>NC_088934.1:2817500-2972500 GCF_038396675.1 Hydra vulgaris
ATCTGGAGCTAATGCTATAATATCACTTGCATTTGGGCGAGTTTCAGCTGCTGCTGGTTCAAAATATTGCACGCGTCTTGATTTTAAAATGTTTAATAGTCGAGGACCCTTTTACCCTTCGTCATTTTCAGATTAACTTAAATATGAAACAGTTTTCTATACTGAAGTTAAGTTATTATTTCAACTCATAATTCAGCTACTCCAAACTAAACTTTAAATAATTTAGCTTTGCAGTAGTGAAGCTGTTGAAAATGTATGAAAGAGTATGAAAATGTTGATAATGAGCAGCTCGCGAAAGAAATTACTTACGGTAGTGTTTCACGTTTTGTTCTTTTATTTGAGCGAACTGTTTGTCATTGACGCGTGCAAAGAGTTTTAACTCAAACGTCATGACTTTTCGATGTAAATATCGCGTGCAACTCGTTTAAATACGTTTTAATTTATGCTTCCCATCTACCTCTTTTGCACAACAACCAGAATGTCAAACTCAATGAGTATTACCAGAATTGATGTTTTAATTAATGGGCAATCAAACAGACTTTATTCAATAATATTTCTACAAATTAATATTGAAATTCTTTATTATATCTATCAGTTCATGATCCTTCTGTTTTTAATTTAATATTTTCAACATTTTAAGATTCTTTATTTATCCATCTACATTTAATTCCTCTGATTTTTTATCTGGCATTTTAAATACTTTTAATAAACTTTTCATTCTAATATTAATATTAGCACTAATATATTTACATTCTTTATTTTTCTATATATTTATTTATCTCTTTTCGTTCAACTATTCTCTACTTGGTACTAAATCTTTGTTGATCCTTTCATTATTTACTAAATTTTTGTTGCTGCTGTTATTGTCTCTATTTATGAAATTCTCCTTCTATTATACTATAACTATTACTGTTATTACAATATACTTAAGGCGTCAGGAAAGTTCATTCAGCTTATGAAAAAACTTATTTATTTAAACAAATTTTATGTCATTATTGTATATCATTATAAAGAGCATTAACTTCTCTACATTTCATTTCAGTTTTAGTAAAAGCACTTAAAAAAACCTTTATAAAATTTGAATATAGAGCATATATTAAAGCTCGTGCTCTGCTTGGAATAAAGATATCCTCCGAGCTCAAAAAAGTTTATGGGGACCAAACACCAAAATATAGAACAGTTGTGAAATGGGTCGCTTTATTCAATGATAGAAGAGAGAGTTTAGAAGATGACCTACGATCTGGACGCCCAATTACCGTGTATACATCTGTAAACATAGTTAGTTAGGCGAATAATTGAAGATAACCCTTATTCAATTTTGACGATATTATGGAGCAATCATCTCTTAGCTGTTATATGTTAAGAGAAATCATACATGACTCACTAGGGCCGAGAAAATTATCATTACGTTGGATAGCTCACCAATTAACAGAAAAAAATTGAAAGGAGTGGGTTAAAGCTTTTTTTGAAAATTTAGCAAAATTCGAAGAAGGTAAATGGCGATTGGGTAGCAAAGGTGTATCTTCGAGAACAGTAGTACGACGTACCCACTTTTAAACAAAAAACATTTATTCTATTTTCTTTAAGACAACAGGCGTTGTTCATACTGATTATTTGGAAAAAGACTATAACATCAAGCTATTACATTGAAAATTGCTTGAAGCCAATTATAGAAGAAACAAACAAACAAAGGTAGGCCTTTGTTTGTTTGTTGTGAATATTGCGGTGAAGTCAATTTTAAATGTTTTAGCTGCATTACAGCTATTAATTTTCAAAGATTTCTAGGATTCAACAAGATTTAAATTTTATTTCGTATATTGATTTTTTTCCGCGAAAGTGATCCCATAGATTAAGAAAATTCAATAATATTAGCGAGTTGCGTGATAAAATTTGTATTTTATGGTTTATGTGACAATTGAAATAACAAGATTTCAAAAAACTTGAAAACAAAACATGCTAATTTTTTATGGAAAACCATAATAAATCAGCAGGAGAAAAGCATAAATTAGCATAAACTAGCAGGAGAAAATTTCCATAGGTTTATGGAAAAAACCCACGGGAAAACCATGGAATTTCAATTGGTATTTGGAACATCTTTCAATGGAAAACTCATGGTCTGTTCATGAAAACACCACGATTTTTCCACGGAAACGTGTTCTTAATACCCATTGAAATTCCATGGTTTTTCCGAGGGTTTTTTTTATAGATTTTCCATAGAAATATTCTGTACGGGTTCAGCCGTATTGGTTAACTAGTTATTGATTTGTGTCAGTTTTTGTTTATATTTTGTTACTTTTTTGCTTCTTAGACCTTAAAATATAACCGATTACTGTGATATTTGGTCACTATTTTCAAAATAACGGTTGCATGAGTATTCTTCTATGTAATACCAACAATTTTGGTTATAATTTTTTTATTGATACAAATAGTATTTTCGTTTTATAGACTAAAATATTGATTTTCCATTTAAATCGTGGTTTGACTTAACTAATGCATTGCGTGAAAATGTCAGCATTTTCTAAGGTATAAACTACGGTAAAAATGCATCAAAATAGTAAAAATGGGTTTAATAACTTTCATGAAGATAACAACGTGAAAAAAATATATTTAGATAACTAAAATAATTGACAAATAAAAAGTTTGGAGTAAATGAGAATAGTCAGAGGAGAATCTTATGTAAAGGAGAATAATTCTTTAAAGAGCAGGAAAAATCCTTTGTAGGATTGTGTCATCAATTAAGTCTCATCTAAATTGTCAATAAGTATGACAAATGTTATTTATTTGAACAATTATTTTCTTTGAAACAAAGAGCTATGTAAGAAATATTTCCTTAAACTCCCTCCTTTGTTTGACTTCAACTCAATTCAAATGAGACCTAAAACGTGTGGTAAGAGCTTCTAATGCCTAATCTGCTTAATTGGTCATTCAAAGCTGAAAAAAAACACCCTCCTCAGGTGGCAGTCTAGCATTTTAAATGGGTGATGCAAATTTTGTTTATTAATCCAACCCGCCCTCCCTTAACCTATCTAGGATTTAAGTATAGTCAGTTTAAATAGTGGAGTGACAAAAACAGGCAAAGCAAGGGTAAGGCAGACATGCCCTTGGCAACTTTATTTAGGAGGGGCGTCATTGTTTATGTTATTGAATAATAACTCAATTTATTTTGTATTACATTTGTAGTATCTCTTTTAAAAAAATTTTATAAAAGAGATACTACAAATGTTATATTGAGCGTTACGTTTTTTTATTGAAAATGATATAAAATAAATATAGACTATCGTCTGTCCACATATATATATATATATATATATATATATATATATATATATATATATATATATATATATATATATATATATATATATATATATATATTTATATATATACAATATATATATATATATATATAGATAGATAGATAGATAGATAGAGTTGGAACTGGCAACGCCAATTGGGACTTTTAGATCATTAAAGTCAATTGACTGCTTCAGAATTTGTTTCATTTTTTCTGCAATTAAGTTGGTTAAAAAAAAGACTAGCCTTGCCAAGACACAAGAAGCAAACAGCCTTGCTGTTCTCCTCGTAGTTAATTTGGTATATTTTTTAATAATTCAGATGCCAAATCTATAAAAAAATTGCTTGAACAACGAATGCTCAAGCTTTTTCCAGAATTTTATCAAAATACTTTGTAGAAAAATTTCAATTTTTTAAAATTTTTTTGGTAAAGATAACTTGTTCTTTTTTCAACAAAAAAAAATACAACCTTTGGCTTTTTTTTTGGCTTATTTTTATTAAAGCTTTTATTTTTATTTTTTATTTTTTTATTTCTATTTTTTTTTTAATTTTCTTTCTTAGACAATTTATTCAACACCGCCTATCAAAATTTAATTGGTGGATGAAAGTAAATGTTACAAAAAATGAAGTTTTAATCCGATTTTTATGTAAATTTGAAAATGGATATTTTTTCCGCGGACGAAGTAACCAGATTTAGGGACTTATATCTCAGTAACCACCAACAATAGTACAATCATACCCCCAAAGAATTTTTCTGGGTCATGAAATCTAGATTGCTAGATGTCATTTTACTTTTTTACAACAGTGGGCAAAAAAAAAAAAATGGTGACATTTCGTTTTCTGGATTTTTAACATAGTTCGATGTATCAAAACTACTGTGACGTGCAATGACAGATTTTTATAAAACTATAACAACTTTGCAAACGGTAAACGGCTTTAATTTTTTGAAAGAGAAAAACAAAACATTTAGAAGTAACTGATCTCAACATTCAGCAGTAATTTAGATTTGTTTTTTTGTGTTGAAAATGTTTTCGGAAAAAACCCGTTTGGCGCCCCTTTCTAATTGAAACCTACTCGCTGCTTTCAAAAGTGTGTATGCATCAATATCTTCAGCAATTACGATTGAATTACAAATGAAAGACGTACATCCATTCTTAATAAAGAAATAAATGACATCGTGTTTGCTTAACTAGCCTATATTCTACAAAATTGACTTGACTCATTCTTTTACATCTACTTATGATGAGAAAAGTTTCAGTAGACTAAAGATTATAAAAAATTATCAGTGATCAACAATGACAAAACAATGTCTTTTTGGATTGACATTAATTTTAATTGAATGTGAACTTCCTGAGAGCATAGACTTTAAACTATCAATTATTCATTGTATTTTAAACCAGCGGTCATAGACGTTTGTAAGACGTCTGTACAACGGATTATAGCCATTGGAAGTCTTTATAATGTTCTTAAAACATCCAACGAACGTTCTGTACCTCTAGAATTAATATCTTGCAGCAAAAAATTTGTATAAACCATTAGGAAAGTAAGTTCTTTCTTTTATGTTATATCTTCTTGCTTTCAGTAATATGTATAGTGTAGATATATTTTTGAATTACCAAACCATTGAAATAATATTAAACTTTTTTTTATTATTAAAGTAAATTTAGCAAACTCAAACTTTAGTTTGTTTAGTGTCTTAGAAGTACCCAATAGTTATGTGTCTTAGAAGTATCCAATAGTTATGTGTCTTAGAAGTATCAAATAGTTATGTGTCTTAGAAGTATCCAATAGTTATGTGTCTTCGAAGTATCAAATAGTTATGTGTTTTAGAAGTAATAGTTATGTGTCAATAGTGTGTCTCAGGGTAGTGTGTCTCAGAAATTGTTTTGTGTCTCAGGAGTACTCAATAGTTATGATAAAAGTCACATAAATTCATCGATAAAATATATTTATCACAAGTGCGATTCTCAAAAATAAAAAATTTTTTGATGTTAAAGTGCCACCACTAGTCCCATTTTTCCTTTACTAAACCTCAATAAGCCGCTGGTGTGGGGGGTTACTAAACCTCAATAAGCCGCTGGTGTGGGTGGTTACCAAACCTCAATAAGCCACTGATGTGGGGGGTTACAAAACGGGAGTTAGATAAATTAGAGAATTTGAGAATTGTTTTACTCTTCCATTTAACTTTTGAATGTAACAGTAAAAATAATTTATTCAAAGTATTGGCAATTGCTTTTTACACATTTTGAGCACCTTTCTTGCAATTTTCAGATACCACGCAAACAGATATGATTGTCTTTTGAAGCAAAATAACCAGACACTCAATTTTAGGCTTCTTTGTCAGAATCAAACAGCTGCTTAGTTAATCCGTGTCCCATTGATTAAAAACAAAAGATAATAAAAGGAACCAAGTCTGGTAAATACTACGGATAAAGCAGCAGGCCCCATCTAAGTGCTTTGGTTGTATCCTGAACAGGTTTTGCTTTTTGTACAGGTCTATTATTACTGTCTAAAAAAATTACTTTGCCGTTTCTTCTGGCCCATTCTGGTCGTTTTTTCGTTTGTTTTTTGTTGTTTATTGCAATTATTATTAACAACACCAACGTTACAAAAATAAATAAACTTCTCTGCAAGCAAAAACATGCTATTAGGATTATTACAAATGAAGGTCGACTTTCCCATACAAAAATACTCTTTAGTAAACTCAATATATTAAATGTTTTTAAAATAAATCTTTATTAAATTTTTATATTTATGTTTAAACTAGACAAAAAAACGGCACCGTCTTTATTTTACTCAATACTTGAATTAATAAATTATATATACAGCACAAGATTCTCAAAAAATAACCTTAGTAAATCCAAAACCTATTATTCAGCCACTAAATACTCAATTACAAATCGAGGACCTAAATTATGGAATACACTTTTAAATGATGATCTTAAAACACTCTCTTCGCTTAACCAATTTAAAACAAAACTTAGACAAACTCTTCTACCAAACGACAAAAAATTAAATTTCTTCTAAGGCGTTAAATAAGAGTACTCTTATGACTTCATTTATATAATTATGAACATATTTATTAATTTTATATAAAAAAAAAAAAACAAAAAAAAAAAATTCTATCGTAAAATTTTACACGATTTAATTTTATCATTTGTTTATTACCGAGGATGTAAAAAATTTATACTATGTCATCTTGAAATCTTAGGTAAAAAGTACCTCATTGTTTGGCATGTATTTATTTGTGAGTGTGTGCATTCACTTTTTATTTTTTTGTTTTTGTTATCTATATATATGTATATATTTTTTTTAATTTTATTTATTTAATTTTTTCTTTCTTTATTTAAAATATATTTTTTAAGAAAATTTAATTAATATTTAAAAGATTTTGTATTATCTTACACGTTTTTTTTAAAAGCTATGGTATGTATGATATATATTACGGGGCTTAGTGATAAGACAACTATAGTCTTCTTTTTGCCCTTGTCATTAAATTTTTATTTATTTACTTAGTTATTGTAACTATTGTCAAACAGCGAAATAAATATTTCGCCGTTTGACAATAATTACAATAACTAAGAGAATAATTACAGAGAGAATTGCTTTCTTTCTAAGTCGATCTGGTTTTGCAGTCCATGTTGGCAGTCGTCTTGGATTAACCCATAATTTTTTGTGATTTAGGATTCTTAAGATAAATCAATTTTTCATCACCAGAAACAATTCGATGCAAGACTGATTTTCTTCCATATTTTGAAACAAATTTTCACAAATATATTTTTGATTTTCCATATGTATTTCATTCAATTGATTTGACACCCATTTTCCACACTTTTGGATCTTTCCTATAGCTTTTAAACAGTAAGAAATTGTTTGTTGTAAACCATTTAACATTGCTGCCATTTGCTTTTGACTCAAAGTATCATCTTTATCCAATATGGGTTGTCTTGATTTTTTGATGGACTTTCACGTTCTTTATTTCTCACATCAAAATCTTTATCTTTAAACCGTTAAAACTATCATAAAACCATCAGCTCTTCATCTTGCTATATTGGTGTGAATCTATATTGATGTGATCTTGCTATATTGGTGTGATTCAATTTTAATATTCTAGATTATTTAGCAGTTTTTATATATCGTGATATTAGAATAATAGAGTTCTATCTTCATTTTTTTTAATGTTGTGAGAATTTAACTTTCGATTTTTAATTATTTAAATGTTTGCAGTTGTTGTTGTTTATATTGATAAAATATATTTTTTTTATGTTATATTTTACAATTAATCTTATATTATTAATTTAATACTTTTTAAAATTGCTTGACTACAAATCAATTGTTAACTCCATATTTGTTAAATAAAGTTGAAATGGACAATGAAAAAATAAAAACTAACAATATATAAATAATAATAAAAAATGATAAAAAATAGTTAATATATTAAAATTATATAATTTTCAACACAAATATAATATTATAATTGAAAACAGAAAATTAAATTTTTTACCATGAAAATTTGGATATAGAACCTTATTATTCTCTTCAACCGAAATGTTATTTTGTATTATACTAATTTATATTACTTAATAAATACAAAATAATGTCTATTCTAAGCAATAAGTTTAACAAATTTGATATTTTGATCTTTAAATTTAACGAATTTAACAAATTTTTACTTTTAATTTTAAAAATTTAAGAAAGTATAACAAATTTTGTTAAATTCTCTAAAGTACAAATGGCAGATAGATCCCTATTATTCTTACGTCACGATATATTATATGATTACTAGATCGAACGTCTAGATTACGTGACACCAGTTTAAATGACTTTCAACTAATGTTGTACTAATTACTCATAGTACTAAGAAATGCTACTACAGTATGCACACGCGTACTTTACATTGACTATAAACATTGCATGCACAGCTATAAGAAATTATAACAGTTCACAACTTTCACCGAGCTTCGTTTTACTGCAACAAATCACTGCACTTATTGTCACATCAAATAAGCATTTACTATTGTGTGAAAGTTTTACTAAGTTCACTAAGTGTCCTCTAGTCTCAGTGTCAATGCAGATGTCTGTGGCAATTGTCCTGATGGGATACCCTGAGAATAGTCCTTTTGGGATAACGCAAAGGAATACTCAAACAAAAAGTTACCATTGTGTACACCCGGAGTGGAATTTCTTAGGGGATACTAATCTCGGATGAAAGCTCAAGGTCTTCTTGTGTTCATACTTTACCATAAAGCGCGAATCCATACCATCCTTAAGACATACATGAAACACATTTATCTATAATGTATGTTTATCACGCTAATAGAACAGACTACATGGTAACTTATAAAACAAATAATACTGCTCCATCACTGACACTGTCTATACATTGCATTTACGTCACAAACAACATTTCAGTAGCACAAAAATTAGTGACTCTTACTTTCCTTAACTATTTTTTATTGTCACAGTATTTAGCACATTTTACAATAAAAAATTTTTAGCATTTTTTTCTTATAGGTTCTTTGTTTTCCACTGGACATCTATCCTTTTGTACATTATTACACTCTTCTACACTCTTTTTAACTTATTATGCATCTCTAAGGCGTTTACTGCTAGGTACAGCTTTACAAAAATGCGTTGCATATACAAAAAATATTTAATTTCCGTGTGACTATCTTCTTGACAACCACATATACTCTTGTTGAATTTATTTACCTAACATAAAATACAAAGAAGAGAACACACAACATTCACAAAATAATGCTTAGGAATCGTCCATAAATTACGTAACGCAAACTAATAATCACAATAAAAAAACAAAAAAGTTTTCAAAAGTTTACCTTCGCAGAGTTTTAATTTAAATAGAATATCAAAGTAGCGTTTTTAAGTTTAATGAAAATTGCCGCGTCAAAGAGCTTCATATCTCCTACTTCTGTTTTTTGATTATGTTTTGCATTGCATAATTTATGGACGATCCCTTATGCACATACCCCTCACATTTTGAATTAACACTTTACTTTTCTTTTATTTAGATTTATGTTGATTTTCTTCTAATAATATTTCTTATATTAAATTGTTCTTTTTATTATACATTTCCTGTAAATCGCACAAAACCATACTGCACATACAGTTTGTTTAATTGCCATACTGCACATACAGTTTGTTTAATTGCCATACTGCATATCCTTCTCGTAACATTACAGTCGAGTGACATATGCGCAGTTAATCTTGTTATTTATACAAAATACAAAACGCACTTTTGTACCACATACAGTTACACTGATAGTGTACAAATTTTCATAATATTTTATATCATTAATGCTACGTGTTGCAAAATACATGACTATTGAAATTCATGTCTAGTTCACGTTATACCAGATTAAATGACCTTCAACTAATTTTGTACTAATTACTCATACTAATAACACATGACACACTACAGTATGCATACATACATACTCTTCATTGACTATTTACATCACATGCAAAGCTATAGGAAATGAAAACAATTCATAACTCTCATAGGCCCTTCTTAAACTGCAACAAATCACTGCACTTACTGTCACGTTAAATAAGCATTTAAAAATGTTTGCAAGTTTTACTGAGCTTCACCAAGTGTCCACTGGTCTCATTGCCAATGCAGAGGTCTGTGGCAATTTTCCAGATGGGATAAAAGTCCTTTTGAGATAACAAAATAAAAATTTACCAAAAAGATACACTGGCGTACAACCAGAGTGAAACCTCTTGAGGGATGCCAGTTTCGTATGAAAGCCGGAGGTCTTCTTGTGTTCATACTGTACCATAAAAGGCGAATCCAATTTACATGTTGTAATAAAAATGTAGTTCTACTATTAAGAAACTACTCGTTAAATGATTAAAAATTAAAATATAATACATATCAAAAACATGACATAAAAAAATTCAGTAGTTTTGAGTACTTAATTCACAAAACCTTTAAGAAAATCTATTTTAATCATATAGACCACATGCAAAAAGTGCTGTCTAAAAAATATCAATTTCTGTTGATGCACAACTATGAATAACTCAGTTTTTACTCATTTTCTTAAATTTAATTTACTTGGAATTAGTACGTTTTCCAGATGAACTCCTCATATGTTGATGAAATAATTATTATAGTAATAATATTAATATAATAGTAATAATAAAAATAAACAAATTATATTATATTTTAGTAGTTATTATGTATATTATATTTTATATATTATATAATATTTATGATAACAAATAATATTTTATTGTGACAAATTATACTATATTATAATACAATCGTTATTATATATTATATTTTAATAGTTATAATAAATATAAATAAAATGTCTTTTGATCTGATGTTCTGTCCATTCAAACAGCGTTAGTTTGTTTACAAAACGCAAAACTTTTGGGAGTGATCCGACATACTGTTTTTTACCAGTTTTTTTTCGATTTCATTTTTATTTTCAGGTTTCATTTTTGCAATAGATCTGAATAATAATTAAATCAGATTAATAAATCATTTACAGTAAAAAAAGAAAGAAAAGAAAAGATAGTAATGTTGAAAGTATTTAAAAATTGTATGTAGAACAAGCATATTAAGCGTACAGTTGGAGATAATCAGGATGCAATGATTTAGAAGAAAGTGTAGATTAGAAGTAGATAAAGTTAGAGAATACATTACTGGTAATATGAAAAAGCTATAAACATTTATAGATTTTTTATAAACAAGTACGAAAGTATCCATCATGTAGCCATCGCAAATGACCCTGATCATTGTACTTTCGTGTTTTGGCAAAAGAGGAACATTTTTGTAGAGTAAAATTAAGATTTTAGCTGGCAGCTTTTCCACCTTATGTTATCCTAAATTATTTTTAAAGAAAAACAAATCAAACTTATTAAGAACACGTTACTAAAGGTGTACTTATAAAACAACTAGTCATAACATTCCGAATATTATTCAGAATGCTAAAACTCACCACATGTAATTGCTATTTTACCACAGTGAAATTCAGAACATTTTCAAAGGCTTTTATTTGAAGCAATTTATTTATTTTTATGCATGAGTTTTTATTACTGTACAAATTTGATTTGTTTTTTTACATGCCCGATGCTTTTTGTTTATTCAAAAACTTTAATTTTTTAATTTAATAATAAGGCATCAGTGACTGTTGCGACACGTATTTTTATTGATCAAGTTAATAAGAATGATATTTTTTTAGCTTCAAATGCACTTATATTAAGTAGCGACAAAGCAGGTTTGTTAAATATGATAAATATGGTACATTATATATTAGTTTATTAATTTATAGTGAATAATTACAGAAGTAAATAATAATTTTAAGGTGTAATTTATTCTTCACGGAAACTTTGTTTTTCTTTCCTAAAATAATAAGAATAAAGTTGTAATAATCACTTCAATGAGATGACTTCATTATGTTTGACATTGTTTTACAGGATGCAGTAAACGACCGAATGCAAACCATGAACCCTCAACTGCACCAATAAAAGTTTCGAAAAAAATCTCGGACATTGGTGAAAATGTCTACCTAACACATCAAAAATCGTTAAATGTTGCGGCGAACAGACGTGTTTTATTGCAAAGAATTTTTTTTTTTTTACAAATTTCAAAAAAACTTTTAAAAGTTAACATTTGTTATCAATTTAATTGTTAAATATGGCAGTTACCATTAGCGTAATAAGAAATAAGTTTAGAGAAATGTTCGCAGTACAAGAAAGACACAGAGTTACTAATAAAACAATAAGAAAACGTTCTTAAGCTCATTAGTGCAAATGCAAAGATAACGAGTGACAGACAACAAAAAACAGAATTAAATACTATCGACACTATGGAAAAAATTAAAAGACTCGAAAAGGATGTATTTGATATAAAAGAAATCTTAAATTTTCACGAAGAACTCATTGAAAAAAAGATTAAAAATAATATTGAATCTATCGAGAAATAAAGAGTTTCTAAAAATGTAGCACTCAAAAATATAGAGTTTACCGACCTTAAAAAAAAACTAAGAGAAATTGAGAATCGGTCACGAAGAAATAATCTCAGGATTGATGGACTGAAAGAAAACGAAAATGAAACATGGACGGAAAGTGAAACAAAAGTGATCAAACTGTTTGAACAGACTTTAAAGGTAAAAAATGTTAAAATTGAACGAGCGCATCGCTGCGACGCAAAGATGCAAAAAAGCCACGTAAATCATGATAAAACTTTTAGATTACAAAGATAAAGTAGAAATTTTAAAAAATTCTTTTAAATTAAAGGGTGAAAGTATTTTCATTAATGAAGATTTTTGCTACGAAACTAACGTTATAAGAAAAGACTTGAGAGAAAGAATGAAAACTGAAAGGCAGCTGGGAAAATTTGCATATAAATCGTATGATAAGTTAATTGTGCGCGATTGGGTATCAAAAAAACCGTGCCAAGAAAGCAAGAGTTAAGTTTTATTGTTTTATTTGCATTTTTGTGTTTATACAAATGCAAATAAAACAATAAAAAATTTATAATAAAATCCTTTTATTTGCTATTATTATTAATTTTTCTTATTTTTTTTTAAAACAAAAACAAATAAACAAAAAAATGGAGGAAAACCTAATAATTAAATTTTGTAATGAAAATATCATTCTCAGGGACGAAAATGACTCCGATAACTTTATTCAACAAATATTTGAAAGTCAATGCTATACAGTTTTTGAATCTTTCCAATATCTACAAAAAAAGGAAACTTTTTTTTCAATTTTAAACATTAATGTTCGAAGTTTAAAAAAAAATTTTGAAAACTTTAAGTTTTTGTTGGATGAATTAAAACATGACTTTAAAATTATTTGTCTTATGGAAACTTGGTGTAAGTGTGGTGAAAGAAATGCGGAATTTGAACTAATTAATTACAAATCAGTTCACCAACCGCGTAATTTTGGTATTGGTGGGGGCGTAAGTATTTTTATCCACAACTCAATTAATTATAGTTTACGTAACGATCTCTGTGTGAATGAAATAGATTGTGAGTCATTATGTATTGAATTAAAAAAAACAAAAACAAAAAACACAAAAAACATAATTGTAAGCGCGACATATTGACCACCATCAGGTAATTTAAAAAATTTAAAACTAATCTGAAATCATTTATTAGGTAACCAAAAAAGTTCGTGCGGTTTTTGGTAATTGAATTGTTTTAGCATTTTTTACAACACCCACATCGCACAAGGCAAGTAGCTTTGTTGCGTAATAGAACGCGTGTGTCACGCGCAGTTGCTGCATATATAGTGTAGGCTTGTAACGAGCTTACAGGAAAGGTTTTGTGTAAAGAAAGGATGGCAACCCAACCAACGATTATTCGATCTTGCTTACTTTACGAGTTCAAACTTGGAAGGAATGCAACACAAGCGGCCAAAAACATCTGCACAGCATTTGGAGAAGGTATAGTAAGTGAACGCACAGCACAGAAGTGGTTTCAGCGATTCTCTTTGGGAGATGAGTCCATCGAAGACCTGCCGCGTTCTGGACGCCCATTGTTGGTTGATGAGGATGAACTGAAGGACGCTGTCGAGTCTGACTCCAGCCAAACTTGCCAAGAACTTGCAGTGAGGTTTGCTGTGAGTGTTGAAACCATCCGCCTGCATCTGCATGCGATTGGGAAAGCGTGGAAGCTGAGTCGGTGGGTTCCGCACAAATTGTCGATCGACAACAAGAAGCAACGGCTTACGATCTGCACATCACTCTTATCACGCCACAATGTTGAGCCTTTTCTTGATCGTTTAATGACATGCGACAAAAAATGGATTGTGTACAACAATACCAAGCGTTGCTACCATTGGTTGTCCCTCGATGACCCCATCCCAAAGACACCCAAGCCCAATCTCCACGAGCGGAAGGTTTGCTCTGCATTTGGTGGACTACAGCTGGTGTGGTGCTTTACGAGCTGCTCCCAACAGGCCAAACCATTACTGGACTGGTCTACTCAGCACAGCTGCAACGAGTTCACGACCTGTTGCTTGTAAAGCAGCCTGCACTGGTGCACAGGAGAGGAGTTCTGCTTCTCCACGACAACGCGAGACCGCACACCGCTCGCGTGACTCAGGACAAGCTCCAAAGCCTTGGTTGGGAGAGTTTGCCTCATCCACCATACTCGCCAGACCTCTCCCCTACTGATTTCCATTTTTTCCTTTCCCTGGGAAATCATTTAAAAGGACAGCAGTTCCGAGACCAGGACGCGGTTGTAATGGAGTTGAAAGCTTTTATAGACTCAAAGGACCGAGAATTTTTTAGAAGTGGAATAAATAAGCTTGTTTTACGTTGGGAAAAGGTTTTAGATGCTAATGGTGACTATTTTGATGAATAAATGTACTTACTTTTGTCGTTTTGTGTGTTTTTATTATATACGGAAAAACCGCACGAACTTTTTTGATTACCTGATATAACAGCTATCAATAAAACGCGAGATCATGTCTTTTTGGCTGGTGATCTAAACATTGACCTAAAAAAATATGCTTCAAATAATAATGTAAAAAATTTTATAAACACTCTTCTTCAAAATAATTTAATTCCAACAATAAACAAGCCAACTAGAGTGACTAACAACTCTTCTACACTTCTTGCTAATATAATAACTAATATCTTTCATAATAACCGTCTTAACACAGGTATAATCAAAACTGACTTATCAGATCATTTTCCAACATTCTTAGATACTAATAACATAATAAATAACAACATTCCTTCTAAAACTACCGTATTTAGGCGACAGATCGATGAAACTCTGTAAAACAGTTTCAAAACCTTTTAAGAAACAACGTTGATTGGAATCTGGGATTACAATCAAACGATGCTAACAACTCATATGACCCATTTTTAAGTCAATTCTGCAAGCAATATAAAACAGCGTTTTCTGAAAAAAAAATTATTGTGAACACAAAAACAGTTATGACTCCATGGATTACTAAAATGGGTTACTAAAATCCTCAAAAAGAAAACAAAAATTATGATAAATACTTAAAAAAAAAAACTTATAAAAAAGAAATGACATATAAAAACTACAAAAATGTATTCGAAAAAACAAAAAGAATCTCTAAAAAGCTTTATTTTGCAAAACTATTAGACAAAGCAAGCGGAAACACCAAAAAAACTTGGAATGTAATTAAAGAAGTAGTTGGCAAAAATAATTATGCGAGAAACACTCTGCCAAAAAAAATAACAGTTGATGAAAAAAATATTTATGATAAATCAATTATTGCTGAAAAAATAAACAGTTTTTTTATTAATGCTGGTCCAAATTTGGCATCAAAAATTCCTCTGAATTCAACTTTGAATTCCAACTCTGAATTCAATTTGAGTCTTATTTAAAAAGTTACGATAAAGTTATGGATGAACCTAATCTTAAATTAATTGAATTGCGAACCGCCTTTTATAATCTTAAAACTAACAAAAGTGCTGGATTAGATAAAATTAACGTTAATGTTGTAAAATCTGTTTATCATATAATCGAACCTCATTGTTTCACATCTTTAATCTTTCTTTTAAAACAGGTATTGTCCTGGAAAAATTACAAATTGCACGAATCACACCGGTTTTTAAGACTGGCCATGACTCTATTATTTATAATTATAGACCTATATCTATATCATCAGTTTAAAAATGAATCAAAACAGGTGTTATTACATATGGATTTTAACATATCCGATTTTAAATGCCTCTTTTAAACAAAAATTCAATCATATAAAATGTCTCAGAATTTATCAACTTTTATTATTTTTATTTTTTGTTTGTTTTGTTTGTTTCTTCATTATTTCAGTTATGGTGTTTCCTCTAATCTTAAAAGTTATTGCTGAAATCTTAGTTCTTGAACATTTTTCTATTTAACTATTAATGAATTGTTATTTATTTTACTTTTAATTAAATTGGTTTTATAATATACATTTATAAAACCATTTTTTTAAATTAAGTACTCTTTTATTTTGAATTTTTTGTTCTTTATTTAAATATTACTTTATTACAATTTGTTATAAATTTTATTTTCGTATTTTTCAATAAATCCTTTGTATAATATACGTATATAGTGTGGCTTTTGTAAATACGTGCTCTTTAATTAATTAATTTTTTTTTTTTTTTTTTTTACTTTTCTTTCAGTTTTTCTTGTTTACTTGATTATTACTCTTAACATGAATATTGTTTTTGAAGTATTTCTTAAACTAATTGTTATTTATTTTTACATTTATAATTTTTAATAAATAGTTTGTAAAGTATAAATATATATTACGGCTATTGTAAATACGTACGATTGGGACTCGGTGATAAGATAAAATAATGTCTTCTACTTGCCCCGCCAGTGTTTTTATTTATAAACTTTTAAATTTTATAAGTTATTAAACGGCGAAATAAATAAATTAAAAAAAAAAAACATATAATGGAAATCTATTTTCTGCGGAACTTTGGAAGCTACTACGGAATGTAAGATGTTGTTTATTGATATCAGGGAACATTCAATACAAATTATAGAGTGAAATGTAATTGCTACCAAAAATATTTTTAACTATTAGAATATTTTTAGTGAGTGCTGCTGTCCACAGTGAGATGATGCCTAATGGTTATGGAAGATTTTTTATAACAAAAGTAATGAAAAACTTTGATAAATATCCAGAATTTGATGTTGATAAAACTAGTATTGGTGCAGCAATACTTTGGAATCTCAGTGATTGGGAAAAATTTAAGCCTGTAGAACTTGACAAGTCTGGAATTGAAGAACCTACCCCAACTCTCTGTGATACAACCCCCAAAAAGAAGAAGGATCCATCACAATGGATTAGAAACATTAGATAATCTAAAGTAAACGCAGGAAAGAGATTTCTTTATGTACCGAAGAAAGGGCTGAATAAAGGAAAAGAAGTAGTGGTACTAGGTAAGGAAATGCGAAAAGGATGTGATAAAAAATGTTTGTCTCAGTTTGTAGAGAACATTACGGAGCAATATCGTAATGAATTATTTGACTCATAGTGGTCAATGAAAAGTATAGATGAAAGACGCCAATACATACTAGCAAGGGTAACAGAGAAAGAACCAAAACAAAGAAGGAAAAGGGAGCTTATGGGAAAAGAAAGAAACAGAAACCGAACATTTACAGCTTTCCATGCCAAGAAAATGATGCTCTTAAAATGCGTATTTTTGCACTCATGTTTCTTAATACCCTTGGAATATCACAGCAGACCGTAAAATTAACGGTGGCAAAAAAACTGCTCCAGGGAGTGTCAAAAAAGATATGAGATCATAATAAAAAGCAAATAAAAATATCAATTGAACGGTAAATGTCATTGATCATTATCAGACATTTAGAGTTGCTGAATCCCATTTCGTAACACATCCAGAAAAGTCACAGTTTTTTCCTCAGGAGCTTTCAATTAAGGAAATACATCGACTCTTTATAAAGTACTGCAGTGAGAAAAATCTTCTTATAAAGGGATACAAGTTTTATCAGAGAGTTTTTAGACGTAGATTTTGTTTAAAATTCCAAAAACTTAAGAAAGATCAGTGTGAAACTTGTAAAGGTTTCACAAACAAAATAGAAAAGGCTAATAAAGATTGTCAAAAGTATAACAAACATATCAGCAACAAAAAATTTACTCGAGCTTGTAAAGAAGAAAAGAAGAATGAAGCTATAAAATCACAATTGATTGCAACTGCAGCTTTTGACTTAGAGCAAGTTCTTTTATCACTATATGGTACAACTGGAGCTTTTTATTATTCAAGGCGTCTTCAAAATCATAACTTCATTAAAAAAATTGATTCTTTAAAGACATAATCATATTTGTGGAACAAGAATAAAGGGGGAAAAAGCAAGCTGTGAAGTAAGTACAGGAGTATTTAAATTTATTGAATCTGAAAGTAAAGAAGGAGCAACACAATTTTATCTCTTCTGTGATCGATATGGTGCCAAAATTAAAATAAATTAATAAACATAATGTTACCAGATGCATTGACTCAAATTAGATTTAATTGAGCTTAAGGGAATTTGGGGCAAAGTAATTCGGGTTTCTTTATTTTTTATATTGAGCAAAAGTTGAAATATGTATTTAATTTTTTTCAAGGAGAAATGATTGAGATTCAGTATCAGACAAAACGAGTGCAACCATATAATACTAATTTAGTTTCTTTATATAAAAGTGCTGCATTTTTTCAATTTAGAGAAATAACTATGTAATTGTTTAGAGACAAAGTTCTTCAAGTTTTATTCATCACAAAGTTCATTATTTGTACACGAAAATTAATAAATTATTCAAAAGTATTTAAAAAAGTTGATTTCCTTCTGGACAAAACAAGTGCAACTCGACAAAATGTTGATCAAGCTGTATTTCGCTATCAATATTTCGTGGTGAATCCTTTGTTGTCGATCACAGCCTTGCATATTCGAGGCATAGATTCGATCAGGTGATCAATGAAACTTTGTGCAATCGCTGTCCAGGCTTTTTGGATTTGTTCAAATAGTTGATCCTTATTACGAACACCTTCACGATTAATTCTGCGGTTGATGATCTCCTACAGGTTCTCGATAGGGTTGAGATCTGGAGATTGAGGCGGCCAATCCATCACCGATAGGTGATTGTCTTGAAACCACTGCTTGACTACTTTTGCAGTGTGTTTCGGATCGTTGTCTTACTGAAAAACCCATTTTATTGGCATATTCCATTCAGCATGAGGTAACATAACATCTTTCAGGATATTTTTATACATGAAACGGTCCATTATTCCATCGTTTCGATGTATTGGACCTAGACCGTTAGCAGAAAAACACCCCCAGACCATTACATTGCCTCCACCATGCTTCACGGTCTTATGGCAGTAACGTAAATCGAGGCGTTTTCCGGCCGGTCGACGTACACGGCAAATGCCATCGCTCCCAATAATTTTGAACTTCGATTCATCACTGAACAAGACAGTTCGCCATTTCTGCACATTCCAGTCAATATAAGATATAGCAAACAGGAGTCTTTTCTTCTGGTTTTTTAGTGAAATTAGCGGTTTCTTTGCAGGGCGTCGAGAAAATAATCCAGCTTCAACAGCACGTCGTCTGATTGTTCGGTCCAATACAGGCAGCTCTAATTGCTTTTGTATCTTGACTGATGATATCCAGGGATCCTTCTTGATGGATCTGACGATCATAGAATCTTCTCTAGAAGTGGTGGAACGCGGTCTTCCACCTTTGTTATCTGCTGCCAACTTCCCCGTTGAACGATATTTAGAACATAGTCTTGATACGGTCCATATTTTCACGCGATATTTATCACAAATACTTTTTTGTGACATTCCACTTACGTAATCGCCAATAATTTTCTTTCTTAGTTCCAATCCAAGACTGTCGGGAGCCATTTTTGCACTTGAAGTCATAAAAATAATAAAAATAAATAATCACGCTTCTCAAGGCTTACCGTGTTACATTTACCTTGTGATGATACAATAATGCTCTGTGGAACACAACGTCTTGGTTGGATGTGGACTGTATTGATGTAATGAAACACTTGTTGTATTTTACTTCTTGTATTGATGTTCTTCGATAAAACACATTGATAAAACTCACTTCGATAAACTGTCTTGATAACACTGACTGATTGACTTTCATATACTGACTGAATTAAATGTCGATTTGCATGTCTTTTATATATTAAAATGAACCTGTGTAAACCTGTTCTGGAAGATTCTAGATGCTTCTTTTCAATGCTTCTGGAAGCTTCTGGATGCGTCTGGATGCTTCTGAATGTTTCTGGATATTTCTGGATGCTACTGGATGCTTCCAGATGCCTCTTCTAAAAACTTCTGGAAGCTTCTGCATGCTTCTGGAAACTTCTGGATACTTCCTTTAATTAATAAAAAACTTCCGTGACGTTGACACGGACCAGACTTAAGAAAATGAAACAAACCAAAAAAGTTGCACTTGTTTTGTCCGCTGCAAAATGGCATTTGTCAACGAAATTCTGCCTGTGTGCTGTCACCTGTCAGCTGATTGCTCATGTCATGGCATGCTATGACTCCAGACTCCTGAACTGTTTACTGTGGTGGTATAGTTCGTTTCGTTTTTAAGACATGTAAAATTAAGAACACTTTTTGGCATTGTTTGATGTTGGTTGCAAATGTTTTGTCCAATACTGTATATGTCCTTTATGATGATAAATCACTAAAACCCAAATTTTATTATTTAACGGCTCACAGAAAGGTTTAAACTGAGTTACGTTATTCACTGTGCCCCAGTACTGGGGCACAGTGAATCAATAAACTCAGCTGTGAATTAATGATAGTGAATAGGGGCATAGCCAAAAAAAATTTGAGGATGAGGTAGTAAACTATAGTTATTCTATAGTTTTGGCATACTTCTATTAATTAGATTAGTATAAAATCGAAAAAATAGACATATTAAAAGTTGAGAGAAAAAAAAAGAACTTTATTGATAACAAAACTTATAAAAAATATTAAAAAATTATTCAAATATTGTTACTCATTACTTAAAACTTATAAATTCATTTTCATGTAGTTTGTTTGTAAAAATGCACGAATTTAACTTCTAAGATTATTAATGGGGCATAGTGAACCAATCTATTTACCTTTTCCTAATTCAACTTTTAAAATTAATTTAATCATGATCTCCATAACAAACATAAGGACGGTAAAAAAATTTAATTTACTTAGCTAAAAACAAAAATTATCTACCAAAAACTGGTAGTTAAAAATTATGTGGTAACAACTATAAATAAAAATGGCTGATATATGAAGACATAAAATGATTACATTATCAAGATGAGCAAAATTCTAATCTTTACTCTCGAGTCCCTAATACAGAGGAGGGTGGGAATAAACGGGTGGGTGGGAATTTTAGTCCAGATCTAATAAGCTAGGGGGGGGGGTTGAATTGATAGTAGGAGGATATAAAAATTAATCTTTATAAATATGTTTATATAAAATGATATATACATATGAAGTCTCAAACACTAAAAAAGTGTGCCTATACCTATGGTGGAAAGAATGTTTGTGCTGCTATAAATATGAAAATATAAAAATGATCTTTTTATTTAAACAGATTGTCAAAAGCGTTCCTTATTAAATTATTTTCATCGCGGTGTTTCACTTCATTATCCAACTGTTTGTTGTCAACGGCTTCAAGGTTGTTGTTTTCAATACGGCTTTTAATGGCACGGCGAGATGTTATGTAGCTCCGTTTAAATCTTGTAAGATGTGGAATAAATTAGGTAAATATATTCATAATTCATCAATGAAAACAGCATCTTTTCTTAAATCATTATTGCCTCGACATAAATCACCTAATAAAATGTTGGATGAGCTAACGGTGTTTAAATTAACTCGATTGTTTTCATCTTGATTTTCTATAGCACCTGTTTCCACATTTGTATCATTTTCCTCGTCTGTCTGATGCTCCTCATCGTGTTGCTTATAAATAATTTTTCACCTTCACAATCAAGTAATTCATCTCCTTCATCTAACGGCTCTGTTTCACAAGTTTTACATCCTTGCTTTAGTTTCACTCCTATTGGAGGTGTAATTAGCCCCTGGAGATCTTTCAAGTTTCTTGGGTTTAGGGTAAGCATCAGGTTTTTTTGAAATGCTTGAAATTTTCTCCCACTAAGGCAAAAACTCTTTCCAAAACAAGATAATCCTCGCTTCCGTCCAAAGCATTGGTTACCCACAGTGCTTTAAATCGACTAGTAACATCAATTTCCAACGAATTCCAACTTTGTAGCAATTTTTGATCTCTGGATGGCTGTGGAATTTTTTTGGGATCAAGTCTTAATTGCTCCATTACAAAGTTTTGTTCCAACACTCTCTGTATTTAACTTTTAAAGTTAAATACAGAGAGTTGTATAATAGAGAATTCATAATTTCTTCATGAACGTGTTTTGCAGCGTAAAATTTAAACGAAAAAACTACTTAGTATTTTCAAGTTTTTAGTATTAAATTTAAACATTTCTCATTATCCGCATCAAAAGTTTTCATTCAAAAGTAAGTTATCAATATATATATTATAATATATATTTAACTATTAATAATAATCTATTACAATGGATAAGAAAAATAATAGTGATTTTAAGAAAAATAACGACTCTAATATCGAAACAGATGAATTAGTTATATCAATAAATATGGTTCGTAAAATCTTTCAAGAAATGTTTATAAAACAACAAAGTGACATTTTAAAAATTATATCTGGAAACCTAAAGTTTACAAATGGAAGAATTGATATATTATTAAAAGAAGCAAATAATTCAAAAGAAAAATGTGATTTGTTAGAAAAGAAAAATGGAAAGTTAAAAGCCGAATTTAAAATATTATGTGAACGAATGAAAATCTTGGAAAATGTAAATAAAGATATAGAAGAAAGTTTAACGGTCACACAGGACATTCAAGAAAAAAAAGTAACTGAGCTGGAAAAAAAAATTAATAATAAAAATAGCCTTAGTGGAGGTGAAAATATAAAGTTAAGGCAATTGGAGGACAGGCTTAGGAGAAACATGCTGCTAATTGATGGAATTACCGAAAACGAAAATGAAAATTGGGACGACACTGAAAAAAAAGTAATAAGTTTATTTGAAAACAATCTTTCTCTAAGTAATATAAATATAGAAAGAGCTCATAGAACTGGTAAAAAGGATGGTAACAAATCAAGGACAATAGTCGTTAAATTACTTCATTATAAGGACAAAGTTAAAGTGTTGCATGCTGCTAATAACCTTAAAAGTTGCGGAACGTACAGCAATGAAGATTTCAAAACAAATGAAATAAGGAAAAAATTAGTGGACGAAATGAAGTTACACCGAAAGAATGGTAAATATTCAATTATTATTTATGACAAACTTATTGTTAAAGAATTTAAAAATAAGCAACCCAGCTATTAAAAACTATATTCTATATTTTAGTATTACTCTTATTTAAAATGGCTGACGATCCTTCTTTAAAAAACTTTGAACTTAATTCATTACTAACTAAAAAATCAATACTTTTAAAAAAACATTCTGATATTAACTTTTTTAACAACGATTTAATAAAAAATATTTACCCATTATATTATGACGTAAATTTAAAAAATATAATTGAAGGAATGGAGAACGACTTGTTCTCTATTCTTCATGTTAATATTACAAGTCTACAAAAAATTTTTGATTCATTAAAACAATTTTTGTATAAAGTTAATATGAATTTTGAAATTATTTGTCTCAGCGAGACATGGTGTGATGATAAAAATCTTTCCATTTACCAAATTATAAAGTGATTCACCAAATTAGGACCTCGGGCAAGGTAGGCGGGGGTTTGTGTATTTTTATTAAAAACTCATTATTGTACAAAGTTAAGTCAGATTTAAGTTCAACCCCTAATGATTATGAGTCATTGTGCATTGAACTCGTTAATAAAAACCTCCGAAAATATAATAATCCTTGCTTTATACAGACCAACTTCAGGTTCTATTAAAGTGTTTGAAGACCACATTAAAAACGTCATTAAAAATAATTATATTAAAAAAAAAAACTGTTTACATGGTTGGTGACATGAACCTCAATATTTTGGATTATGACTCAAATAAAAACATTAAACAATTTTTTAACGACACTTTTGAAAATAGCTACATTCCTGTCATCAACAAACCTACTCGCATAACCAACAAAAGGGAAACTTCGATAAATCAAATTATCACCAATGACTTCATAAATATAAAGATAAAAACAGGAATATTTAAAACAGATATTTCTGATCATTTTCCCATACTCATCGTTGTTCAAAAATATAATAGAAGTGATTGCCAAAAATATAAAAAAATAAAAACAAGAATAATAAACGACTCTTCTTCAGTAAACCATTTTCATGACCTTTTATCAAGTGTTAAATGGGATGACTTGTTATTGAATCTAAACGCTGATAAAGCCTACGATATATTTATATCAAAATATTATAAATATTATAACAAAGCATTTCCTGAAATTACAAAATTAGTTAAAACGTTATCAAATCCTTGAATAACTAAGGGTATCCTTAAATCTTCTAAAATAAAACAAAAATTATATAATAAATTTCTTAAAAAAAAAAACCCTACGTAATGAAAGCAATTATAAAAACTACAAACGACTCTTTGAGTCAATTATAAAAAGATTAAAAAAAAAAAACTACTATTCAGATCAACTAAAAAAGCATTCAAATGATCCTCAAATTACTTGGCGCATAATTAACGAAGTTATTGGTAGATATAATCCAGAGAGAAATAATTTTCCGAAAATTCTTAAATTCAAAGACAACTATGTTATAGAAAAAGAATTAGTGGCTGAAGCACTTAATAAATTTTTTATTTATATTGGTCCGTCTTTAGCATCAAAAATTTAATCCTTTAAGATCAACTTTGATGCATACTTAGTCTCTAATAAAACTAATATTATGCCTAATGATAATCTAACTGAAGAAGAATTACTATGCGCAGTTTCTTCGATTAAGCCCAAAAAAAGTATAGGTGTCGACAATATAAGTGGTAACATCATTATAAATTCAATAAAACTGATTACAATCCCGCTTTTGTGTATCTTTAACTTATCTTTAAAAGAGGGAGTTTTTCCAGAAAAAGTAAAAATTGCTAGGGTGGTCCCTATTTTCAAATCAGGCGATCCTAGTGACGTTACTAATTATAGGCCGATCTCTGTTCTTACATGTATTTCAAAAGTTCTTGAACGAATTATGTATAATAGACTCTATTCTTTCTTAATTCAAAATAATATTTTGTAAAATAAACAATTTGGTTTTAAATCTGGTTATTCTACTGATCACGCAATCTAACATCTTGTCCACGATATATTTAAAGGCTTCAATGAAAAAAAATATATTTTAGGTGTTTTCATGGATCTAAGTAAATCCTTTGATACTGTCGATCATTTAATTCTTTTGTCCAAACTCGAGTTCTATGGCATTAAAAATTCTAACTTGAATTTTCTAATATTTTAAACACAACTTTATTCGCCGATGATACGAATTTGTTTTATTCTCATGAAGACATTAATATTTTATTTTTAACAGTTAACAAAGAACTTGATAACCTAACCCAATGGTTTAAAGCCAATAAATTATCTTTAAACATTACTAAAATAAAATACACATTATTCCATCGTGTTCATAAAAAAGAAAATATTCCACTTAAACTTCCAAATCTTTTTATTGATAAAAATATAATAAAAAGGGAAATATCTTTAAAGTTTTTGGGCGTAATACTCAATGAAAATGTTACATGGAGTGAACATATAAGTGTTATTGAGAATAAGGTTTCTAAAAACATTGGTATATTGTATAAAGCTAAACAGTTCTTAAACCAATCTTGTCTTAAATATATATACTTTTCATTTATACACTGTTACCTAAACTATGCAAACATTGCTTGGTGCAGCACTAATGTTACAAAGCTAAGTAAACTTCTATGTAAACAAAACACGCCATTAGGATTATTACAAATGAAAATCGCTTCTCTCATTCAAAAATACTTTTTAGTAAACTTAATATTCTAAATGTTTATAAATTAAATCTCTATCATGTTCTTATATTTATGTTTAAACTTGATAAAAAAATGGCACCATATTTATTCAACTCTTTATTTAAAAAAATAAATCATATATACAGCACAAGATTTTCAAATAATAACTATACTCAATCCAAAATCTACTATTCTGCCACTAAATACTAAATCACATACCGAGGACCTAAACTCTGGAATACACTTTTAAATAATGATCTTAAAACACTTTCTTCGCTTAATCAATTTAAAACTAAACTTAAGCAAAATCTTTTACTAAACGACAATGAACTAAATTTCTTCTGAAGCGCCTAAAATGAGAGTACTATTATTAATAATTTAGTATTAATAATTGTTTATTACTAAGATTGTTTATTCAAATACATAAATATGATAAATAATCTTGTCTCTAGTCTTGTTTCTGTTTATTTTATTTTTTTTTGTTTTTTCTTTTTTTTGTTTTTTTGTTTTTTTTTTCTTCTTTATTGTTGGTCTTTTTAGTAAGTAAAGTAAACTTAAGCGTTAATAAAAAAAATAATTTGTAGTATATGTAACTTTTAAGGCAACTATAGTCTTCTTTTTGCCCCGGTCATATATTGTTGTTATTCATGTACATTGTTATTGTAAATACCATTAACGACAAAATATATATATATATAAAAAAAAAAAGGCCTGTGGAAATCTGTATCGTAAATTTGGACATCCCTGTAACACCACCACCACCACCTATTCCAACAGCCTTTCTTCAGTAAGGCAGCTTTGATTTCTGGCATTATGTGCACATTATAATCATCTAGCACATAAATCCCGTAATTTTGATGTGTAAAAATATTGTGCCGATTTGGTAAATTAGCTATTGTACTCAGCATATGTTCAAATCAATAGGAACCTTTAGGTGCCCATTGAAACTTTACATCTTGAGGAGGATTAAGTTTTACCCGAACACCTTTGCCTTTAAGCACAAATTCTGGTTTAAGTGAGACTTTTGGGTCACTGCAAACTTGAGTGTAAACAGTAATTCGTTCTCTTGAAAGAGAATAATTCTCTTTGACGTATGTGTCCAAACCAGTAAAGTTCAAGGTCTTTTGGCTAGAACTTTCATTCCAATGGAGTGACATTTGGTTACCATTCAGCACAGGTGGATCAACTCCAAAGTTTTCAATAAAGTATTTACATACAGTCCAAATATTTTTCAGGAACTCAAATATTCTTTCTTCACGGTCGGCCAGCATTATTTGAAAGCGTTTGTTAGGATGGCGCAGACTGATACCATGCTCACTCATCCAGTTATTTACGCAATGGTTGGAGAAAATAATTTTTTTATCCTCTGGCATCTCTTCTGGTTGTTGGGCAAGCCACAGTTCACAAAAAATTTTGCATTGCGCTGGAAACATTCTCCTGGGAAAACGTGCTTTAAGGGTTCCACGGATGTCTACAAACCACTCAAATAAAAGTTGCCTGGCATCTGGGATGGTTAATTTTTGTCCTCCACCTGCTTGACGATACTTTGATTTGCTTGGAGGAGCAGTTAAAGCATCTTCATCTGTCTCGACTTGGTTTAGACATCTTTTCCCAAGTTCAAGGGCTTTTTTTAAGGTGGATTATCATGTTTAATGTCTTTAAGGTCAGAATAAAACTCTCTCACAGCTCTTGAAAGGTAACTTTCCCGTGGCAATGTATTACCGTATTTCCTTCTTTTTTCACTGAAGTTTATTATTTGAAAGTTTTCAGCAACCGATAAATCGTACTCTTTTTTGTAAATTTTACAAAGTTTTCCTAAAGCATTTTTTTCTTCTAAACTGTATTTATCTCGGCCAGTTCTTGAAAATTTCCGATCTGACGCCATGTTACAATATAAATATTTTTTATAAAAAGTTTTAATTTATAAATCCGAACCAATATTTGTTACAAAACACGCATAAAACTATTCTAATGTGGCTTGCGGTCATATGCGCATTTTCTAACAGCTGTTTTATCATAGTTTCAATTATTAAGGACTCGAGAGTAAGAAAGTGCCTCTTATTCACTGTGCCCCTCGATCCACTGTACCGCAACTTCCCTTACATTCTTTGTACCAGGACACAGTCAGAGTGAAAATGATGTCGCCCACTTAATAATTGAAAAAAAATATCGAAATCGAACAATATACACACCTATGCAATGGGAAACAACAATAGAACAGCTTTTATAAACACCTGTTTATTAACTGTTTTAAATCATGATGATATAATAAGTTTTAAAAATAAAAATGCATTTCCAGCATACTCTGCAGTATTAGCTAACAATTGCTTTGAAATATCAAACTCAACAAAGCAATTGATCCAATGTCTAAACCAAAAAAGTTATGTGGGCCAGTATTGTACAACCAAAAGTTTTAAAAGAAAATCCAGATATTCTTTACTTTAAATAAAGTTATGAAGAAAAATGTAAAAGTTGTATTTTTTGAGCAAAAAGCACAGCTCGCACAGCACAAAAAATAGCAGCACAAAATACACTTAAAAAAATAGCAGCACAAAATAAACTTAAAAAAGTAGAAGTGTCTTGCTCTAAAAGGTATTAATACACTGAAAAAAAAAGAACTCCTTTCCCTATGCAACAAAGATTATATTCCTAAACAGCATCATCATTTCTACCAAAACCTCAAGATTCGAGTTAGTTGCATGGATGATGGTGACAATGATGAAATACCGAAAATAGTACCAAAACAACAAACCAAAAATCATAACTAAGCAGACCATCAAAAAATTGAAAAAGATTCTATAGAGTCTGTTTCCAGCAGTTAAGAAAATGAAAAGTACACAATTGGCAAAAACTAGATATTACAAAATAACTGTTGCTATAATGAAACCTGTTGTTACTTGTATCACTTGTTTTATTTTACTTATTTTAAAAGTGTTTTTTAAGTTAAGCTGCTGTTATAGACCGCCAGATGGTGCGTCTGAAAATCTTAGTTTCTTTATACAGCGTAATATCATTCACAAAGGTAGCAAAGAAAATTACTTTTATAATTAGAGATTTCAACATGAACTGTCTAATTTATAGTAAAGATAAAAAAGTAAAAAGTTTTTATGATGAAATATGTATGGCAGGAGCTCTTCCTTTAATTAATCGCCCTACTAGAATAACCAAAACTTCAACGACGTTGATTGACAATATTTTTACAACAGATATTTATAATAAGAAATTACAAAAAGGAATTATAAAAACCGACATATCCGATCATTTCCCCATTTTTCTTACAATTCATACTGTATCCTCTAATAACTTCGAAAGACAAAATATAATAAAAAAACGTGTCTTCAACGAAAACAATATAAAATCCTTTCAATATCAATTATCACTTCTGCATTGGAAACATATTAACTTTAGTGATGACGCAAATACAATATATAATAAGTTCTTTGATACTTTCTTCTCAATATACAATGCAAACTTTCCACTTTGTGAACAAATAACAAAAAAAAAAACCTTGAATAGTCCATGGATTACCAAAGGACTTAGAAAATCCTCTAAAATCAAACAGAAACTATATATAAAATATTTAAAAACAAAATCAGATGAAAACCAACAAAAATATAAAAATTACCAACATTTATTTGAAAAAATTCGTAAAAAACTAAAAAAAAATTATTATTCAAATTTAATTAGTAAATTTAAAAACGACTCAAAAAATACTTGGAGAACGTTGAAATAACAGGAAAACAAAAAACAAATTCAAACTACCTTCCTAAAGTAATTAAAATAAATAAAACAAATATATATGAACCAAACGAAATTGCAAACGAGTTTAATAAATATTTTATTGATATAGGAATTAAATTGGCAAATAAGATTCCTATTACGGAAAAAACTTTTAGTGATTTCCTAGAGCCTATAAATAATTCGCTTTTTATAGATAATTTATATTCTGACTTATCTTTTGATGAGTTTGAGAGAGCTTACAATTCTCTTAAAAGAAACAAAGCTACAGGTGCGGACGAAATAAATGGCAACATAGTCATAGATTGCTTTGAAAATTTAAAATGTGTTCTTTATAAAGTGTTCAGGGCATCTATACAGCAAGGTGTATTCCCTGACCAATTAAAAATAGCTAAAGTTACTCCAATTTACAAAGACGGAAAAAAATCAAATATTAGTAATTATCGCCCTATCTCAGTTCTTTCAACCTTCTCAAAAATTTTAGAAAGAATTATATACAATAGAACATACAATTACCTTAATCTAAATAAACTTCTATATAAAAATCAATTCGGTTTTAAAAAAAATTGTTCAACTGAACAAGCCATTACACAGTTCATTCGTGAAATTTCCAATTTATTTGGTAGATCACAATATACACTAGGTATTTTCATTGACCTATCAAAAGCATTCGACACGGTCGATCACAAAATTCTACTTAAGAAACTCAAATTTTATGGAATTAATGGCAAATTAATAAAATGGTATAAAAGTTATTTGACAAATAGAAAACAATTTGTTTTCTATGGAAATTATTTTCAAAATGAAAAATTAATTGACATAAAATGTGGTGTTCCACTAGGTTCTATTCTAGGCCCACTTTTGTTTTTAGTCTATATAAATGATTTAAATAAAGCTTCTAACTTTATGAGTATCATTTTTGCGGATGATACTAATTTATTTCTGTCAAACAGTGACATTTATGAGCTTTTTTCAAATATGAATAAAGAACTTAATCACATCTCCAACTGGTTTAAGTGCAACAAGTTAACGTTAAACATTGACAAAACAAAATGGATCCTTTTCCACTCCCTCGCAAAAAAGCGTTTTTTACCAAATAATTTACCTAAACTTTTCATTGATAAAATTGAAATAAAAAAGGAGTCGGTCACAAGATTTTTAGGCATTTACATTGATGAAAATATTACATGGAAGTATCATATCGTGTTTATTTCTACTAAATTGGCCAAAAGTATCGGAATTCTATATAAGGTCAGATACTATCTAAATAAACAAAATTTAATTCAACTCTACTACTCATTTATACATAGCTATATAAATTATGCCAATATTGTTTGGGGAAGTACCTCTAAAAGTAAGTTACGAAATCTCTACCATCGTCAGAAACACGCAATGCGTTTAATATGTTTTGAAAATCGTTTTTCTCATTCTAATATTTTGTTTAAAAACGTTAAAGCACTCAACGTTTACGAACTCAATGTTACTATAATATTTTATGCTTTATGTTTCTATAATATAACTATAATATTTTATGCTTTATGTTTCGTTGTAAAAGTGAACAACCAATTTTCATTTTTAAAGATCTTTTTACCCATAAAGCTATAAACAAATATACTTTACGAAATAATAATTTAATAATTGAACCCTTTTGTCAAACAAAGTTTAATCAATTTTGCATAAACTATCGAGCACCGTATTTATGGAACAAAATTGTTGTTCCAAATTTTGATTTGTCAATATCGTTTTCTGTTTTTAAAACTAAACTAAAAAACTTTATTCTTTCTACTGACAATATATATAAATATTTTTGAAATGTAAAATTATTTTCTGTTTTGTTTATTCTACATTGTTAATAATTATTAAATCAATTGTATTTTTACTATATTATATATACACGTTTGATATATTTTATATGGTTCTGACGACAAGATCTTTTGGATCTTCTTTCAGATACCAAGTTTATGTATTGTTATATTGTTATATTACGATTAATAATTTTAAACTAAAAAAAAAAAAAAAAAAAAAAAAAAAAAAAAAAAAAGTTCGTTAAATGTTAATGATTCCGTCACTAAATGATTATTTAAAAAAATTATCTATTTGTTCAGATAAATAATGGTTAACTTCTTAAATTTCATTTTGCATAAGTTACATTATTATTAGCACTAATTAATTAACTTAATAAAAGGATAGAGAATTTAATACTTGAATAAAATTTATGGACTTGAGGTTTATTATATATTTAAGATCCTTTTAAGACTACATTATGTCGAAACTTTAATTTTTTAAGTTTTTTTTTGTTATAGAGGAACATGGGGTAAGATGATGAATGGGGCAACCTACAGTTATCTCTTAAGCAAAACTAAATATAACAGTTGACTTTAGCTGAAAGGAAATTATTTTTGCTAGATTTATCAATTTTTCTTTTCAAGGTTTCTTTTTAAATATTATTTTTGTGACGAAAGTTAAGTATTAAAAACATTTTTCCAACATCGAGAAAAAAACTTTTTATCCTCGTTTGACTTGATTTATTACATCGCTACATCACCAGCTAAAGGTAAGCGAGAAATTTCTATTTAGTTTGATTAAACTGGAAGCCATACAAGAATTATTAGGCTATGATAATTTGATTAAGTATAGTTCTGATTCATTTTAAAGATTGTATTAGCATGAGGCAAAATGACCGGGGCAAGATGGCTTGTCCTTTATCTATATTAAACGGAAGTTTACTTGTACTGTTTGATATTCTTATATTGTTCAGTCATTATTTTATTACAAAATATAATATTTGTTTGGCAATAGTTTTATTTTGTTGCGCTGGAGTTTGCTACAAACTGATTACTAGGTTGCTACTGTTTTTTTTGCATAGTCCGATATAAATGTATAATTTATTAGTTTTAAAAATTACACCTTTATTTGTATTACTTTTTTAATAAAAAAGAATTTGTGATGATGGTTTTTGAGGCGTTTATATCTTCATAGAGTTTTCTTTTTTTAAAGTCTTAAACTTTGCTAAATCAAATCGTCATCTTGCCCCGTATGCGGGGCAAGATGACAATTTGAGTTAACATTGTTTAATGAGTTTTTCCTCAGCTATTTTCTACTTTTAGAGTGGTTATTGATACATCAGTGACGCAGAATGATTTTTTATCACTTTTAAATCAAGTTTTAATTTTTGGGATATATATTGACTAGGATATAGGTGCTTTTCGAAACGTTCGTCATCTTGCCCCGTGTTCCCCTACTGAAAAAAATAATAGGATTTCCTATAAACATACTGAAAACAATTAGGTTTAATATTAAAAATTAAACGCAGTGATAAATTTAAAACATTAAATGTCTTTTTCTCAGAACAACAAAAACTTAAGAAATTCAAGGTTGGGTTGAAACCGAAATCAAAGCATGAACCTAAGAAAAACTTTCAATACTAGTATTTTAAAAGTTACAATCAAAATAAATCAATATAATATAAATTATATATAAATACAAAAAAATGATTAAATAATAATTTAACAATTATTAACATTAAAATTTCTATTCTACAGATAACTTTGTCAAACCACAATTTTAAATAATTTAAATAACTTAAAAATAGATCAGATAACGAGAATAATAATTAAGAAAGTATTTTTAAAAAGTCTGCGCTACAAAATTTAAAAAAACATCTAACATACTATTTTATTTGATATATACCTTCTTTCATGCGTTTATCCTCCATGTTTATCCTCTTCTGGCCAATTGCCATATAGAGGCCACATACCAATGCCCTTGAAGACGAGTTCAGCTCACTAAAGAGAGTAATAACCACTTCGCAGACCAAGAGTAATTGATTTTAGAATAAGCAACTATAACTATATATATATATATATATATATATATAAATATATATATATATATATATATATATATATATATATATATATATATATATATATATATATATATATATATATATATATATATATATATATATATATATATATATATATATTAGACGCACGCGAAATATATAAAATTGCTGTTTTAGGTCGAAAATAAGAAGTTTAAGCAGAAAAAGTGCGCATATTGCGCTCTAGTATATATACATATATATATATATATATAAGGAAATTAATTTTGCTAGATTTATCAATTTTTCTTTTCAAGGTTTCTTTTTAAATATATATATATATATATATATATATATATATATATATATATATATATATATATATATATATGTATATATATTTGTGTATATATATATATATATATATATATATATATATATATATATATATATATATATATATATATATACATATATATATATATATATATATATATATATATATACACACAAATATATATACATATATTTATATATATATATATATATATATATAATATATATATATATATATATATATATACATATATAAATATATATAAATAAATATATATTTATATACACAAATATATATATACATATATATATATATATATATATATATATATATATATATATATATATATATATATATATATATATATACATATATAAATATATATAAATAAATATATATATACACAAATATATATATTTATATATATATATATACACAAATATATATATTTATATATATATATATATATATATATATATATATATATTTATATATATATATATATATATATATATATATATATATATATATATATATATATATATATATATATATATATAGGTAAATCCGACCATAACGGAATGGTTTTAATCGTCTAAATTTAGTGCCACGTTTTTTTCAGTATTTTTAAGAGTGACATGATATGAACATGTTTTGTTGTGTTACTTTTTTAAGAAACTTGTATTTTAAGAAACTTGTATCAACATAAATTTTTTTAAGTAGTTAAACTATGATTATGCATGGAAATATTTTTTGAAAAATTTCGTTTATAATGAATTTTTTGTTTGTAAAACTTTCTTGTTGTTTGTGCATCAGGTATCTATAGAAGGAATGCTGAGACTTTTTTCTAATATATTCAGACATCAGTAACAAACTTTTTACTTGCTATCTGCAACACTTCATGAAAAAAAACACCCCCAGACACCCTACTAACTTACCCAAAATAGTACCTATGTTTGACTTGAGTTCCGCTATACACACGGGTAGTTGGGGGAGGACGTATCATAAAAACATTTGAACATTTATAATGTTTATATGTATATTATGATAAAATAATATTTAATAGTATATATAAAATATATAAAATTTAAAAAAATTAAAAAAAAAATTCACAATTTTAATGAAAAATAAAAATTTTATTTAAAAAGACCTAGATTTTGAATCTATTAGAGGATGTTATAGAAGCCCATTCTAATGCCCTGCATACATCTTTTGGGTGTCCTTATTCTTCTTTGTAAGACTTTTAAGAATTGACAAAGTTATGACATTTTAAGTTAAGAAAAAGTTAAAATTTGGTTATGGAAATAAAGTAAAACTTAAAATTCGGTCATTTCTTCAACAAACCCATAAATCAAAAATTTGAAACTTAAAACGCTATAACTTTTTATAGAATTGTTCAATTTTGATAATTTTTTAACCTTTAAAATACTGTTTTAAAGGTCTTTCCAATGATATATAATGATCTGGTGTTTGATTAATTTAATGATTTCATGTCACATAATATGTACCATATACCATAAATACCATAACTAAATACCAAATAAACAAACAAACATTTTCACAACAACTAGATTTAGAAAATTTAATTGCGCAAACTATTTTTTTTTAATAATTGTATAACTTTATTATGACAACTCTTTTTAATAATTTGTTCTTAAAAACTATTTTACTTTAATTCATCGAAGTAGTCTACTTTAATTCACCAAAAAAACCGCAGCGTGCTAGGTTCTCGTTAAAGATGGTCGCTTAAATAAAAGCTCCGTACCTGTTAATTATCTAACCTTCTTTAATATCATTAGTTCATCCTTATTAAAAGAAACCCAAAGCACTCTCAACATTACTTATGATATGGCAGTAAACAATCAAAAAGAAATTCTTTCTTTAAAAAATCAAGTTATCTCATATCAAAAAGAATATCTTCCTTTGAAAGAAATGAATAAGAACATTAAATTAACTCAGGAAATTATTGAGTTTAAAATTGACAATCAAACTAATCGAACTATGAGAAATACTCTGTTATTTGGAGATTTTCAAGATGGAAATAATGAAAACTGGTCAACTACAGAAAATAAACATATAACAGTCCTCGTTGATTATGCTAAAATACCGGATAAAGCAACTAGAATGGTTGAGCGAGCTCATAGAGGGAAAAATAACAACAATTCTCCCGCTGACATTTATGCGAAGTTCTATGACTGGAAAGATGCCCAACATGTTATTCATACTTTCAAAAATCTACGTAATTCTAGGTTTATGGGTTTGAGTATTTATGCTAATCAAATATACTCTCTCTTATTGACTGCTCGACGTAATGAGGCTCTGTTGGCTCGGAAACAACTCAAAGCAAATAAAGAAATAACATCTGGTTTTATAGCTTATCCTGCTACGCTTATGGTTAAAAAAAACGAAATAGACCTCAAATATGATAAATATCTTTTAAATAGTATTTGAATTTTTATTTGATTTAATTTTTTCATCATTTCATCATTTAAAGGTATACTTTTACCATTTATACTGACCTTAAATCTGACCTGTAGACAGGTGCGTGGTACCTTTATTTAATTTGTCAAGTAATACTTATACTTCCAAGAACAAGTTTAACTTTATATTTCGATATATTATATACATATATACATATGTTAATATATCTATATATAATTTATTTTATTTACTATATTAATTTTACTGGCATAATAATTTTAAATCATCATAACAACCATGTCAACTTATGTGCTATCTGCAAGATTATTGTCTCTAAAATTCATAAAGCAGTTTTTTATGATGATTGCCTATCCTGAGTTCACCTAAAATGCAATAATCTAAACGAAATAGATAATCAATTACTAAAAAGCCCATCAGAAAACGATTCATGGTTCTGTAAAAAATGTCTAAGCTTTATATTTCCGTTTAACAATGAAAATATAAATAATACTGATTTCCATAATTTGAGTGGTACTAAGGTATCCAAAACTAAATTTTTTGATATAAAGTTAAACAACCTTCAATCGAGAATGGGTGACCTAAATGTAAACTCATGTAATGATAAAATTCATAAAACAGAAATTTAAAGCTCTTATAAAGATATTGATGATCTATATGATTTAATAAAAGAAAAAGAAAAAATTTCACTTAAGCTCATTCATTTAAATATAGCATCCCTCTCTAAGCACTTTGATGACTTAAAACAGTTACTTGAATCTGTTAATCTCGTATTTAATGTAATAGGATAAACTGAAATAAGGCTGATTAATAATAAAACTCCAGTCACTAACATTTCTCCTTAAGGATATTCACATGTGTGAACATACACCAACTGAATCTAAGGCTAAAGGTGATATAAGATATTCCTAATGGGTGAATGCAAAATTGATCGTTTAAAAAGGACTATTCTATCGACAAAGGAGTTTCTAAACTTGCTAACTACTAACAATTTTATGCCTCATATTATTCATCCAACACGTATAGGTGACAATTCCCAAACTTTAATTGATAATAGTTTCTCAAATATCAAGTCAAATGACTTTACGGCAGAAAACATTACGACTGCCATATCTGATCACCTCCCTCAATTTCTTATTGTTCACAATATTTTAAAAACTTTGACTACCAAAAAAATTGTAATGGAAAGAAACTTGAAAGCATTTAATGAAGCATTATTTGTAAATGATTTCAACAATACTTATAAAGATATCTCTAACAATTCTGATGATTGCAATAACATGCTTACTAAAACTATTAAAGTTGCTAATGAACTACTAGATATTCACGCATTTCATAGAAAACTTAATAAAATGGATATTCAATTTATGGCGAAACCATAGATCTCTGATGACTTAAAACTGTCTATTAAGTACAAAAACTGTTTAAAAAATATATACAATCTAAGAATCCTGTAAATAAAACTACCCACCATAATGAGTACAAAAGGACAGAAATACTTTGAATTTATTTCAGGAAAGCAAAAAATTATATTATACGAACTATTTTACTAAGAATATCATATTTCATTCTCCAAAGTAATGTTTCCAAAGTATGTTTATATCCTAAAGACTGTTAAAGTAATAGCTATCTTCAAAAAAGATTCAAAATTGCTTGATTCTAACTATAGGCCAATATTTTTATTATCTAACATTGACAAAATATTGGAAAGGCTTTTGTTCAATAAAATATGACTTTCCTCAGCAAACCAATATCCTCTGAAATCTTCAATTTGGTTTCAGTTCAAATTATTCAACATCTCTTGCATTAATTAATTTGAAAGAGTATATTAGAGGTGCCCTTGATAAAGGAATGTTTGGGTGTGGTGCATTTATCGACTTCCAAAAAGCATTTGACTTAGTAGATTTAAATATTCTACTAGGCAAACTAACTTATTATGGTGTAAGAGGTGTCTTAAGTTTATGGTTTAAGTCATTTCTCACTAACAGAAAATAGAAATCAATTGGTTTCTTTTAATGAAACAAATTCCGATACATGTTAAATTAAATTAGGCGTACCACAAGGGTCTGCACTGGGACCATTATTATTTTTAATCTACATAAATGATCAATCTAAAGCAATGAAATTCTGTAGAGTCCAGCACTTTGCTGATGACACAAATCTTGTTTATCTTAGTAAATCTATTTAAAAAATGAACAAATATGCCAATTATGATCTCAAAAAACTTTGCGATTGGTTAAATGCCAATAAAATATTTCTTTATAGCAATAAAACTGAGCTAATAGTTTTCAAACCAAGATCCAATTATATAGATAGTTAACTAAAGAATAAATTAAATGGTAATAAACTACTCTCACAAAAGTACAAACTATCTCGGAATAAAAATAGATGAAAGTTTAACTTAGAAATGCCAAATAAATAATTTATCAAATAAACTAAGCGGATCCAATGCTATCTTATCTAAACTAAGATATTATGTTTATGAAAAAACTTTAAAATCTACTTATTTCGCTTTATTCAACTCTCACCAAAAATATTGCTGCCTATCTTGTGGGCCAAATAAAAAACCACTCTAAAACAACTAAACATTATTCAAAAAAAAGCTATAAGAATAATTAAATTCCTACCTCATTATTCTCACACTAAGAGTTCTTACAAAGACCGTCAAATCTTAAGTTTTTATGACCACATCAAAATTGATAATTGCCTATTTATAGATGGCTGCCTAAATAATATGCTTTCATCTATTTTTAGCGAATGTTTTTCCTTAATAAATAAGCTACATACTAATCTGACAAGGATCTCACATAGAGGTGGATTATTCGTTCCATTGTATAATACTAAATTCTATAGTAAATCTTCCCTTATGCACTCAGCAATAAATGACTGGAAATATCTTCAAACTAAGTTAAGTGACTGTCTTTTTTACGAGTTAAAAAACACGAATTAAATAACAAACTCAAATCCTATTTTATAAAATAAGAATTTTTATGAGTTAACAATTATATTGGTTGTTATGTTGAAGTTGACATTCGTATGACTCCAGCTACTGTGTCTAAAGTAATATCCTGCCTAGACTCTTCTACAGCTTGTGGCCCGGACAACATACCTGTATTGTCTTGTAGAAGTGTTTTCCAGAGCTGTCGTCTATACTCTCAAAACTATTCAACAAATGCTTATCAGAGTCTTGTTTTCCAGCCCGCTGGAAAGCGGCATCTGTTATCTTCAAAAATTCTGGAGAGCGACCTGATTTGTCTAACTACCGTCCCATTAGTCTTCTTCCTACAATAAGCAAGGTTTTTGAATCTTTAATTAACAAACACTTAATTTCTCATCTTGAATCTAATAACTTACTTTCTGACCATCAATATGGATTTCGATCTTCTCGTTCTACAGCTGATTTGCTAACAGTAATAACTGACAGGTTTTATCGTACATTAGATGAAGGTGGAGAGGTTAGGGCCATCGCTCTTGATATTTCAAAAGCTTTTGATAAAGTTTGGCATGCTGGTCTTCTCCATAAGCTTTCTTCTTTTGGTGTATCTAGCAACACCTTTAAGATTATGTAATCCTTCTTTTCCAATCGTAGGATAAAAGTTGTCCTCGGCGGACAGCACTTTTCTTCTTATTCTGCAACTTCAGGGGTTCCTCAAGGTTCTATCCTAAGCCTTATACTCTTTTTAATTAACATTAACGATCTTCCTGATATTCTTACATCTAAGGTGGCATTGTTTGCTGATGATACTACTATTTATTCTTGTCGTGATAAAAAACAACACTCTCTGATTGCTTGGTGCGGGCATTTGAGCTTGAAAAGGATCTCACTTCTGCTATAGCATGGGGCTCACAGTGGCTGGTGAACTTAAATTCAGATAAAACTCAATTTTTTTCAGCCAATCGTTATCGCAATAATTTAGATCTTCCTATATTTATGAACGGTGATGTACTCGATGAGTCATCTACTCTTCATCTTGTAGAATTAACTCTTGCTTCCAATCTTTCTTGGAAACCATATATCAAATGATTTGAAAATTAGTATATACTAAGGTCGCATCTCTTTATCGAGCTCGACACTTCTTATTTTGGATTCTATTCTCTATCTCTATAAATCTCAAATCCGGTCTTGTATGGAATACTGATGCCATATCTGGGGCGGATCTTCTAATGATGCCCTTTCACTTTTAGACAAGGTGCAAAAACGCATTGTAAACATAGTTGGACTTGCTCTTGCAGCCAACCTCCAACCATTATCACATCGTCGTATTGTAGCTTCTCTTTCTCTTTTCTACAAATACTATAATGGGCACTGCTCTAAAGAGCTAGCGTCTCTTGTGCCATCTACTAAAGTTCGTTCTCGTGTTAATCGTCATTCAATTAAGTCTCATCTTTTTTCTATGACTGTTCTTAAGTGCTCCAAAAACGCTTATTCGTCTAGTTTTATTCTCGAATATAGCCTCTTTGGAATTCGCTTTCTTCATCTTGCTTTCCTGATTCATATAATTTGCAATCCTTTAAGTCGTCCGTCAATTGTTATCTTGCTCTACAATCTTCATCCTTTCTCTTCCAGTAACTTCCAACTTTAATTAGTGGTTGCTTGCAGCCTTGTTGGAAGCGAAGATGTTTAAAAAAAAAAGATGTTTAAAATAAATAAAAAATAATAAAAAAAATTTCTTTTTTATTATTTTTTATTTATTTTATTTTTTTTTATTTTTATTTTGATTATCCGATGTTTTTGTTTCTCAGATATGTAACCTTGAAATTATTTAATATTTAATCTTGGTTTTAATATTTAATCTTAAAAGTATGTAATTTTTTTATTTTTTTTTTATGTATATGCTTTTCGATATTTTTCGTATATATATATATATATATATATATATATATATATATATATATATATATATATATATATATATATATATATATATATATATACATATATATATATATATATATATATATATATATATATATATATATATATATATATATATACATATATATATATATACATATATATATATATATTTTTATGTATATGCTTTTTCAGTTATTTTTATGTTTACTTTATGTATATGCTTTTCGATTTTCATAGTTGTTCTCCTTGTTTTAGCAATGCTATATGAGAGTGAGCCATCTAGTGTAAATATTACTTTCTTTTATGTGGCTCATTTATAGTAATAATTTTACTGCAAAATATATTGTTGAAAAAAAAAAAGTTTGTATACTGATAATTCAATCAGCAAAGCTCCTTTATTAACAAAATCAACGTGGATGATCCAGAATAAAGTTTACTGTTTGAACGCATGCGTAATAACAACTCAAACCGTTTTAGGTCTGAGTTTTTTTGAAAGTTCAAAATCTTATTTTGAATCATCCTAAAGAACGCCAACTACTTTTCATACTCTTAACAAACGTGCTTTTACTGCAGTCAATTATTGTAATATTTTGTTAAAATACAAGTGCCATGGGTGGGTCGAAAAGAATTATCAAAAAGACTATACCAAAATAAAAAATCAAAGTTTAATGGAAACAAATATAAAAAAGTTTGTAATTTCAATGCTATACCTTCAGTTGACACTGCTATACCTTCCATGTTCATCATCTTTTAAGAAGTTGTTCAACAAAGCGATTATACAGGGTTATAAAAAATAGCAGCCGTGGTATTGTGGTAGCACACTTGCCTCAGAAACGTAAGATTTGTGGTTCAAACCCCACCTCTGAGCAAGTTTTGTGACATCGGTTGGTAAAGAAGCGGTGCTATGTGATAAGACCGTAAGGACTTCTTGAGAAAAAAAAAGTGCATATATAAATGAAGATTTTAACTTTATTATAAACTTTAATTTGCTAAAAATAGAAATAATGCTTCTTAAATGTCTAGAATGTGAAGAGTTAGTTATTTTGCAGTTTGATTATTACAAAAAATTTGGCTTAAGTATTGGACTAAAAATATGTTGCAATAGTTGTGAATGGAAACTTTTTTTTTAATCTGCCGCTATTAATAAATAGAACCATAATGCCAAACAAAATAATCTTGTTTAACATACTTGTGTTGGACGTAAACCCTTTGATATTAGGACTCGTGTAGTAGTTGCATTTCGTGAAATGAGTTAGGGATTATCAGCATTAGAATAATTTTGTGGAATTATGAATATGTATTTACCAATGAATAAAAATAGTTATAATGATATATTGCACATATTGTTGGATGTTTATCAAAGTTTGGCTGATAAAAGCATGAAAAATATATCAGAAAAATTATAACCTAACGATATTATATGTGGGTTTGACGGATCATGGCAGAAATATGGATACACCTCAAACAATGGAGTAGTAATAGCTGTTGCAGTAGAAAATGGCAAATGTATTTACTATGAAATTGAAATAAAAATTTGTAAGTTGTGTTTAATATGGGACTTAAAGAATTACACACATCCTAAAGAATATAATGACTTTTATTCCTTACATTATCAAAAATGTAAAATCAGTCATACTGGTTCAGCTTCTTCTATGGAATCAAGTGGTGTAATAAAAATATATTTGCGTTTGGATAAAAAATACAACTTCAGATATACAACATTTCTAGGTAATGGAGATAGCAATTCATGTTACTGTTGTTACTGTAAAAGCTTATGGATATATAATAGAAATAAAAAAAGCAGAATGCACAGGGGATATTCAAAAACGTGTTGGTACTTGCCTAAGAAGTTAAAAAAAAAATAAAGAAATTTTATGTGATGGAAAAAACTAAGAAAGAGCAGGTCGTTTAAATGAAAATATTATAAATACATTGCAAAACTATTATGGCAAGACAATAAGACAGAACGTTGGAAATTTATATGCAATGGAAAAGAGTGTTGCAGCTGTACTTTTTTACTGTTCTGAAAATTATGGTAGTGAAAAACGTCATTAGTTTTGTTCCCACTCTCAAGATTCGTGGTGCAAGTTCCAGGGTGACGAACGGACTGGAAAAATGACATATAAAAAAAGTATTTGTATTCCTGCAGCTGTATGTGATGCTATTAAACCAATATATAAAGACCTTGGTTCTGATGAATTTCTTAAAAATATTTACACGGTAAAACGCAAATTTCCAATGAGTGATTAAATCAATTAATATAGAAGCGATGTTCAAAATATTTATTTATTGAAAGAACTGCTTTAAGTATTGGAGTAGCGTCAACTGTGCTAAATTTTAATGATGGGCAACAATTTTTAGATAAGTTGTTTAATGAGCTTGGAATAACATTTAGTAAAAATGCGCAAAGTTGTTATATACATAAGGACACTAAACGAGTAGTTAAATCTGAAGAATAATATAAACCTAAAGCAAAATCAAGAAGAAAGAAATTTAAAGCAATACATAAGGTTTTTGTGACCAAAATGAACATTGGAAGTTGTAAAAAAGTGATAAATTTTAAATTATCTTTATTATTTAATTTTTTCAAATCGCGTTTTTCTCAAAATCATATTTTTTGGGCTGGCGACGGGGATATTTTCAAAACTAATAGCCAAATTGACTTGAAATTTGGCCCATTTATTTATTGTATTAGTATTTATAACATACTATACGTATTTATAACATATAATAAAATAATTATAGTATTTTTTTAGTTAAGTTTTTTTTAGGATTTTGTGTCCTGAAACACCTCTGATATGTTCCGAATTTACAAAAATGGTAATATTTTTTGATTTTTTAGACCTAATTTAAATCTTATAGTCCGCGACGCAATGCTACGAGACTAAATTTTAATAAAAAATTGTTATGGAAGCTGATTATTAATTAATATGTACAAGATTATAATTTTTTATTTTTATTTTGCTGTTTAATGGTATATTACCCATTTAAAAAAAATAAATATGTTAGTAAAAGTTGAGTAATTTTTTTTCTAAATACTGTACTACCTCCTTAACTATCTGCGCAAACTACCCAATTAAAAATATCTCTGTTGGATTTCAAACTATGATTTCAATCATAGTTTAAAATTCAACAGTTATGAGAACCTCATAACATACACAATCTTTGGTTAAAAGGATTATGATGGGATATTTTTTCAGCATCAGGTCCCAGATTTTCAGGGTGTGAGGATGAATTGAAATTAGACGGTAATTAGATATGAAATTGCAATTGCCATTTTTATACTCAGGATTGACTTAAGCAACTTTATTTATTATGAAAAAAGCTATGCTTAAAAGAAGATGTTGTTAAACTAAATAGGGAATTATGTGTATGGATGGATGTTACCTGAAACACATGATTCTTATTTGAAATATAAAAGATCATTTCTTAAAGTTATTTTTTCACAACATATTTTTCAAATAGAATCTTTAGAATTTGTTACATTTTTTTTACTGATATTATGGTTATGAACAGGCAATATTGTTAGGTCTTGATTTTTGTTGGTTTCATAAAATAAATTTATATGCTAACTTTTAAGGGAAAAATATATGTTTCTGCCAACTAAGCAAAAGTGTATGTATATATCGTGAGAAACACGATATATATAAGCACTCTTGATGTTGATCTGATGTTTCTCACGAATATCTCTAGCATAGATAAAGCTTCTTACCTATGTGAACAAAACAAGCATACTTTCAAGAAGAGTGAAGGATATTTCTTTATCAATCTGCACTTCAGTACTGTAACATATTTTTTAAGCATTTCATTAACCAGAGCTTTGCTGTTGTTAGATGTTACAAAAAATTTGCTTTATTTACGAAAAATTGTTTCACATTGAATAAAGATATTTTGAATATAAATGTTATTTCTAAAGAAATTGCCTTTGTTCTTAGTACTAATAAACATTTGAGCATCATCTGAATCAATTTTACATGCTGATAATATTTCCATGCATTGTTTTTTATACTGCTCATCAGATTTAGTGTTTTAGACTTTTTAAACACGTCTTGTGTTATCTAACTATCTTTTTCCCACCAGTTCAATGAAAGGTCAATGAAAGATCATCATACTTTGATGACAATAAATTTTCATCAGTGAACATTTTTTTACAATCATCCATTTTACAATCCATCATTGTACATTGTACATTTTTTTACAATCTATCATTGCATCATGTTTTTACAATCACCATTTTACTTTGAAATAAAAACCTGTAATTTTTCTAAAAAAGAAATAGAATCTTAAGAACTAAAACTTTGAAAATTTTATTCTAATTTCTTCAGGCAAACATAAATCATTTGACCATTTATAAGCAGACTCTTCAACAATATTTTTAAGATCAAGATGACTAAATGTTATAAAGTTTTTGTCTTTGCTAACTGGGTTGATTGTGTGCTGACTGGGTTGATTGTGTGCAACACAAGTTGCACGAAAAATTGGATACCAAACAACCTTCAAATAATAGAACACCTAGATCTTGTTCAACTTCCTTTTTATTGTCAAAAATTTCATCAGTAATATACAGATGCCATATACAGATCATCAAGCTGTGTTTTTATATAAATTTCATTGCTAACTTTTTAAAGGAGTGCTGGGTGAATGGGCCGATTGACTTGCGAATGTTTGCTCGTTTTCAAAAAAATACGCGCGCGCATATTTGTTGGCAGAAAAAACAAATATTCGGAAATTTTCCAGCAAAAAACATTAAGATGTTCGTATGATTTGTTAGGAAGCGTATGCAATTATTGATTTTTTAACAAGAATCAAATTATCTCAACCAGTTGTTGTATCATAAGTTACTCAAAAAGATGTGAAAACTGATGTGGATTTAAAATTTATTAAATTTCTTTTGGAAAATCAGCTTTTAAATGTATAAGACGTAGAGACTGGATTAAAGCTAATCCATAACATTTTATAACTATGAAGTTGCTCCAATTTCTTGTTCGATCGAAAAAAAGAGAAAAGAAAAGTATGGTAAAGAACATAAGCGAGGATCCTTGTCAATATTATCATCTACGATATGGAGCTTGATAACTATAGTATAGTCTATGTATATATAGTATAGTCTATGTATGTATAACTATAGTATGGTAAATGTAACTCAGTATAGTCTATACTGGGAAAATAAATCATTAGACCAAACTACCTAATAATAAGTCGACTATTTCTAAATATTTTCAACACAATATTTATTAAGCAGACTTTTAAACTTTTTACTTTTAATTAAGGCAGTACTAAACTTAATTAAAAAATTAAACTTTAAAAATAAGCTTGACTTGAACAAAGTAAACATGTTTCATACTAAAATCTAACATCAGATAAACAAAATAATTTTTTTCAGATTTATCTTAAATGGTAATGTAGTTCTCTAAAAAAGTTAAAACCTACTTCACAGACAAATTATTACATCAGAATAAAATTTTTTCAGAAACTTTAACCTAGTGGCTATATTCTTGCTGACTGAGTGATGATTCTTATCACTTACTACTGTTATTCAATAAATATTGTTTTTTATGTAAAATAATATTATTGTATCTTTAGGTTATATATTTATTAATTTACTGAATAAAGTCTTTATACTTGAGTTTCAATTTACTATTAGAGGAATTTGGTGTATAAAATGTTTCCCGTTAATTATATGACTGTGAGGATGACTCAATTTGTTAGATAATACCATGTTGATAATGAATGCCTTTCATCATTTTTATTATGAGTCTAGTTATTTATTGGTAATCAAATGATGTTATAAGTATAGTTAATTTGTCTATAATCAGGGTGGCCAGCAAGTTTTTATGCACATTTTCCATGTCTTTTCCCTAAAACTTAAACATACATAGCTACAAATTGAAAGACTTTAAAAATACTTGATTTTTCACGCCACCCTGATTATTCGTAAATAATAAAAGTAAATTTATAGAAAAAAATATTATTATTTACAGATTAAAAATCTAAATCCATTTTAAAGGAGGGTATTAGTTTTAATTTGTTTTTTGTTTAAAAATCTTTTCATCGCCTATTTGTACTGTACTGAACTCATTTTGTTTCAACACAAGTGCGAAGTTTTTAAAATTACCTATTTTTTTACAATGGTATAATTTTTCTAACACAAGGTTTTTATCATTTGTTTCTAACTTTCTAACCATTTTCTGTTGATTTGTTACTACTTTTTGTTACAATTAGTAATATAGGTGTCTCTAACCACTGCACCTCGGATGCTAAATTACTACTATATAAAAATATTCTATTATGATGTTGTTATTAATTAAAATTCAAAATATTTTTCAAAGCAATATGAATCGAAAATGCTTATAAGAATTGTTGTTGTTGTTGTTTATTTTAATGTAATTATAAAATAATAAAAAAACTTTTTTTTTTACAATTTAAAAAAATAACTATTTATTTATGTAACTAATTATTTATGTAATTAGTTACATTTTTAATGTAACTAATTTTTTCAATCGTTTTTATAAAGAAGACAAAACTTCATTTAAGTATATAAAAGAAATGCAAAAAACACTTATAGAGCACACCCTGAAAATTTGGGGTCATAATACCAAAAAAGGCCTCAAAATCACTGGTTTTAAAAAGCAATTGATTGTGGCAGTTGTGCAAGTGTTATAAAGCAAGTGACTGTGGCAGTTGCTTAAAACATTCCAGAAATATATGAAAATGTTGATCTCATCCAAAGAGCAAAAGCTCGCTCACTAAGCGCCTTGATTGTCTTATGTGATCTCAAACTGGCAAACATCATGCGTGGAATTCAATTACATGCCAGTAAGCACCCATGTTGTTGGTGTGAAGTTGAGTCAACAAAACTCTATTAAGTGGTGAGATAAGAACCTTTGGAAAAATCAAAAAATATTTTCAGAACTCCTCAACAGCGAAGGAAACACAAAGAGCTGTGCATCCTCTACTCTTTCCTTTTGAAGACCAAACAAGTGTTTTGGAAGTGATTCCACCAATGGAATTGTATTTGCTCATTGATGTTGTCAATCATGTTGTAAAATCTTGCTCAGATGTGGCCAAAGACAGTTGATTGGCTTGCTTCACTTCATATTTCTCTTTTGCCTTACCATGGGCGGCACTAGAATGCCAATGACACCATGAAGCTGTTGAGGAAAGTAGGTGGATTGAAAAATTAAGCTGAGTCTGAGAATGCAAAACAAGCATTGGATTTTTGAAACTGTTTGGCATTGTTCAAGTATGTTGTTTCTGCTTGCTTTGGCTGTGTCTTGGATTTGGAGTATGAGTTTAAAATCAAAAAATTCAAGTCAAGTTACCTGAAGTTGCAATTTCAGTTACACCAAAAGCTCATGCAACCTTTTTCCATGTCCCACAATTCATCAAAAAGAACCATATAGTACTTGGGCTCTTCAGTGAATAGACAGCTGAGACAATGCACTCTTACTTCAAAATCTACTAAGAGATATAAAAGCGTGATAGCTCTCACCCAGATTACCTCAAACAACTTTTGAACTGTGTTTTGGACTACAACAGCAAAAAGATTAAAGTAATTGTCACAGAGTGTTTGTAAATCAAAATGAATATTAAAAAATACTTTTGAATCGGATTATATGAAGTATAGAATATTAAAATTTTATTATATGTTCAAAGAATAACATTTTGGAATTTGTTCTCATTTTGTTCAAAATAAATATTTTTGTAGTTTGGAGAATTTTTGTATAAAATACTTATTTAAAAAATATCTTCAAGATTTTAATTCTAGATTTTAAAATAATCACCATAGTCGGTTAAAATTTGGACGATTTTAAATTGAGTTTTCTCAAAAACCACTTCATTAATTGTTATGATTTTTTTATATAATGCTGCTAACATAATTAGTTTTCTTGTGTGTGAGTGTAGGTTTTCTACACTCACATACATAAAAGTACTTTCTACGTTTCAAAATGTTTTGATGGAAAGTGTTTTTGGTATTTCGACCCAAAATTTATAGGGTGGAAAAGTGTATATATATTATGAATTTTAGAATTTATACTACTAAAGCTTAGATGTTTTCTACCTACAAATTTGCGTGCGCATGTTGTTTACAAAAAGATGTGACGTTGCATGGAAAGTCAACTATATCAAACTTCAAGTCGAAACGGCAAAACAATGGAAACGGCCCGTGCTTCCATACTATCTATTTCTTATTACTATGGTTTCAGTAATCTCTGTCTTATTATTTTTCAGATTCATTTACTCGTAGTTCAGAGGCAGAGATTCCAAGATTGTAAAATGACCGAGATTTCCAAGATGAGCAAGGTCTATTAGTATTAATGGTGTACGCTTGCACATTAAATTCAGAGTCTAGATTAAATTTTGCCTTGTGGTTGTATTTATTCCCAGTCCTTTTATCCTTAGCCAAATTCAAATTAGAAAAGTATATGACTTTTATTTTCAGTAAGCTGCTGAAAATTTTGACGTATATGTTTTGGCAAAATTTTGTTGCACATTCTTCTCAGATTTAAAAAATAAAACATTGCGAAAAAAAATGGTTTTCACAAGTGAATAATTTAAAAAGCTTACCGGTTATCTGTTGATAAACTTTTTGTCCTTCAAATGCCCTGATATGGAAGTTTTAATATCGATATTAAAATGAATATTTCGTTGCTTAAAAAATACGTCATTTTTACGAACAGTTATAGTACTAGCTTGTACAAAAAATTTCAGAAATGGAGCACACTTCAAACATTTATATGTTTTGATTTATTTCAAACAAGGAATATTTGCAATATATTGGGATGACTGGAGCCTGGGAACAAATAAAGCCTTACCTTTCCTTCCATTCTGCCCATTAATGTATAAAATTTTTTTTACTGTTTTTATTTATATTTAAACGAAATTTATATCATCGACATATATCAAAATTTAAATAATAATCTCTAAGGGTTCGATTTTTATGACCCTGCAAAGTTTACAGCTCCCTCATATTGAGGGGGGTTCAAACTTTATGTTGTCATAGTTTTCGAACACTACGAGATTATTGTATGAAGTTTAAAGTTTGTCAATGACTATAAATTTAGTTATAAATAGTAAAATAATATTTCATAAACTCGTTGCTTCCACGCTTAGGGCAAGGAGGAAATCATTTTAGGGCTTTATTTAACTTCTTCTTGGCGCACTTCTTTAAGTAAATTAGAATTATTGTATATCTAGCTAAAGAACAGAACAAAAAAAGCAAATTTTGTATTAGTATTAGCATTAGATACTTTATTGAAAATTGTTAAAAATAAATTTAAAAAAATGGGCGTCATTGAATGAAAAATAAATAGTTAATTGTAATTTAGTATATAATTTGCAACAGCTGATTATACCTTTAATTTTTTATTTTAAAACTAAAAAAACGAAATCTGCCATTGTGGGGAGTAAAGTCTTTATAAGATATATCAAATCAAAAAACATTTGCAATATATATAAAGATTAATTTAATTTAGTGGTGTTATAATAAATCAATCCACAGATATTTAACAATTTTTATGTTTAATGTAATGTTATTTTAAAAAAGTCGATTGTTATTAGATAAATTACTTTTTTTTTTGTAAAATGATTAGTTTTTATTTGTTTATTCTGTGTCACACAGATTAAATAAGCAATAACATACATTGTATGTATCATGTAGTGTGTGATTTTCAATAAAAGGTTTGATTGGACTATAACTTTTTGTAATCTGTTAACACTTTATGTACCTGTTAGTCATTTATTGTTCTCTGCAGTAATGCTGGGAGGTATTATAACATAACTGCAAGGTAAACTGTTCAAAACTTTCAATGGTTTAGTGGACTATTGTAAATCTGTCTTGATTATTAACTCTGTGCAACACAACTTAGAGTTTCCTTCTCATTACGATTTATGTATATGTTTAACTATTATTTTTTGGTACAAACAAAGCACTCTAAACGATTCATGTAGTTGTACTAATTTATAGACAAGAAAAGTTATTTTCTTGTCTATAAAAGTTTGACTACTGTAGTTTTATAATTTTGGATAACTTAATTCTGCCTTTAAAGCAATTGTTATGAATCTTTTAGAATACTGTAAAAGAGAACTAATTGTATTAGAAATAGTTTATAAATAATTAAATATGAATAATATTTTAACAACGCAAAAGTTTTAATAGCGTTTGAATTCGACGTATATAATAACATCTAAATACCTTTTTTAATAAACATTCAAAATATTTCAACAAGTACTTAAAATGTTCATAATTAAACACAGTTTAAAATGATATATAAGTATTTAATTATTTCCTATCTCATTGTATCCTTACAGATGAAGTTCTATGAACTTCTCTGACGACCTAAGTATTATTATTTTTTAATGATTTTGTGTAAATTTATTATTTCTGAAATAAAATTAATAAAAAAATTTGTAGGTTTTACATTTTATTTAAAATCTTATTTAGGGTAGATTAGAGTAAAATGAGCTTGATTATATGACTTGTTGAAATATTTTAAATGTTTATTAAAAAAGGTATTTAGATGTTATTAAATACGTTTAAAAAAAAAAATTTTTAAATGGAAAAATTTGAATATCGAGCATATATTAAAACCCGTGTTCTACTTGGAGTTTTAGCACAAGCCATAACCGATGAATTGATTTCATTTCATGGCGACCAAGCTCCAAAATATAGTACAGTTGCCAAGTGGGCTATTTTATTTAATGATGGTAGAGAGAGTCGAAGATGATTCTTGCTCAAGGCACCCTTAAACCACGTATACAGCTGAGAATATTGAACGTGTGCGAGCCATTATTGAAGAAAATCCGCATGCAACACATGATCAACATATAATTGAAGCCCTGACATCGATTAATCGTTTTACAATCAACGAAATTATTCGGAACGCACTTAAAAATAGAAAATTAACATCACGTTGGATATACACGAGTTAACCGATCAAAATCGCAAGAATAGAGTTAAGGCATGTAAGGAAAATTTAGTCTTTTCAGAAACGGCCCATGGAGAGTATGTGATATTATAACAGGGGATGAATCGTGGTTTTATTTGAGACAAGTTGGACACAAGTCGGCTAACGCTAGTTGAGTCGGTGAAATCCCAAAGGCTATAGTAAGATGCGACAGGTTTCAGCCGAAAAACATGTTCTACATCTTCTTCGAAACAACAGGTGTTGTTCATTTGGGCTATGTTGAAAAGGGATACACCATTACCAACGAATATTATATTAAAAATTTTTTGAAACCTCTTATATGCGAAATAAATAAACAAAGACCTAAAACAGGCACTTAAAATTTCAAATTTCTCCATGATAACGCTTGACCCCATGTGACTCAAACTGTCAAAAGTTGTCTAAACCAAGCTAGAATAACAATAATTTGCCACCCACCATACTCACCAGACTTAGCTCCATCCAATTATTGGCTATTCGCACGGCGCTACAAAAGACATTTGACGTTTGTCCAAAAACACCGAATTTTCATAAACTTTAATCTCATATATTTTTGTACGGTTAAGTAAACACCTTGAGGTTTTTTGCATTAGTTAGTGTTACTTAACCTCTTTTCAGTCATATATAAAAAGTACTATTTTTCATATGGCTTCACTTAAATATTATCAATATCTTGAGACCACTTTTGCTAAAAAAAGTTGCCGCGGACACGTTTTTTCAAAAGCAGCTTTTAAAGGTAAGATTTTCTAATTACTAAAACACATCTACTTTGCATGTAAATTTCCATATCGATTAAAATAAGGATGATGAATCGAATGGAAAGAGAAACCTTTTTCAAATTTATACAAAAATTTTTAGTTCTCAACGTCTAAAAACTTTAAGGTCGATTTAGTTAAAAAAGAAATTTTTTTTAAAAAGGTTCCTTTTCCATAAGGCAAGTATAGCCTTTCCTCTCTCTAAGTTAAGTATTTATTTATGCTTTCTCAAAGATTTGATACTTAGAAAAGTTTGTTTAAAAATTATGTACACGTTATGTGCTTCTTTTCTCGCGTATTTTATGACGTTTTTTGTTTCGATTTTTGCGTTTGCTTACTAAATTATAAATAAACTTTTGCGTTTGCTTTTTAAAATTGATGATGTCTTTTTTTTACTCAATTAGAAACTTAAATAGTAGCTGAAGAGGATGTTTTATTTTACAAAAATAATATATAACTGCTTTAAATGGTATAAAAATCTTTGTTCTTTACATCATTTTTTGTTTGTTATTCAAAATAAAAAAACTTCTTATTCACATCCTTATTCGTATTCTAAAAATGATATTGAAAGTGAAATTCTTAAAATGTTAATAAACTAAAAATTAATAATCTAAATTTTTTAAAGCATTCTCTGGATTGGACTCTGGATTCAAAACTATAAGTTTACAATTTTAATAAACAATCCAGAATAAGTTTATAGCCGATAATCAACTGTAGGTTGGTTATAGGCTATAATCTATCTGTTCAATAGACTATTGTGATTACAGATTGGCATTCTTTAAACTGTTTTTTTCAAAACACAAAACGAAAAATCATATTAACTTCAAAAGTTCAAAAGTGAACAAAAATGGAATTGTGTAAGAACTTATATCTTTCATAAGCTATAGTACAATTTTGAATTAATTAGGCCTACTTCCCTTAATTTTTAACATAAGCACAAACATTTTGCATTTTAATACTTTTATTTATTAAAAGCGAATTTTATTGATCCACCCCTTATTTTCTTTGTTTTGGGTTATTTTTATTTAGGTACTTTTAATTTTAGCTTCCAAATTATTGCTGGAAAAGCAGTTGATTTTGCCAAGATTATATTGGATTTTTTAAATATTGAAGGTGGTATTGTTTCCCTCAAACACCCGAATTTTGTAAAAAGTACACACTTTTTACAAATTTGCAAAGAAAAAGATATATATATATATATATATATATATATATATATATATATATCTTTTTCTTACAAAGAAAAAAAAAAAAATATATATATATATATATATATATATATATATATATATATATATATATATATATATATATATATATATATATATATATATATATATATATGTATAGATCTATAGTTTGTTGGCTTTGGGAAGAGCGGAAAGAAAAAAGTGATTCTTACGCCTACACATACGTCACTTTTAATTACTTTTGACTTTCGTCCACCATTTTCGTGTTGGACGAAAGTCAAAACCATTAATTTAATTACAAATTAATTGTTATATAAAAAAACCACAAAAACGCAAATTTAATTGACCAGAATGTTTTTAAAAACATTCTGAATGTTTTTAAAACATTCTGAATGTTTTTAACAATATAAACAATGTTTTTATTTTACGGAATTTTACGGAATTTTACGGAAAAAAACACATACTGAAACTTTTTAGTCCCTGTGCTTTTTTCGTGCTTTAATTAGGTTAACCTAATTAACAGCATGTATTCCACCGATTGCACCCTCTAACATCGTGTGCAATTTCTGTCCGCTTTTCTTTATGCTATCTTTCTAACCCGACTTCTTCTATCTTTCATTCTAACATATCTTCGTTCTTCCAAAACTCACTCTACTCTTGGCCGTAGAGCGGTAATGACGCTCCCCTACTAGGGGCAGAACATGTCTCTGCGTGCCATGGTATAGTGGTCTCCGTATGGCAATTAGCTGGAGGAGAATAAACCACAATACCAACAATGTTTTTATTTTTATTTTTTTTAATAAAATGTTTTTATTTTTATTTTTTTTAATAAAATGTTTTTATTTTTATTTTTTTTAATAAAATGTTTTTATTTTTATTTTTTTTAATAAAATGTTTTTATTTTTATTTTTTTTAATAAAATGTTTTTATTTTTATTTTTTTTACTGTAAATCATGCGCGTAGTGTTGCTACATCGACTATCTTATAGCCTGACTCGCAAGGGAGTGCTGCTACATCGACTGACAAATAGCCTGACTCGCAAGGGAGTGCTGCTACATCGACTGACAAATAGCCTGACTCGCAAGGGAGTGCTGCTACATCGACTGACAAATAGCCTGACCCGCAAGGGAGTGCTGCTACATCGACTGAGGGTTTGGTTGGGGCAGGCAGTCTATCATTATTAAAAAAAAAAAATTCCGGTCTTGCATTTTAATTTTTACTTTTTGTCAACAAAATATGGAAAAAACTTTCGGACAACATCTAATGGTTCTATATATATACATATATATATATATACATATATATATATATATATATATATATATATATATATATATATATATATATATATATATATATATATATATATATAAATATATATATAAATATATATATATATATATATATATATATATATATATATATATATATATATATATATATATATATATATATATATATATATATATATATATATATATATATATATATATATATATATATATATATATATATATATTAAAATTTACGTCAATTATGTAAAACTTTATACGTAGCAAGGGTTCCTATCAAGTGAACTTAATAATAAACATAAGTTGTACATTCTAACTTCTAGTGCAATATTTTCCGCTGTCTCTATGCCTACTTTCTAACTCGACTTCTTCTAACTTTCTCTCTAATACCATCATTCTTCTAAAAGCACTTACTCTTGGTAGAGATGCTCTTTATTGAGCTGAACTCACCTTCGTGGGCCTTGGTATGTAGCCTCTATATGGCAATTAGCCGGAGGAGCATAAACCACATGGTGGATAAATACATGAAAAGTAGGTATATTTTGAATAAAATAGTATGTTAGATGTATTTTTAAATTTTATTTTTTTGAAGTAACTTTTTAAAAGACTCTTAATTATTATTCTCGTTATCTGTTCTATATTTAAATTATTTAAAATCGTGGTTTGACAAAGTTATCTGTAGAATAGAAACTTTAATGATAGTTGTTAAATCATTATTTAATTATTTGTTAAATCATTATTTAATCCAACTTTGAATTTCAAATGTTACTACATCTAAATCTTCCCCCAGTAAACATAGAACAGTTGGTAAATAGTTGGCCCGATCCTAATCACCAACTATTAGCTACAGTTGGGCCAACAGTTGGCTATTTAGTTGGTACCGTGAAAAAAACGTAACGCTTTTACCAACACTTAGCCAACAGTTTTATATACTGTTAGTACCATTAACAGCCCAACAGTAAAAAGACAGTTGGCTAACAGTTGGTACCATTACTGGCCCAACTATATGATTTTTTCGCGATTTTTTAAATTCGCTTTTGCACTTTAATTGAAAGTGCAAATGTTATAAATGTTTACAACTATTTTTACAACTTGATGTGATGGTGAAAAATGAGTTGCATATTTGAAATCAAAATGAGAAATGCTATACAAAAAACAAATCGTTTGCTAGGCACCAGAAAAAATTTTTTTTTTGTTGACCTGTGTAATAATCATACAGTAATAATTATTGTAATAATAACAGTAGTAATAACAATAACAACTACAACTATAATAATAACAGTAGAAATTTATAACAGTAGCAATAATAAAAAAAACTAGCAGTAAGCAACCTTTAACAGGGGTTGAGTAATTAAATCATTAATAACAAAAACACATTAATAACTTGATATATTTTTTAAAAATTAAATACTAATTTATCTATAAATAATATTTTAACTTCGACTCCCTATCAGCAATATCATTGCTTATAGTTAACGACATAAAAACCGCATTAACATCAGTTAAGTTCATTTTAAAATCTGTCACAACACAGGTACCAGAAAATGGAAGTCAAGTAAAGCCTGCAAAAACCTAAAAAAGAGAAATTACAAAAAAAGTTACAATTTTTAATTAAAAAAGTATTATTTGCATTTTATTGTTAGTAGAATTTGGATAATAATATAACAGAAAATATAAAGAAAAAAAAAAGTTATAACAGCCTAGGTCTATCAACACAAAACACAGCAACAATAGCGCATAGCATAAAATAATTGTAAGCACACAATACTGTCTCCCGAGTAGTTAAAAAAGTTTTATTAACTCTCCCTCTCATCTTAGAGAGAGAGAGAGAGAGAGAGAGAGAGAGAGAGAGAGAGAGAGAGAGAGAGAGAGAAAGAGAGAGAGAGAGAGAGAGAGAGAGAGAGAGAGAGAAAGAAAGTGTTTCCAAAGCAGCATGTTAAAAAAAGTAAAAAAACACGCAATAAATAGTAGTAACTGATTTTATTATGTTACCAGTAAACAAAAGTATTTTTACCTTTGTTTTAATTTCCAGCATTTCTTAATTAATCTCCATCTTCTCTCTAACTGTTGACTAATGATTAATAGAGTAAATTTCACATCATATTAAATTTACAAAATTAAAACCATGTTTCAACAGTAAGTAAACTAATCAAGTGATGACAAAGGCAACTAAAAAAAAAAGAACATAATTATGTTTGAAATTGTAAAAAAATCATTTAAATTCAAAACTGTTATTAATTGTTACTGTAAATAGTAAAATTCATACTTTGCTTTGTTCTAAATTGTCTAAAGTAAAATCAAACCAACAGACATTAACACTGCTTGACTATTAATATTTACATTAATAACTTCTTTGAGCCTAATATTATCCACTTCAATTTCACTTTTATCATTAAACATATTGCCAGTAACCAAATATGCCATGGCCTAGGGGCCCTGCAAAAAAAGGAGCCCCAAAATCGAATTGCAACAAATTTTAATTTTAATTTTTGGAAAGTGCATACATTTTCATTAGAAAGTTTGTGTAAAAAATTTTACTTTTTTATTTTTCTAAATATGTTCGTGATTAAGAAAAAATAAAATATTTTAAGACGAAAATTAAACAAAAAGCATTATGCAACATTTTGTTCATTAGTATGAATAATAACTTTAACGAACAATCAACTCAACAATTTTATTAAACATTTGACATTTTTTTAATAACATATTATTAAAAGTTCAACCAAGAACCTTCTAAAATATTATTTTCTAGAATTACTTGGTTCAACTTATCAAACCAAGAAAATAACTATAATTAGGGCTGTTTTTCTAATTAATTAAGGTTTAAAATAGTAGTAAACATTATTTATTTGCAAAACAGCCTGATTAATTTTCCAGATTAATATTAAAAACGGTACTTAATAAATTTGTTTTTTTATTATTTGTACATAATGTTTTAAAATATTCGATTTAAAATAAAAATGAATGCGTTTATTTTAAGAAAAATTTTGCACGCTTTTAAGTAAAATATCTTAGTAATTGAAGAAAGTAATTGTTTTAAATTATAAATTGCATTAAACTTAAACGATATTTCGGACGCTTTTAAGTAAAGTAAATAAGCACGCTGGGAAAAAAGTAATCATAAATTTTTAACGTTTGTTTTCCTGTTTATTTTTAACAAACTTTTGCTTATTTATGTAGGCTATTTTACTTAACTTTAATAATAAAAAATAGTGGAGTGTTATCTATTAGTAAAATCAGAGCTCATAAACAATACCAATTAAATTAATTAAATGTGTTCATTTTCAGAACCTTTTAGCAGATATGGGAAGAAGCTATGAAAGTGGAGCTGCAAAAAAAAAAAAAAAAAAAAAAACATAAAGAAACATCGAAAACTTGATAGTTTTTTATTAAAAGCAGAATGTATGGTAATTCAGCAACTTCAGCTAATCTTGCAAACTGTGGCATAAGTAAAGAGGAAAAAATATTGGATTTTGTAGAGGACTCAATTAATGAAACTCAAACTTTAAACGAGCAATCGGAACTCAATATGGAGAGAGTATGTTTCCCTATCGATTTGCCATTGAATAGGAAAAGTGATCCAGAACTTTATGAAATTCTGTCAGCTGAGGATATATAATTTTGGATAGAGAACAGTCCGTTAAAATGTCAAAATGCAGATTATGACTTTAAATCCTCTAAAATGATGTATCAAGACCGCGATCAATATTGCTTAAAAAGCTTTTTAATGGGGAAAAAAGTTAATGGTGAAATGTTTAATAGAGAATGGCTCATATATTCCCCAGCATTAGGTTGTGTATTCTGTTTTGTCTGCAAGCTTTTTGAACCCTCAAAATGTGCTTTAGCTTCAACAGGATATAAAGATTGGAAAAATTCAGGGGCATCAATTCAGGGGCATGAAAACTCATCAGACCACAGAAAAGCTTCATTAGCATACTTTCAAAGAAAAAATAACAAGGATTTTTAAATGATCAACTTCTTAACGAAATTCGCAAAGAAAAAAAACTAATGGAGAGAGGTTGTAAGAAGAGTTATAGCTGTTATTTGCACATTGATCGAAAGAAACTTAGCTTTTAGAGGTTCAAATGAAAAATTTGGGCCTGAGAGCAACAGGAATTTTATTGGTCTGCTTGAGTTGATTGCTCAGTTTGATTCTTTATTGGCCAAACACATAAAAAATTATGGTGACAGTGGTTCTGGAAAAACAAACTACCTCTCAAAGAATACATGTAATGAATTAACCATATTGATGGCAAGAATAGTTTTGCAATCAATCAGCGACAATGTTTTAAAATCTAAGTATTATGGATTATCAGTAGATTCAACACCTGATGCGAGTCACAAAGATCAACTATGTGTGATCTTGAGGTACATTGATCAAATTTCTAATAAGCCTATTGAAAGATTTGTCAACTTCATTCGCATCGATAATCACAAAATTTAGCAAATGCAACCATGGACTTTTTAAACGTAAAATTGAACTTGGAAATCAGCAACTGCAGAAGCCAGTCTTATGATAACTCAAGCAATATGACTGGAAAATATAAAGGAATGAAAACTAGAATTTTAGAGTTCAATAAGCTGGCAATTCTTACCATGTTTAGGTCATTCTCTTAACTTGGTAGGAGAGGCTGCTGTAGATTGCTGCGTCGAGGGAATCAATTTATTTGGTTTTGTTCAAGAACTGTACAACTTTTTCTCTGCTTCTACAAAGTTGTGGAGTGTTTAGGAACAGTTTGCAAGTAGTTTATTGAAATCACTATCAAATACTTGGTGGAGCGCTCATGCTGACTTGGTCAAAACCATTCACCAGAACTACAATAAATTAATGGAAGGATTGGTCAAAATCAATGAGTGTGAAAGTTTTGAAACATAAAACAAGAGCTGCGGCTGGAAATTTATTATCGAAAATGGAAACTTTTGAATTTGCTTTATAAACAATAATGTAATATCAAATTTTGCAACGAATAAATGCTGTTTCCAAATCATTGCAAAGTGCAACTATTACTCTAGATACATGAGCTGAACTCTATTCATCTCTTGGAGATTATCTTCTTGGATTAACTAACACATTTGATTTAATAGAACAAGATGCAAAATTACTGTTACCAGACAGATTATTTACAAAAGAGACCCTGTAATAAGAAAGCGCTACTAGGTGAAAACAGATCAGAAGAATCTTTTTAAGTCCAAGTGAAGAGTTTAAGACAAACTTTTTTTAAAAAACTATCAATAATCTTACTACAAATTTAAATGAAAGAGCTAAATGTTAACAGGAACTGAATGACAAATTTGTATTTTTAATAGACACGAGATTCAACATAGATAAGCTGAAGACATGCGTTAATCGTCTGGTGGAAGACTACACGGAAGATATTGATGATAATTTATATGCAGAAATTGAACATCTACATCTGTATTTGAAAGAACATTTTAATACTCAAGTTCCTGAATTGTCCCATTTGTTTTTGCACAAACTTATAAAGGAAAAACAAATTGAGGCTATATTTCTAAATACTGAAAATCATTCTTAGGATTTTCAAATGTTTCATGATATCCAGCCGCTCTGGAGAAAGGTCATTTTCAAAATTAAAATTAACAAAAAATGACTTGCGATCAACTATGTCATAAAAAACGTTAAACAATTTTACATTATTATCAAGCAAGACAAAGCAGACAAAATGAAGTCAATTATTATCAGGGATGCGGAGTCCCAATAGGACTACGACTTTATATCTCTACTTTTTTTCAAGTCTGTAGTGTCCAGAAGCTCTAAACATGATTGTTGACTTATGATCTGCTGTAAGAAAAAAGTTCATGAGATTTAATGACTTGAAACTTATTGCTTTTAAGCCCAGAGTCCTGGAGTCCTTGCCGCCATTATATCTAAGGACTCCGGGTTCAAAAAACAATTGTTCCTCTAACCTAAAAGTCTTAATTTTTTTGCTATTAGTAGTCCATAAACTTACTTATATTTTTAGAGCTCCTGGATACCAAAAACTAGGATAAAGTAATCTTTTTGTGACTTCTAAATCCAGAGTCCTTTTTGGGACTCCGCATCCCTGATTACTATAGATTCATTGATTAAAGATTTCGTTAATGAAAAATACAGAAAAAAGATTATGTAGATTTTAAAAAATGTTTTTAAAAAATTGAAATAAAACTTTTAATTACACTAAACTAAGATTATATTTTTTTTAAATAACATATTACTTCTAAATATGGGGCCACAGGCTTTTTTTGCCCTAGGGCCCCTAAAGCTGTAAATCCGGCTCTGCCAATAACATTACTATTGTTAAAGCTGAATAATAAAAAAATGTAAAAGAATCTTACAAATTGTGATCTTTTTTAATCTAAGACTACGTTTAAACTTAAGATTTATTGAAATCCATATCTTTTTATGTTTATATACATAAATTGTTTATTAAAAATATTAAACAATATTTATTTACATCAATTATTTTTAATTTAACAAAGAATATAGACTACAATGCACAAAAGTAAGTGATCAACAAATTAATGACTGTAATTTGTTGATCACTTTTCTGTCAACAAATTACAGTCAGTTTTCCATGTTAAATACATAAAATATAAATCTAATATAAAATAAATCCAATATAAAATAAATAAAAAAATAGTAAACTTACTTAAATCAGTACTAGTTATACTGTGTGAAGTGACTAAAAAACACTTCAGCTCTTTCCAATTGCACTAAAAAATAGCTTTCAGCTCTTTCCAATTGCACTAAAAAATAAAACAAAACTTGCTTAGCTAAGTTGCCTAGTTCTTAAGAATCTGAAAGCAAATAAGTAAAAAAACGAGAACAAACAAACATTTATCTATTAAAACTACTATATTTAAACAAATTAAATTAAACAAAGAACAACATCAATTCTCCTTAAAGGCTAAAAAAATTTTCAGCTCAAATTTGCTTGCAGACCTTGCTTGTAAAACCATGTGAATAAGAAACACATTTAGAAAAGCCTAGAAACTACTTAAAAATGACATATGCAACATTGAAGTTTAGACGTCAACTGGACTAATTATTAGTAGATGTTTTTAAAAAATTCATACAAATTTACAATATTTTGTACTTCTATATCGCATAAATCCATCATATGATAAATATGAAATGAAAAAATGTAACGAATAAGTAAACACAAAGAAAAAGACATCATATATGAATCGAAAATCAATGCATTGATAGATTATTGTCAATAGCAATAAGGGCATAGAAGTAGTCGTTTAGGGAAGTGCTAAAAACAATACCATATAAGCTATACCTACATTTATAGATTCAGTCATTCTCAAACACACATATATATATATATATATATATATATATATATATATATATAGTGTTGTCACGGTACCAAAATTACAGTATTCGGTACCGATACCAGTGAAAATCCACGGTTCTCGGTACCAATTTCGGTACCAAACCAAAGTTTAATTTAGACTAAATTTGCCAATAAAAATTCACAATTCTTTGTATCAAAGCAAAACACAAAAACATGCTAGCTGAAAAACACACTATTTTTATTAATAAAGTTAAACAATGCCATTCTTCATACTTGTTTAAAATTGTGTTTCAACTTTTTCCACAAATAATAAATGAAAAATTACAAACCTAAAAAACGCAATTTTTATAAATTAAACAAAATATGACCAACAAGTAATAAACTAAAATATTATTATAAATGTAAAAAAACAATGGCATAATTTAAGTATTTCAAGCCAAGGATTGTAAACATTTAAGTAATTAAATAACTAGATAAATAACAAAACAATAAGCCATGACTGAATAATCACTCTTATTTATAAACTTTAACATTTTTATAAATTAAACAAAATATGCCATAACTGAACAACAAGTTGTAAATTAAAATATTATTATACATGTAAAAAAACAAAATAACAACGGCATAATTTAAGTTTTTCAAGCCAAGGATTGTAAACGTTTGAGTAATTAAATAACTAGATAAATAACAACATTTTTCACCCAAATCAATACTGGTCTACACAGTTATTCCTTAAGTTACTTTCTTTGCCATTTCCAGATTTTCAGATAGAAACACTAACATATCAACATGTTCCTGACTCAGTCTTGAGCATCTTGGGCTAACAATGTACCCTGCAGTACTGAACACTCTTTCAGATGAACAGCTAGATGCAGCAATGCAAAGGTACTTCCTGGCAAACTCTGATAGTTGAGGTAGAGTACCCATATTTGTTTTCCACCAGATAAGTGGATCATCCTCAGCACTGACCTCAGGCATCTGATCGTACACCAAGAATTCACCATTTATCTCGTCACTTGCAGAAAGAGGTGCATGACTTGAGGATGCTGGCTCTCCTTTTTCTTTCTTTTCCCCTTGTATGGTGGAAAGCAGAAACTTTAGGTCATTTTTGGATTTTTTTGATGGCCTGACTTCTTTACTTGACAATCCTCTAGACACCCGAGATGCAATTCCTTCTTTTTCATTGCCCATTTTTTTCACCTCATCCAGGAGACTTTGCTTCACATCATCCTTTAGAGAGACAAAGCTGTTCTTAAATCATGGATCAAGGCAGGTTGCAGTGTTCAAAAGAAACCATAGCTGCAGGTCATCATAGCAATGCTGAAGATACTCGTGTATCTTTTCCTTCATCTCTTGGGCTAATGCAGAGTCACTTTGTTCATGACTGAGACACTCAAATATCTTCCAGAGTAACGGCAAGACTGAAGACAGGGTGGTATGTTTTTCCCCGCTAAGTGCATCAGTAAAGGGACTGAGTGGCTTAAGAACTGCTTTAACAGTTTCTAAAACTGTAATATCTGAGTCTTTTGGCATCAGATGCCATTTTTTCCTGTCTTCAGCCAGGACAGTACAGACAACCTGCTGCTGCTCCAAGAAACGTTCCACCATATCGTATGAAGAATTCCAGCGAGTGGGTTTATCATGAATGAGTTTGTGGTCTGGAGAGGACAGATCTTTCTGTTTCTTGGTCAGCTGGCGTGAAAGTTTTGGGGATCTTGTAAAGGCAGAAATAGTTTTTCGAAGCCTTGACAGCACTGCAGACACCCTGTTTATGTCTAATGTCTTATTTACAGCAAGGTGGAGATTGTGTCCAAAACAAGGAATCCAGGTGTAGTCCTCAAAGGCTTTTTTGTTATTTGTGGCATTGTCTGTTGTGATGCCTGACATTCTTGCAATGTCCAATTTCCAGTCTTCAAGTTTTTCTTCAAAGGCCTCCTTCAAACTTTCAGCAGTGTAGTCTGTGTTGAGACCACAACAGCCAAGACACCAGGATTGCAATTCCCATAACTTAGTAATGTACTGCAGAGTTAAAGACATGAAAGTGTCTGCAGTTCTACTTGTCCAAAGATCTGTTGTGCAGCTGTAAAATGATTTGTCTCTGAGATGCTGGATTATGAGATCTCTGGTGTCATTGTACATGCAGGGAATCTCAGTGTACATAAAAAAGTTTCGATTTGGAAGCTGGTATTTTGGGTTGAAATGATGGAGCATTTGTTGGAATCCACATTTTTGAACTGTATAAATGGGCACTTTATCAATACATATGAATTCAGCAACAGCTAGGTTCAGCTTTCTTGCCTCAGATGAGTTTTTGTCATATTTTTGTTGCCACTGAAAAGCTTCTGTAACTGTTACCTGTTCATGAGTTTGCGGGGGTGTTCCATGGTCTTCCTCAGCTTGCAGCTGTAAAAGGAAAATATAATAAATATACTTTATAAGTATAGAAGTCAAAAATGGGCTGAGTCTGAACATATGAAACATTAGTTTTTCTCTAAATAACAAACCTCAGCTTTTATAATAGCCTATATAATAGCCTATATAAAGCCTATATAAACAATTTTAATAAATAATTAGTACTTGTAAAAAGATTAAATATTTTAAATTTTGTTAAAAAATACTTTTTGTATAAAATTGTTTAATCCTTTACACGGTAGGTAATTACATAATTTCTATTAGTAGCACCATGGAAGTAAAAAAGTAAAGGTTTAGAAGGATTTTCCCAATAATTAAATATAATATATGTAGTTTTATTTATTTTATAAATATGTATTTTTTATAATAAATTTAAAACTATTTCTATAACTAATTTTATTTCCATTTTTATAATTCGATAAAAACCTTTAATACTTTAATCGAAAAAACTATACATAAAACTTTATTCGCTAAAACGTTTTCTTCGATAAATATTTTTTATTTTTTTGGAATTTTTTTATTTTTTTGAAGGAAAGAATCAGCAAAAATATATATTTATATTATCTTTTACTAAATTATAATTTTTTTAATTAACTTAAATCGTTTAGAACTATTTTTAATATTAATTTTATTAACAACAACGACTTTATTCAAAACATTGAACGTTGTTCAAAACTTTTAATGCTTAAACGTTTTAATTAGAAGTCACTTAAAAAGTTACATTTCGCTTTTGAAGTCACCGATTTTATTTTCTTTGTAAAGTCATTCTATTAAAGACGTCAAAATCTTTTTTACAAAAGACTTTTTACAAATAACTTTTTACAAACGACTTTTAACAAACGACTTTTTACAAACGACGTTTTACAAGAGACTTTTTACAAAATCTTTTTTTGAAAAGACTTTTTACAAACGACTTTTTACAAATTACTTTTTATAAGAAATACTTATTAAAAGAAAAGTCTTAACAATAGGTTGTAAAAAAATCGTAAAAAAAGTATATATTTTTTAAATTTAATTTTTAAGCTTATTATTGTTATTTTAATCTTTCTGTAAGACTTATTTTTGGCTGTTTATTTCTATCCGACTGGTTCAGACATTCAAATTAAAATATGATATATAATTCATAACAGAAGCTCTATATTTGAAATTAGTTTGAAACGTACCTGCTTGAACTCTTTCATCAGATCCGGGTGTCGGTCTTTGAGGTGTTTTATTAAGTTCGATGTGTTTCCTCCTTTTGAGTGAAAACTTCGGCGACATCGTTTGCAAATGGGTTTTTGATTATCAATGATATTCCCCTTGTCATCAGCCGCAAATCCATAATATTTCCAAACATGGCTCTTTCCTCCTTTTGTTCTCAACAAGTGGATTTAGAGCTACCACATCAGCTGCACCACCGGTTGCCATTTCTAAGCAGTTTAATAAAGAGGACGCGCTACTGCACGCATGCGCATCAAGGAATTGGGTTTGAACGGGTCTTCAGTACTACCGGTACTTAAGAAAACTTGGTACCGTGACGTTTACATTTTTTTAGTACCGACTTGGTACCGAAGTACCGGGTCTTTTGACAACACTAATATATATATATATATATATATATATATATATATATATATATATATATAATATATATATATATATATATATATATATATATATATATATATATATATATATATATATATATATATATATATATATATATATGTTATATATATAATATTAATAGTTAAAATAGAGCTAAATACATAGAAAAAATAGAGTCTAATACATACCGTAACTTTGGGTAACTTTGCGGAAAAAGTTGAAATTTTTTGCTTTGTGTTTCTAAAAATTGGCTTAAAACATCTCTAATATTTATAAAAACTTGCTAAAAATTTTCTTTTGGACTATTCAAAAACTGTTATTATTAGAATTTATTTTTTTAACCATTTAAGAAGGATTTTTTATGGGTGTCTAAATTATGTTTTAAGTTAACCAGGGTTTTGGATAACTTTGCACAGCCTTGTAAAATTTGAAAAAAACTTTACCGCTTATATGAGTTTTGCTATTTAAACTCTTTTTATTATACTGTTTATAGGAGATTTTAACGAGAGTTTAATGACAAATAAAAATAAAAAAAAATAAAATCAGATTTACCATTGTTTTGGTTTATAAAAAGTTTAACATTATAAAAGAAACATAGCCATATAAAAACTAAAAACACAAAATTTCTTTTAATGTAGGCAATTATATATCTCTAAAATAAAAAAAAAAAGCTAAATAAACAAACTCCAACAGAAATGAAAGTCTAATAGAGGTATTTTGTAAAATTCTCTGGTTTAGGTTATTTTTTGAGGCTTCTTAATGTGAAACAAGTATTGTCCCATTCATAAAAATTTTCTTGTGTGTCAAACAAGCATTTAATATTATTACCATTTGGCATTTGTAATTTGTCAAGGAAAAAGTTCACATGTTTTAAATTTTCTGAGCTTGATTTCTCACTCTTATTATATCTGTTTACAAGTTTATTTTTAATGCTACTCAATGATTTTGAGCTAGAACTGTGATCATGGCACTCTTTCGGATCTTCTTCAGATTGAACTTTTGACTTTATGCTCTTCATGTTTTTATTCAGTTTTTTTTCTTTGCAAGCTTTGAGCCAATATCAAAACTGTTACTAAACTTTTCTAAATTTTCTGTGCCAACACTTTTCCCTGCAGGAACAGAAAGCTTTTTTTTCGTTGTTTAGTTTCTGAAGACTGCAAGGTTTTATATTTTTCTTGTAAAAAAATCTTAAAGCTGTCTTCTAAAAATTCTTTATCGTACGATTCTCTCTCTCTAAATTGTGTGAGAAGTTGATTGACATTTACTGGATAAATACCACTTTCTAAAACCAGATTTTAAGTTGTTAGCCTGATTTGGTTCTATAGCAATCAATAACTTGTTTAAAAGTTCTGGAAAATGTTGTTTTTCAAGATGTTTTTGTGGAGCCAGCAGGAGAATCTTTGTACTCTGTAATAATTCTACGCCAAGCTGTTTTTAAAGGTTTAAAGAAAGCCACATCTAGAGGTTGAGTTATATGCATGCTATTAGGTGGCAGACAAACAAATAGAATTTCATTTTTTTCACAGGCATTAATTACTTTTGGAGAGATATGAGAGGATAAGTTATCGCCTAACAAAACTTTAACTCCTGATTTTTTTTTTAAAGAAGGTAAAACTATAGAAAAAAACCACTCTTCAAAAGCTGCTCCATCAAACCAACCACTTTTAGTGTTAAAGTATCTGACTCCTTTAGGACCTCCTTCACACCAAGTTGACCACAGATTTACAGCTTTATAAACTACAAACGGTGATAGAACTTCACCTGCAGCATTACCTGATATCATAATAGAAATACTTGTCTTAGAAGTGTTTCTTATATTTGCTGGGTATTTATTACCTCTCTTTACCAAGCATTTTTTTAAACCTGGATCATCACTCAAATTTGTTTCATCGTAATTATATATGTTGCTTGGAGGTACATTTTGTACAGTTTTTGATAATTGCTGAATATAATCCTTAAAATTTCTGCATTAACCATTGCTCGAGATTTTTTTAAGTTAGGCACAAATTTACTTGTGTTGTGGATGTCTTTGTAAAAATGAGTTAACTAAATCAGGCCCAGGAAAGATTTTAAACTCTTTTACTTTTTTTCCTGAACTAATTAGATAATTATTCATAATATGACGTAAATCTTCTTTACCAATTGGAAATCCAAAATCACTCAATTGAATAGTACACTTCACAAAAGCAGCCTCCTCGAATTTGGAAAAGAAGTATGGCTTATTAGGTTTTAAGTTGTGTTTTCCTTTTAATTTATAACAAACTGTTCTTCGACTGATGCCATATTTAGCAGCAGCTTACTTTTGTGTCAGCTTTTTACATTTTACCTCTTCAAGACATTTGGATAGGTCATTATTTGTATAGTCTCTATATTTTCTGGCTTTGTAACAACTTGACATCTGGAAAAAACATGAGTGTTATTTAGGAATAAGCAAAAAATGTTAATAAAAACAATAAAAATATATGTAATAATTATGCTTATATATAAAATTTACTTCAAGTTTTAAAAAGTATTGTTTTTAGATAATTAAAGACAGTTGTGGTAATTTTGCACATTGTGCAAAGTTATCCCAGTTTAGTCCGAATTAGTAATTTATTTACAAAATTTAGTAATTTTTCTTCACCTATACTGACAATCGCATTAAAACATAAAATAATTCAAATTAATATTATGATGAGCATGTTATGCTGTTTACTCACCTTAGGGTCTAATTCTGATCTGCTTAACAGATAAAAGTTGCAAGAAATTATTTGCGTGACTTTTTTCTATGTTTAAGTAAAATTACTTACGTAGAAAGAAAACTCGTTAAAATGACTTTTTTACACTATTTTTGTATTAAAACTAGAATAAACAGCTGACTTCAAAAGTGCTTTGCAGTTATAGTTAAAATTTTTAACTGCTAGAGAATAAAATATCTTTGACTTTAGTTGTGCAATGTTACCCACGGTTGTGCAAAGTTACCCAAAATTACGGTAATAATTTAGGGATGCGTGAACTTCAATTTTACGTTAGCCAAAATTTGCTTAAAAAATCCTCTGCCTTAATGATATTACTAAACTTGTTGATGGTTTAAGAATAGGTATAGTTGTTTTTTATAATCTTCATATTTCAATTAATAATTTCAGTATAAAATACCTTTAAGTATTTACAAATAAATGGCATTTAAGACATGCTGAAAAAGTTGATCAAAAAGGAAAACAAAAGTTACCATCGAAGTAAGAGTTTGTTCTCGACAATTTTTAAAACGTAAACAAGAAAAAGTATTTTTATTTCAATTCTGAAAAATTAAGGAAATTTTAAATTTTATAAAATCGCTGGCAATTTTGGTAGTAGATTCACTTTTTCTGAAAAAAATTAAGACAGTAAATATGCCGTGAAATGTTTCGATTCTGGTGTCACGTGACAATTGATCTGGTTTTAAAATGGACTTTTTTAAATCTGTATAGACGGGTTGGAATTGTTTTGAGTTTGACCGTTGATGTACGCATGCGCAAATTCTTGGCAGTCAAAACAAGTCGTTGTGGGTTAATTTTTTGCTGGACTTCGTATAAAACTTCTAAAGATGTGGTCAAAATCTTTGTATTTTACCATGTTAAACAGTAGTTATTTTTTCCCAGTAAAACATAATCAATAAGAAATTAAACAAATTTAAACAAAGGCTATTGAATGTATTTGGTGTAAGCATAAATCTATCAGGAATAAAAGGGTAGTTTTCAAACCTTGTTATATAATTATAACATCTAATTATAAGACAAGAGTATATCAGAGCTTGAAGAAATTAATGTTATTGCCGCATAAAGATAAGTTATATTTTAGTCCTAGCAACTTAAATTAAAAAATAAAGGAAGGCAATTAAGTAAGATTTTGATAAAACAAAGTCAATAATTATTTTTTAACAACAGAGCTTTGTGTATTTTGCTATCTTTAGTACACTTTTACTGGTCAAATAAAGAATTCCAACTACACAAAATCTGACATAGAGCCACAAAAAAAAAAAAAAAATCTTCAAAAATATTTTTAAAAAAATCAAGATTAGCACAAAAAAAACACATTATCTCTAATTGTAGACACAATCAATATAAAAAAAAATTACTATGATTCTGTTTACATTATTTTGACAAAGAAATATTTTACAAAACTTTTTTATGAGAACTAGCATAAAATACTATAAGTAACTTTAACTCATATACCAAAATATCCTTAAACCAAGCCTTTAAGGTCTTTCAAAAAAAAAGTTTTAAAATAAAAAACAAAGTTTAATGGAAAAAAAGGAAAATATTTGAAGCTTTATAAAAGAATTGATAAATGAATGTCTAAATCTTTAAAAAAATCATTTCAAAGGCAAAATCAAATACCAAATCATGTTTTTAACAATATGTGGCTATAAAAATAAACGTTTTTTATAAGCCGAAATACATTGCAAAATAATCGTGTAGACAGAAGAACCCTATTAAACATAATTTTATTTCAAGCAACTGTTGCACATCCAGGAACCAACTGGAGCTCATGTAATTTTCACACAAGAACAATGAAACCACTCAACTTTACAACCTGGTTTATCACATGCTATCATTGGTTCAAAACAGGGTCTTTTACAAATACAGTAATACTTTTGTTTATTACTAAACATACATCATTTTTGCATGTAACAACTTCAGGAGGTAAACACTCAATGAATAATTTCCAGAGCAAAGGCATCATTTCATCAATAAATTTTAAGTCTCTTGTAACTCAAATTAATAAACAATGATTTGAAACCCAAACAAAAAAATCACAATATTGTTTATTTAGAACATATATTTAACCTTGCACTTGTGCATAATATTCATGATTTTTTTTCATGTTTTCAAGTGAATCAATAGGGAAATTTTTATCTGTTTCCCAGTTCACTAATCTTTTTCGATAATTGAATGGACATTTTATTTCTAGCAAACCGACAGTATGGCAAGAACAGCTTACTATAGAGTCAGGTGAAGCTCCTAAGTATGGTTTATTGTATAAAATGTGAAGGCCTGAAGTTGTCAATTGGAAATTTTTGTGTTTTTCTTTCATAATGGTTTCATAGTGTTACATTCCATTTCTTTGCCATAAATTAAGGAAGGTGTGTTATGTGCTTTCGTATAACACATTAGCTTATTAAGCAATGACTTACTTGAGTTGTTATATTTGAAATGCATAACTTCATAAAAATTAGAGGCTGTAATTCTCCCTTCTCTGTGAATTTTCCATGTACTCGATAAACTCTGTAGTTTAGTAATTTCAGACAAAAAAATCAAATGAACTTGAGGTGTAAGTTGATTTGTATTTTATGAATTTTAAAAAACATCTCTCTAATAAAGCAGAATCATCTAAATTAATTGCTTCATAATCAAACAGACTTGTGAAAGGTTCTGGACATTTTCTTCTGTCTCATCAGATGTCAATGTACCGTCAGTATTTTTCTAAGACATTTACGCAATTAAAATACGCTGCTTTTAGGCATAACCTTTTGTAGTTCTCGAATTTTATCAAGATCGAAATTTTTTATGGATTCTTCTGCATTAATGGAATAATTTTTACAGCACTTTTAGCTGATCTTATTTCACATGGTAAATCATTACGTTTTGGTCTATTAAAGGATATATTTTGCAATGATGATGCTTCAGCCATTCTCTTTACTTGGTTCCATTGACACAGTTTACTAGTAACAGCAGTCTTATTGGCTTCAGTTCGAACGTTTATCGATTGGATACTGGTACGGTAACGTTTCCTTGTTTGCTAATGTTAATTTCTTATTGTAATCTAATTGATCACTACCGTTTAACATGCTAAAATACAAAGATTTTGACCACATCTTCAGAAGTTTCATACGAAGTCCAGCAAAAAATTAACCAACAGCGACTTGTTTTGACTGCCAAGAATTTGCGTATGCGTACATCAACGGTCAAACAATTCCAACCCGTCTATTAATTTTAGCGTCTATTAATTTAAATATTATTTACCGTCTATTAATTTTAAATATTGTTTATAATTAATATACCGTCTATTAATTTTAAATATTATTTATAATTAATATACCGTCTATTAATTTTAAATATTATTTATAATTAATATATTTTATAGCATTGCTGTTCATATGAATTCAAAAAAAAGTTTCCCTGTTACATTTTCTAAAACTGGGCTTGCAAAGCAGTATTTAATAGACAATTTTACATTTGCCCCAGATAATAATGAAAACAAATGCTACAATGGACATGTTTTGTTATTGTATATGCAACAATCCAAGTCGACTTTAAAAACTGCCAAAAGTATTTATAAAAATTTTGATTTTTATGCAACTCATAGCCAGATATATAATTTGGTCGAGAAATACAAAAAAGTGTACAACCTTAAGTCACCTAACAAAAGAAAACTTGAAGAGTTATGCAAAATCGTTTTTAAAAGTAATGAGCCATCAACAGTGGCAAAAAGTAGTTTATGTGAATCATCTAATACTTTCAGCACCTATTCAAACAAAACTGCATTAACCTTCGTTACTTTCAGCACCTATTCAAACAAAACTGCATTAACCTTCTACTTCTGTTGTGTATCAAAAACCAATTAAAGAACTGGATTGTAACATTACTTCTAGAAATCAATTGTTAAAAAAGAGATTATTCTTTATGTATAAATATAATGCTAAAATGAAATCCGATCATAAAGATAAACTAACTAACCTAAAAGCAAGAATTAAAGCAGATCCTTATATAATCAAAAGATTAAATCAAACTAATAAAGGAAAAACTTAACTATTTCAATTTTAAGGCAAAAATTAGCTGAAGTTTCAGCAAAAAGTTTGATACTAAAAGAAAATAAATGTTTAAAAAAACATATAGAGATAATAAAGCTTAAAAAGAAAGAAAAACAAAATAACTGGAGTTATACCAATTTGATTAAAGATAACCGGATAAAGGGTCTAGAACATAAAAATATGAACTTGCTATACAAATTGGATAAGTTAAAGGATTCTGCTAATGAACATTTGCCATTCAAAAAAGATAAAAAAAACATTTACATTGCAGCTACGATTAATGATATATGATGCCATTGTTAATCAGGTACCAACAAAAAGTATTCCAATTTTGTTTCCAAAAATTTTTAAACATTTAGGCATTGCACATATAGACAATTTCCCACATCGTAGCACAGTTGAAGAGATGGTTCGTGAATTAGGTATAATCAGCAACCTTCATGCTGCTGAAATTGCGATTTCTACAGCCGATCTTACTCTTGGGTTTGATGCAACAACCCAAGAAGAAGTACATATAAACTCTATTCATTTTACAACCAAAACACAGTGTCATGTTATAGCAATAGATCAGTTGTCAGATGGTACTGCACACAATTATCAAACTCATGTTGTATCTTCAATAGATCAACTTCCCTTTTTGTATTCTGATTTCCATAATTGTGACTATCAAAAGAGCCGCTCAAAAATTATTCAAAACATTACAAACTCTATGACTGACCATGTTGCCACTAATCATGCAACTGTTCAGCTAATAAATTCTTCATGGGGAAAAGTTTTAAATGAACTTAATTGTTACTTACATCCTCTTGAAACAATATTCAGCTCTTGCAGGTCTGCATTAAAAATGATTGAAACACATAATGGAGTGCTGTTTGGAAAAGATTGTATCGCTGGTAATATAGTTTTACAATTAAATAAGATGCGATACAAAGATGGTAAAGGAGATCCTAAAGGTTTTAAAATTTTTTTAGATAAGATGAAACTTTCCAAAGGGCTCATTCCTGGTTACAGAGGGAACAGATTGCATATTTTGTTTCATATATGTGGTATATTAATTCAGCACTACAACTTATTTGTTACATTTTTAAGTACCAGTACAGTTTCATGTGGAGAGCGACAAAGTAGTTTAAGAATAGACTTTATTAATGAAACAGCTAAAAAAGAAATGTGCGTCTTAGGGCTATTGGGAAAGACTTTAATAGGACCATGGTTGACATATTTTATCAGTCAGCTACAGGAAGTTTAAGTCATATTGAAGGGATAAAATTGGTTAAAGATCTTTTAAAAAATCTTTATCATGTAAAAGACAATCCTATATTGTTATTCAGCACAAAAGATTTGTTTGGAAATATAATTGAAAATGATAAAATCTTTGAAGAAATAGCTTTGGTGTGCCCAAAAGACAAAGAAGTTGAACAAATGATTGTATCCTCTTTATCAGCTGTTTTAGAAAATATTATTACTGCTGCTTATTGCTGTTTTAGAAAGACAGTATAAAAATTTTTTTAATTTAGAGAAAATTAATTTAGAACAACTTATAAAAGAGACGCAGACAGCCAGGCTTCATAATGTTGATGTAGAAGAAGTTATGGGTATGTTCAGTGCTGCTAAACATCGTGCTCCTAACTCTACCTTATGTTTTGTGTCATCAAAATTAAGAGCAATAAAAAATAATGTAAGTGATTACACTGACCAAGTAGGTAAAGATGAGAAAATGAAAGTTGTCTACTGGTCAATTAACAAAGCCAGAAAAAAGAGAGAGTTAAATAAAAAAAATATTTATGAAATAAAGCTTGAAATGATTAGTTGTAACATGTTGAAGAAGCAAAAAAAAAGAGGATTAAAGTAGAAAAACATTGGCTCTTCAAATTCAAAACCTTAATTTGTCAGATATTTCAACAAAATTTCAAGAACTAGAGTCTAAGCAATTATCAGACCTCTCTGATATGCTTTCAGATACAATAGTTGGTAGAAACATTTGCCATTTATGGTTTAATTCAGAAATGTAAGGAGAAGTTCTTTATTTTGGTAAACTTGAAAAAATGAAGGTAAAAAATGGTAAGCAAGTTTATGTTGTAGCATACTGGAAAGATAATGAATCCTATGATAATGATGCAGTGGATTATGACATTTCAAAATACGAACTTGCTGCTGATATAATCTATGGAGACCTTATGTTATCCTGAAAACTAAGCGTTGGTTAATATTTAAAAAAGGCTATTTTCATAGCCACTTATCTTTTAAAAACATTATGCGGCTCTAAAGTTTTTGTAGTTTTAACTTTTATGAAATAAATGAATACAACTATCAGTTTGTGTTGACCCCTTTTTTTTCTTTTACCGCATTTCTTTTACTACATATTTTATTTTACCTAAAGACATAAACTTTTGAAAATTATTTACTTACACCACCAACCTTAACCACCTACCACACACCAACCCCTTCCCCCCTACCACCTATATACACCCCTAAATATACCTTTAATCTTTGCTACCCAGAGACAACTGATTTTTTCTTTAACTTTCTATTGATCTCTAATTTATCAACAAATAAATTGTGAATCTCATTGACTTATGTTGTTAATTACAAAAAACTCATCCACTTTTGAGGTGGTGTCAGAGGCACTATCCCCCCCGCCCCCGATTATTTGTATTTACTCCAACTACTTACAAAACGTTTCTTATTTTATGCAGCTTTCAATTGATACCAAATTTATGTAAATTGGATCATTTTTACGGAAGTTATGATTAATTTAAGTTGATAATTACAAATTGCGTCGCAACATTATTCAACTTTCCCTAAAAAAAATTTTGTGCCTAAAAAACTCATAACTTTCTTAAATGGCATCAAAAAATCAAAAACTTGGTATCATTTTTTTAGTTATTAAAAACTACTTCTAATGATATCTTTGATTTTAATACTACAGAATTTTGATTTTTTTTTTACCACATACCTACATAATAAAATCATCATAAAGTTAAATTAAAAACTCTAACAAATGTCAAAGTTTATATCTGAATGTGTAACTAATGAATATAAGTAAAATATTTTTACCTATTAGCAAAACGGTCATATTAAAAAGTCAAGGAAAGTTTGAGTTTAAAATTTTAATTAAAAGGTAAAAAAGCGTATGAAAGTAAAAAATTTATAAATTGCTTTATATTATACTAACGCGACTAAACATTAACATAAAATATAATTATAAATACTTTGATAAAACTCACAGGAAACTTTTACGATTCAAAAACACGCGGTATACAGTCGGTTAATGTTTGGCACGGAATGCCAACAGTTAGCCAACTATAGCCAATGCCCATCAGTTGGACCAACTAAAGCGTGTTTACTGGGCCAGTCCTATGCTCGATAATCGGATAGATGTTTTCAAAGTTCCCTGGAAAAGCTGCCAGCTAAAATTATGAATTTACTCCAAAAAATGCTCCTCTTTTGCCAAATCATGAAAGTACAATAATCAGGGTCGTTTATGATGATATACTTTCATACTTGTTTATAAAAAATCCATAAAAATCAAAACTTTTTCATATAGCTTGCCATGTATTCTAACTCTATCTACTTCAACCCTACACATTCTTGTAAATGACTGCATCCTGATTATCTGCAACTGCACGCTCTACATGCTCGCTCTGCATACAATTTTTTAATTTTTTTAACATTACTTTCATTTCATTTCATTTCAACATTACTTTCATTTCATTTTTTTACTGTAAATAATGATTTATCAATTTAATTTAATTTTTATGGTTTAATTATTATGTAGATGTATTGCAAAAATGAATCCTGAAAAATGAAATAAAATCGAAAAAAAACTGGTAAAAAACAGTATATCGTACCTAACCCAAAAGTGTTGAGTTTTGTAAACGAACTAGCGCTGTTTGAATGGACAGAGCATCAATAGATTAAAAGACATTTTGTTTATATTTATTATAACTATTATAATATATATAATAAATATTATAATATAGTAAAATTTATCATAATAAAAGATTATTTTTTATCAATAATATTATAAAATATAAAAATATAATATATATAATAACTATTATAATATATCATACTTTGTTTATTTTTATTATAACTATTATTAAAATAATAATTATTTCAACAACATATGAGGAGTTCATCTGGAAAACGCGCCAAGTCCAAGTAAATTAAATTTAAGAAAATGAGTAAAAACCGAGCTACTCATAGTTGTGCATCAACAGAAATTGATAAGTATTTTTTCTTTTTATAGGAAAAAAAACTTTTAAGTTGTCTAATATTTAAATTGATAATAGATTTCAATGTATAGATTGTGGAAATGGAATTAACTCTAATAATTTATTTTTGTGACCTACCGCGTTTTGCATATGATCTATATGATTGAAATAGATTTTTTTCAAATGTTTTGTAGTAAGTTACTAAAGTGCTCAAAACTTCTGAGTTTTTTTATGTTGTGTTTGATGTGTATTATGTCATAATTTTTAATCGTTTCACAAGTAGTTTCTTAATAGTCGAATTGCATTTTTATAACAACATAAATTCTATTCGCTTATTTTTGATTTTCGTGTAAACTCTGTAAAATGAGTTAAGTAACTGTTTATTTGCTGAATTATCAGAGTTTTTCCGTTAATTTGAAAGGAAAAAACGAAATATGGAAACCGTAAATTTTACGGAGAAAGTGCTGCCTGCTTGCTGCCTTACTTTCTCCGTTAATTTGAACGGAAAAAATCAAATACGGAAACCTTGAATTTTAGTGAGAGAGTTCTGTATCTTTTTTAACGGACTTTTTCCGTTGATTTTTTCACGGAAAATAGAAACTACAAAACCGTTAATTTATACGGAGAAAGTGCTGTCACTTTGCTGCCAGACATTCTCCGTTGAATCTACGGTAAATTTTTTAACAGAGTAGTTCACGCCGCATCTTTAGATAAGTTAATTTACTATGATGTAACAAAAATTTAGTTGGGTTAAAAGTTACTTAACTAACCGAAAACACTATGTAGTCAATCTGGATTCTGGTACATTTTGTAATGAGTTCGACAAGGTTCAATATTCGGCCCTCTCCGATTTCTAATTTATATGAACAACTTCTGTAGTGTATCTGCAAAATTAAAATCAATTGTGTATGCTGACGATACTAATTTATTTATGTCCAATAATGATATTAATCACCTATATGGAGATATGAATATTGAACTGATGAAAGTAAATAAATGATTTAGAGATAACAAGCTATCAATAAACACAGATAAAATTCAATATACATTGTTTTATAAAAAAACACAAGAGGAAAATCTTCCACTTAAATTAAAGCCTTATAAATTATAAACATATCAAAAAGCAGGAATTTTTAAAGTGCCTATGAGTTTTTTTTTATAAAAATTTATCTTGGCTTCTTCACATAACATAAATTGAACCAAAAACAAACAAAACAATTGCCATAATGTACAGAAACAGCCCGTTCATATATACTGAAAGTCTTAAATTAATATACTTTAGCCTAATGCATAGCTACATTAATTATGTTAACATCGCGTGTGCTAGCACACAACCTACTAAACCTAAAGATATATTTAGTGTGCAAAAACATTCCAGAAGAATTGCATACCGAAAAAATAGATTTGAGCATACAAAACCGTTAATAATGGAAATGAAAATGTTGAACGTATATGAGATAAACCGATTTCAACACATGATCTTTATGTATAATTGTTTTAAAAATCTTACACCAAACAACTTTGAAACAAAGGTTAAAATAAACCAAAGCAATAACTATTCTCTAAGATCTAATGAGAGGCTCACATATACACTGCCTCGTAAATTAACTAAATATAAAGAGTACAGCATAACATACCAAGGGCCTAAGACATGGAACAGCTTTAAAAATAGCCATTTCAATATGGTGAAATCAGTAAATTCATTTAAGTTTCATTTAAAAAGAGAAATTTGAAATCAAATGAAAGCTTTGAAATTTGATTTACAAACTCTTTTGATAAAGCTTTTTGTTAAACTAAATTTCTTATATCATGTTTTATTTTTAATTTAACTTTATCAATTTATATTTATAAGAGTTTATTCTATCGTTATTATGTATTTCGCCAACAAAAGAAAAAAAGTTACAAAAATACAAATAAATAAATACATGGCTGGGGCAGAAAGAAGACAAATTTGGTCTTATCTAAGCCTCCTTAAATAAAAACTTCAATAATAAAATTACAAGAACAACGCTACTTCGTTAAATTGTAAGACATATTACGCTATATAACAGTATAATATATCCAAAAGTATATACAAATACAAATTCAATAGAATTTTAATACTATTTTTTTACTTAATTTTTATTTTTAATTTAAAAAAAAGTTTTATAATAATAAAGATTTGTTTTAATATATTTTAATTTGTTTTTTTTAAATTGAAGGGATCGTCCATAAATTACGCAGCGCAAAATATATTTACAGAGCAAAGGAGATATTAAGCTCTTCGACGCGGCGATTTTCATTGCCTTATGTAATTATTTAAATTAAGACTCTTCAAGGTAAAACTTTTGATCTTTTTTGTTTTGTTTTTTGTGAAAGTTTGCGTTACGTAATTTATGGACGATTCGTAAACAAATATTTTTTGTTTTATATATACAATATATTTGTTTTATATATATAATAATTGAATATGACAAACGTGATTACTCCTAATTAAAAGCTCTAGAAAAATATCATTCATTGTCATTTATCAAAAGTTTTTTGCTCAAGTCTTTCTTTAAATTGTTTAAAAGAAAATGGCTTTAAGCTCATTATTCATTCATTACTCATTAGCTTCCATTATATATAGCCTACATTATATATTTAGAGTAAAAGACAATGAATAATATTTTGAATAATCAATGTCTTTTACTAATATTACAATTTTACAATGAATAATCATTGTCTTTTACTCTAAATATATAATGGAGGTGCTTATTTTTTCATATCTTAACGCAGTTTTATATAATATTTGTAAACAATTTTTATTTACTTTAAACTTGTTAAAAGCCCAAATAGGGGTTGTAAGAAAAGATTGTGATGATTTTGGTCATCTATATTTTCTTTGAGTTCATCATTCAAATTTATTCTTTTAAAATTTTGAACCCTGTTATTGATTTACCTTTTTTATCGATTTGTATTGTGCACGACTTTCTCATTTCATAACACTTAAATAAAAAATCTTTTTATAACATTCTTCACAACAAAAATTTTCAATATTCGCAGTTTTTTAAATAATACTTGTTCTTTGATCTTTAAGAACTGACACATGAACTGTTTCAGAACGCACTCTCTTTCTACCTCGAATTCCCCATTTTACATTGGCAAAATATATACAAGGATTTATAAGGGAGTTAAGAGTAACACCTAGGTTGCCACTCCAATGATAAAGATTTTTATCAAAATAACTAATGATTATAGGCATTAGGCATACTACAAAACTCATCCCAATAAAAATACAGAACATTGTCATTCTTTTTAAACGATTCTGCTGTACATTACATTTCATATTAAAATCCTGAATGAGTGATTTTCTCCGAAGAATCAGTAATACTGATATATAGAAATATATTATCATAACTATAATAACGGAGCCTGCAAACACACAAGCTCGGATATATACTCCAACTTTTGTATCTAATGAGAATACTGACAGCACTGAAAATGTGAGAGTTAGTATGAAAGAAAAAATCCAAGTACCAACTATGTTTCCAATTTTGATTTTAAGTTTGTTAAAAATATAATATTTAATTGGATATTTAATTGCACATAAACGTTCAACAGCAATTGCTATTATATGGAATGTGGACGCAAGAACTGAAAACAATAAAATAGAATCTAAGATTTTTTCTAAATTTTCTTCAGAGAGAATTTTTGTCAAAACGGTTGCTGGTGCAATTAATTCTGAAAGATAAAAAGAATCTATAATTAGCGTAATAAATCCATGTATAATATCGAAAACAGACAAACTAAATAAAAAGTACTCCACGCGCTCAAAATATTTCCAATGTGTTCCCATTAAAACTTGCTGAATAAAATTAGTAAGAATAACAGCAACATCTATTGTTATAGAAGCAACTACCCAAGGTACTGTCATTTTAATTTCTTACATACTGTTATTTCATTTCATGAAAAAAGTAAACAATAAACAAAATAGTTTAAAAAAACAAACTTTTGATTTTAACCAAATAATTACAGAGAGGAAACAAATAACAATCAAACTTATTTTAATTTAATATTGTTTAAATTTTTAGATCTAAATATTTTTAATAAATAAATGATTTAAGATACTAACAAATTAGTAAAAAAAAACACTTTTAATATAATTCAAATAATTTTATTACTTGTTGTTAAAAGACAGCTAAAAAAGAAAATTAAGAAAAAAAAAAAAAGCTAAAATAAAAAGTAATTTCTTTATTGATGCTCTTTTTATTTGCTGATATCCTTTATGCCTATCATTTAAGATTCTATAAGCCATTTTCTTACAACTGGTTTCCCATCTTTCACACTTCTTTATTCACCTAAGATATCCTCGTTTCGTGTTGCTTGTTGTGACACTCTTTTTAGTTTAGAACCAAATTATGCGAACCTTGTTATTTGTTCTTTTTAAGACAACCAGGTAGAGTAAAACAAGCAAGTTTACCAAGAACAAAAATCTTTTGTTAAAGAAAGCTTTTAATTTAATGGAAATAAAAACTTTTTAAATAAATAATGCAAATTATAAATTAAATTTTTACGATATTTTGATAGAATATTTATTAATAAAAGATTTTAAGAGAACTTTCGATATTTCCATATTTCCTAATATATTGTAAAAATTTAAATATTAAATAAAAATTTTTTACATTAAAAAAATTATTTTAAGTTTTTATTTAACTTTAGTTATTTATAGTTGTTTAAAAATATTTACTTCGAAACTATTAATTACAGTAAAACGGGGTTTATTTTTATTGGGTTGAATAGCATTGTACAAATATTTTTTATAAACATTTAGATTTGATAATTATTCAATAAATAAATATATTTGTATTTCTTGGATTTTAAATTTTTTGATAAAAAAACTATTTGTTTATAAAATTATACTATTTATTTGTCATTTTATCAATATATAAAGTTGCTATTCTTGTATGATGAAGTGATAACGACTAAATGAAGCGGTATTATTTTATCAAAGTTATGTTTAGCAAATGAAATATCCAGCTATTAAAAGATTTTTTTGAAATTTATCAAAAAATTTTTGGGAGAGGTTTTGTTATCGTAATAACGAAAACCTAAATTCAAACCCAAATACCCAGTAACTATGCGGTAGTGGTGTAGTGGTAGAGCGCTCGCTTCATGAGCGAGAGGTTCCGAGTTCGATTCCCGCCACGTCCCTGGTAGTACCGCGCTCAACTTGTTTCTCCGCGCAGCGGCCTTGTTCGTCAAGGTTCGTGTTTCGGAGTTAAAGAGTTGAGAGAGGGTTATAACCACAAGTAGCCTCTTCATCTGTAGTGGCCTTCTCGGCCTTGGGGAGGTGAATTATAAAAAAAAAAACTATTACTTTTTTTCTCATCCGATTCCGAATACGCGGTCGTGGCTCGACGGTTAGAGCGCTTGGTTTAGAAGCAAGAGCTTTGGAGATATTTAGCGCCATTGGTAAAGAAAGAAGCGTGAATTTAAATGCTCTTCCGCGGTGCTCTGTGACAAGTCTTTTAGGTCTTCTTGGGGCACCTAAAACCACAAACAAAAATACACTTTGCTCGGGAATTTTGCTCCTATATTGATTATGGTGTATGGTACTATCCCAGCAGGCACAATAAGAAGTAAATGCGCATTAGAAACTTGTTTTAATTCGCACCTTTATGGTATGTATATTAGCCATTTTATCAAGTCATACACGCGTTTGTAATACGCTTCAGAAGCTTTATTTTGCTTTATATATTTTTTTTACAAATTGAAGAGATAACTTTTTAAAGATAATTTTAACTTGTTTCAACCTTTATTTTGAAATAATTTGTTATATATAATAATAAGTTGTTTTGGTTATGTAATTTGATATTCTTTTCAAATATTTTCTTCGAAACTACTTATTACCTTTAAAGGGGGTTTTGTTTCTGATTGGTTCCTTTTGTTTCTGATTGGTTTCTTTTGTTTCCGATTGGTTGAGTAGCCTTTAAAAAACATTGCTTAGATTAATTTATATGTAATTATTTAACAAATAAAAAAATTTGAACTACACGAATGTTAATTTTGTTGTTGTTGAAAACTATTTATTTATAAAAAAATAATTATTTGTCATTTTATCAACATATAATGCTGCTTTGAAATTAATGGATAGTTAAAATTCATAAAGAGGTATTTTTTTAAATGGATAATGAAGACCAAGTGTTTAGCTAATACTCTACTTACAGTTATTATAAGACTTTTATAATTTAACAAACATAAATAATTATTTATTATTAATTTATATTACAAACATAAATAAAGACAGGTGAATTTTTCCTATTGTAATGTTTAGGGCGTTGTCGGATCCAAGATCTGGATTCAAACACCCTGACGTTTGTTTTCTGAACTGAATCTATTTGGTTTGAATATTGGCTTCTGACGTTTTTTTCATAATTTTGTACAGTTGATAAATCCGTATACTACTATGGTATTACTGTATTAAAAAAGTTATTATTGATAAATTAAGTTTAAAATACCCTAAAATTTGTAGGAACATGGGGAAGCCTAACCACAGCACTAATATAGAATAATGAAGAAAAAATAAATTAAAAAAAATTATAACAATAATAATAACAAAATTGAGAAGAAGAAAAAGAAGATGAAGAAGAACTTTTCTGAAGACTTTTCTGATTTTTTTTACTAACTAACTTGGTTTGTTAATAGTTTGAGTTTAAAAGTGAAAATCAGACAAAACACAATAAAAAAGAGAAGGACTGAAGGTACTATTACGAACATTATTTATGTATATCTAAGTGTATTTTATGTAAACTAAAGTTTATTATAAAAAAAACAACTTTATAATATACAAGTCAAACAATATTTTTTTCTGAAACATTTTAATTGATGCTAATTTCAGGGGCGATTCTAAGGATATAATGTGGGGGCGAATCCTTCAAAACTGCCAAATGCTTTCTAAAAAAAACATCTGCCGATTAAAATGTGTCAAATACTGAATAACCAACTAAGTTTCTGAAAAACGAATTTTATTCTTAAAACACCGACTATAAGTTGAAAATTATCTTCTTTGGCGGGTGAGGAAGGAGGAGGAGAGGGGTAGGAGTTATGCAATATTCATACGTACACCGATAGACTCTTTAACTTATAATATTTTTAATTTTTGCATTTGTAGTTTCTGCATAAAACTGTATTTTACTTTTTTTTATTTAAATTTTATATAAACCGATAACTTAAACAATGCTTGGTGAAAAGACTCTATATGCCTTTATCTTTCTTCAGAAAAAGAATGTTTAAAAAATGTCAACGCATTAGCGTTGCAGCGACTTTATTTTACAAAGTACGTAAGGTATAGCTTTGAGTTTTAAAGTGGAGCAAGACATTGAATTCTTTTATTTCGGACTTGTTGGTGATTATAAGTGGAACAGAACATTATCTGTTCAGGTAAATAGAGCTTTTCATAAAATGTTCCGTTAAAACTGTTCCGATAACTTCTTGAAATATAGCAAAATCAAAAAAGTCATATGTTTATACTTAAGTCAAATAAGAATGCTTCGCAAAAAGTTCAGATAATTGGAGCCTGGGAACAAAAAAAGCCCAAATAATTAGTTTTTTATTATTATTGTTCTTAACTTATATTCATGGATAAAGTGTTAAATTCATACAATAATCTCTTAGCGTTTAAAAATCATGACCATATAAAGTTTCGACTCACCTCAAATTGAGGGGGTTATAAATTGCATAAAGTCAGTTTCTTGAACGCTAAGAGAATATTGTATGAAGTTTAAAATTTATGAATGAATATAAATTTAGAGAATTAGGGATGCTATCCCGCACACTTTTCAATCCTGCTGAACCGCGAAAGATTTTTTACTCTCGAAAAAATAACTGCCTGTTAAAACAATTTAACTCTCCGGTTAATATATTTTGAAACAAATTAACCTCGGAAGTTAAATTGTTTTAAAATATAGCAAAATGGCTTAACCGGGGGCCATAATATTTCAAACCCCCACCAAAATAAATAAATCCCTTTTGACAGGCGTGTATAGTTTAGTTTATAATAAATTCTATGCAGCACCATTAATAGAGAAATTTAATCTTGAAGAACTAACAGATATAAGAACAGGTCATGTAATTAAACTAATTGATTAATTTGTACAAGGAAAATGTCATTCTACTTTAAATGGACTTAACCAAGTTAACAATGATGGTCTCATAAAAACGACATAATTGAAATGTATGTAAAAAAAGTATAGTAAAAAAAAGGTAAAAAAGTGTCTGCAGCCATTTTGTACAATGAAGAATTAAGAAATCTGATAAAAAAAGACAAAATTTAAAAAATACAAAAAAGTACATATATATATATATATATATATATATATATATATATATATATATATATATATATATATATATATATATATATATATATATATATATATATATATATATATATATATATATATATATATATAATATATATATATATATATATATGAAGACCACACTAGAAAAACGATCAAGCTACATATTTGCTTTTTTTTGGGTTTTTGCCCCTGTTATATTTGGCTCCAGTTTAATTATATAATAATTGACTATATAACTAGAAAACCGATCAAATTACACAGATATTTAGCTTTCTAGTTTATTTACCCACTGGAAAAACGATCACATTGCTCGCTGTAAAACTTGTGACAACGCTAAACCAATCAGTATTCAGAAAATTATAAACAAAACTGTTAAAATGGCGGATGCATCTGATTTTCCACAAGTGACGGACAAGCCGAAGAAAAGAAAATCATTGGGTTTTAAAAAAAGATAAGGCGAAAAAAGCTCGACTTTCAAACCACACAATAGGCAATAACTGCCAGTGTACATTTTTGCAGTGCTTCGAAAAAACAAATCTAGAAGACAGAGCAGCTCTTATTAAAGCATTCAATGCTTACCCTTCAAAAGACAAATAAGACTCATTCCTATCTTCTCTTATTACGACAAAGAAAGTGTTGAAGAGAAGACCTACTCATCGTGAAGGGGAAGCCCAGTTCCATGAATTTAGCTATTCTTATCATGTACGAGTCCTGCGTGGTGGAACCTATGCAGAACAGAAAGTCTGCTTCAAAGCTTTTATCCCCTTGTTTGGCATTACAAACAGAAGAATACAAACCATCAAAAAAGCTTTAACTTTAACAGGTAAGTAGCAAAATATAATTATCACACAAAGTATGCCTATTTAAAAATGTATAATGTGATAATTATTATAATAATTTATATTATCATAATTATAAATTATTGAAAAGACATCTTTACATATAGCTATTTCTGTATTACAAAGTTAATCATGACTAAATCTGGTACGGCTAGATTAAAGTATTATTGAGAAATCACAATCAGTTCATGCTACTATATGTAATCACGTATAATTTTGTAATACAGAAATATCATAAATTACTATTACTTAGATTAGCTGTAGACTGTAGTAATACCAGTTGACTGTATTTTTTTCGTACCCATTGCTAAACATTCAGTGGAACCTCTTTTTCGAGCTAATGTTTGCGTAACGCACCCTTTTTCCACACTGTCTAGCAACCTATGCTATAAAGATAGTGCAATGATGACTTATAAAAGTTAAATTAATAAACTAATAACCATACAAATCACAGTTCAATTTCAATAATAATTCTAATTTAGCTTTGCTAACTTAGACTAACTGTAGTCGTTAAGGTTGACTGTTTATGGAAAGATATTCACTAATTTATAGATTAGATTAGCGCTATCACTAGGAGGGTTAATAATGTTTTTTTTAATTAAGTGTGGACTATTTTTTATTAAACGGGAAACACAGAGGAAAAGATTCTTTTGTTAACAAAAGAAAATATTTAAATTTTGATTTGTGACAAAAAAACTTGTATGCACGAGAAATTTGTTTATTTAGTAACAACAGGACAACTGTTAAACAAAAATGTGCAACACTTACACGTAGATGTTCTACGTGTGGAAAAGAAAAATTGACCAAACAACATGAACTTCACAAATGCAAAGCTGATACATTTTACACAAGAAAGTCGGAGGCAGACAGACGTGCTCAAGCTACTAAAGCGGTTGAGGCAACATCATTTGACTATCAAAAAAATCTACCAATACCAAACAAGACATGTAATGACATCTACTACCTTTGCCAACTTACTTTTATATCTTTCGACATTCACGTGCTGTCCACAAATGATGTATACATATCTACCTACAACGATACCAACGGAAAGAAGGGTACAGTTGACGTTACGTCAATGTTGTATCATTTTTTTATAAATCATCTTTCGAGTAATATTACTGACCTGGAGGCCTTTTGTGATGGATGTACTGAACAGAACAAAAATTTCACCATCAATTGTTTCTTTCACACAATGGTCCATACCTACAAGCGCTTCAAGACTGTCAAGCTGACTTTCCCTATTAGAGGGCACTCTTACATAGAGTGTGACAGAGACATGGGCCTGGTAAACCAAAAGGCTGATGTGGAGTTGCCAGAAAACTGGTGTAGAGTCCTAGAAGAAGCTAGAGTTAAACCAACACCATACAATGTTATTCATTTTTCTTGCAACCAGTTTTTGAGCTTCACTGACCACATGAAACTAAACTATAAAGCAACATGTCCCTTTCCTAAAAAGGCCAGTGCAGGAAATCCGATTATTTCTATATGACATCCCAAATTGGTGTCATATAGAAATAATTGGTATGGCTCAATGGAAACCGCTGTATTAGCAAAACCCCAGAAGAAGGGGTTAATTCTTTGAAATCTTCAAACGCTGATGCAGCTCTATCCTACTGATAAAGCGATCAGCAAAGAAAAGTATAAAGATCTTATAGTTCTCAAGCGCTTTTGTTGACCTAAAAGCCATGCATTCTTTGACAACCTTTCAACCTCAGCTACAGACATCACTGACGGTTCTGAAGGAAGTAGCACGAACACTGATGATTAAAAATAATCACCTTTTATTTTTTAACTAATCCTGATCACCATTACTAAAACGTATCTTCTTTCCAGTTAATAAAGTTTAAGTTTTCCTTAATTTATTGTATTGGTTATTCTTCTTGACAAAAAGAATCATACACTCTACACTGCACCAGTTAAAATTGTAATTTACTATTATACAAACATTTTTTGAAAAAAAAAAGTATGAAACGGAAAAACGATCAAGTACCAAAAAGGTGTACCATCGGTAAAACAATAATAACAACATCATTGCTAAGTAATGTTGACAATCAAACTTTTTTTTTTATTAAAGACCATGCTCAAGTAAATAATAAAAAAGAGAAAATTAAAAAAGCTTAACAAATAAGTGTTGCTATGGTGTTTTGAAGTTTAAAATCTAATTTATTCAAAACAATAAAAATGTAACTTGATTGTTTTTTCGGTGTGGTCTTCATATACAGGGCCGTACCAAGGACGGGGCCGGCAGGGCCGCGGTCTGAGGCGCCAAAATTGGGAGGGCGCAAATTTTAATAAATTAAAAAAAACAATAATCAGTTTATGAAACAAATTTTCACGACGTCGCTGCTGTTGATAAGAAAATTAATTAAAATTTCGCCTCTAATCACAAACTCCTAAGTATTAAAGCTCATTTACTGAACAAAAGAGTGCCCTCTAACACTAACATATCTTTGATAACTTTTGAACATTATGATTCTATTATGAATCAAACCAAAAAATTATCTGGTGCTGAATTTAAGAAGAAAAGAAAACAGCGCCAAGAAAGTGACAAGAAACTACAAAACTGTTTCAAAAAGTGATTGGTAACAAACTCAGTGGAAAAACAAATTATTTCAGAGGACATTTGAATTGAAGTTAATGACAATTCAACAGATCCTATAATTCACTTAAGTTCAGATCATCATTTGGAATTAATTGAAGAGGACATTTTCATCAGCCAAAGTCAAGAAGAATTTTGCACAACTAATTTAGAACCAACAAGGGAAGATAGAAATGCCCAGCTTTTAGGCCCAGCTGAAACGGACGCGGATGAACTTCATTCAGAAATCTCAAGAATTCTAGTGGCCTCGGAAGAAAATTTTCAACAAAGGAATCCAGCAACAAGGCCTAAAATAACGGACAAAATAAGATTCTTTTTGATTGAGTATGGGCCAGAGCAAGACAGAGGAGAATTTTTCCCAAACACGCTGTGTGAATTTGATAACAGAATGCGATACTTCAGGTCAAAATGGTATGAAAAAATTTATCCCAATGGTGAAAAATTTGTTCGCACTTGGCTGCAGTACAGCAAAAATTTTGTTTTTGCTGTTTGTTATTTTCAACAACAAAAACCAACAATTTCTCAGAAATTTCCAAAGGGTTTTGTGACTGAAAAAAACTAAACCCATGAATTCCTGAGCATGAAAACAGCAATGAACACCAAAGATGCTATTCTGATTAGAAAACTCTTAAAAAAAACCTCAAGAAAGGAAAGGCCCTAGATTCTGATCTGCAGAGAGTTATCAGTGGAGAGATGAAAAAGTGGAGAGACGTCTTGAAAGTGATTGTTGATGCAATTTTGTTCAGTGCGAAGAACAATCATGCTCTTCGGGGAACAACAGTAGACATCGGTCACAAAATAGTGGCATTTTTCTGAGCTTAATTGAGTTGATTAGCCATTATTATCCCTTAGTGGCTGAACACATTGCGTCAATTTAAAGCAAAAAAAACCACAACATCCTATTTTTCTGCTCGAATTCAAAATGAGCTGATTGAGTTACTTGAGCTAAAAGTCAGGAAAGAAATTTTGTCAAACATCAAAGAAGCTAAATACTACTCTGTTCTGTTTGACTGCACTCCAGATGCCTCCCACAAAGAGCAGATGAATCAGATCATCAGATATGTCCACATCAGTGATGAAACCTGCACAATTAAGGAAAGCTTTGTTGACTTCATTAAATCTCACCAAAAAACCGGAAAAGGTCTTGCAACAGAGATAACTGAAAAATTGGGTAGTCTAAACATTTCCAATTGCCGGGGCCAAGGCTATGTCAATGGAGCCAATATGTCTGGAAAATACAATGGCGTCAAAACTCACATCCATTCTCTTAATGAGTCAACAAAATGTGTTCCATGCGCAGCTCACACTTTAAATCTTGTTGGTGTTCATGCTGCTGAGTTTTCCCCACTCATGATTACGTTTTTTGGAAAGGTTCAAGCCATCTTTAACTTTTTTTCAAGCTTCACGTCAAGATGGGAAAAACTGATGAAAACGTTGACCATCTCATTAAAGGGAACAGTGACACAAGATGGTCTGCCAAAAAAGAAGCAATCACACCATTGCACAGACAAATCAAAGACGTTCTTCATGTTTTGGAATTCATTATCCACAATCCCATGACAAATGCTGTCACAGTTAGCAGTGCAAAAGAACTTCTCATTCATATTGGTTTCAGCTTTTTGTGTTTGTTGGATTTCTGGTGTCAAAAAAGTGAAGCGGATGGCACTTTATGAAGCGGAAGATGATTCTCACCTTCTCACAGAAGAAACAAAATTCGGATCTCAGTGCAACCTTGTGTTTGACAGCATTATTACACAAATTGAGTGGCGGTTTGAGGCTATGTCTGCTGTATCCTCTGATTTTGACTTTCTCAGTGGACATTCACTCTCTAAAAATTCAGTGGATGAACTCAAGAAAAAAGCTGCAAATTTATCTCAAATTTACAAGGCAGATTTTTAATTTCTTCTGATTTCCAGTCAGAAATGGGAAGCTTTAAATATCAAGCTGCCGCAATGATGGACAACTTTGAAAAATCTAGCCCGACCGACATTTTGCAGCTTATTCATAAATATTCTTTGACCGATGCTTATCTCAACACGGCAATTGCAATTCGCGTCTTCCTCACCATACCAGTCACAGTTGCTATGTGTGAGAGATGTTTCAGTAAACTTAAGCTCATAAAAAACTATATGAGGTTAACAATGGTGAACGTTTGTCTAGTTTGACTATAATTTCAATTGAAAATGAAGTGGCAAACAACATTGATTTTGATGATGTCATTAGTGAATTTGTTTCAAGAAAAGCCAGAAAAGTGACATTGAACTAAAGTTTGTGCAACCTTAATGACAAATTTTACTTTTAACTTGATGTGATAAATTTTGTGATCAATAAATCATTTTTTTTGTTTCATTTTCTTCTTTTTTTGGGGGAAAGGGGGAGAGGGGCGCAATTTTCTTTTCTTGCCTCAAGCGCAAAGTTGGCTCGGTACGGCCCTGTTCATATATATATATATATATATATATATATATATATATATATATATATATATATATATATATATATATATATATATATATATATATATATATATATATATATATATATATATATATATATATTTATATATATATATATAAATTAGTAAAAACACTTATCTTTTATTAAACTTTAAGTTTCATTATAATTAATAATTATAATGAAAATTAAAGTTTAATAAAAGATAATTTAGTAAAAACACTCATCTTTTATAAACTTTAAGTTTCACCATTGCTGGATCATCAGGAAAAACTCTTCCTGATGATCCAGCTATGGTGAAACTTAAAGTTGAAGAAAAAATTTAGATAAGTGTCTTTTACTAATTTACTAGTTTATTATTGCTCTGTTCTTTAAGAACATTGAGCACTCTATTTGTAAAATACACTAACATAATTTACATATATATATATATATATATATATATATATATATATATATATATATATATATATATATATATATATATATATGTATATATATATATATATATATATATATATATATATATATATATATATATATATATATATATATATATATATATATATATATATATATATATATATATATATATATATATATACATATATATATATATATATATATATACGTTACGTCGTTAAATTTCACATTTTCGTTACATCGCAATGTAATATATGCAAAAAATAGATATATATAAATATAACAAATACATATAAATATAAAAAGATATATAAATTTGTTTGTATTTGATATAAATATATAAACAAATATAAAAAGATTTTATTATAATAATAGTTGTAATTATTTTTCGTTTTTATTCATTAAAATTTCAAATTTCAAATAAATAAAAAAAAGATAAAACGTGAACAACAAGAAGAAGGAATGTTTGAAGCTAGTATTATGAACAATCCTTATATATTATAGAGTACACTTCAAATTTTATTTCGAAAATCTATTATACAAAACACAAAATTACAGTATAAAAATTGAATATGATATATAAGAAGTATATTTATAATAAATAAATAATTAAAAGAATAAATTTTTAATAATAAAGTCTTTACAGTCAGTTATCACAGAGCACCGAGGAAGACCATTTGAAAGGAAGTTCACGTCTCCTAGCTTACCGTTTTTTTATAAAACTTGCCCAAAGGTGGTGTTGAACAACGGATCTCTTGTTCCTGAAGCAAGTGCACTGATCACTGCGCTACGGCTGCACGTAACCCTGAATAAAAGAAAAGTAAATAAATTTTGAACAAGCTTGTTTTGATAGTTCTTTGGTTTTCCATAGAAGGCCTATATTTTTTGACATTTTATTTTGGATAATACGTATGTGCTCCTACCTAAAAACGACAAATTTATTTGAAAAAAAGATTAGAAACATTTAAGGGAATATCTTTTTTTCATGAAGACGATTTAAGAAAGTATATTTTGTTTTTTTAATACTTATAGACAGTTTATTCTATGTAAAGTATTCGCTAATTTTGCAAGCTTTTTGTTTACTCTTGCAAATAAAACATTAATATCTTTATTAGAATAAAACACGTTAGTATTGTTGGTAAACAATTCTGTATTCAAGATATTTGAGAATTTATTTAAGCCATTTATATAAATGAGAAATAAAAGTGGTCCTAAAATTGATTCTTGAGGGACCCCGCGGGCAATTGTAATTAAATCCTTTTTCTCCATATATAAAATGCATTGCTTCCTATTTGTTAAATAACACTTAAACTAAGCTGAGTTAAAGTTTACAATACCACAATTTTTAAGTTTATATAGTAGAATATAATGATCTATGGTATCAAACGCTTTTCTTAGATCAATAAAGACAGCTAAAGTAATTTTTTTTTTATCAAAAGCTCTAAATATTTCATGTATCAGATTAATGATTGCGTGATTGGTCGAATGACTAGATTTAAACCCAAATTGTTTGTTCTATAGAATATTATAAGTATTTGTAAAACTCTATTTTTAGTACCCTAATTTCAGTAGCACTTTTGGAACCTAATTTTTTTCCCAATGATGACTTGGGAGGCAGAAGGTTATTTTTACGTTGATTAAGCTTTATTATAGGTTGTTTAAATTGATTATTTTTTTATTTTTCATTTGATTTAGATTAATTAAAAAATTTAGTTAAATCAAGCAAACAAATGATTTAAATACATTTATTGCATTTATATACATATATAAATACATCCTATATATATAAATATATATATAAATTACGTTTGGTTTATTTTTTATTTTCAAACAGTCAATATATACTTGTATACATATATATATATATATATATATATATATATATATATATATATATATATATATATATATATATATATATATATATATATATATGTATACAAGTATATGTTGACTGTTTGACTACAAGTATATATTGACATATATATATATATATATATATATATATATATATATATATATATATATATATGTATACAAGTATATGTTGACTGTTTGACTACAAGTATATATTGACATATATATATATATATATATATATATATATATATATATATATATATATATATATATATATATATATATATATATATATATATATATTCATATGTATATATATATATATATATGTATATATATATATATATATATATATATATATATATATATATATATATATATATATATATATATATATATATATATGTATATATATATATATATATATATATATATATATATATACAGTTATGGCCATTGAAATCCGACCACTGCTGAATATAAAGAAAAACAGTCTATGCATGCGAATAATCAATTTATTTTCTTCCCTGACATCAATGATTAGTTAATTAGCTTTTAGCCAATCACATTAGCGTTTATTTTATTGCACTGTAAAATTTATTAAGCTATATATCTCATTGTAGGGTATGGATTATCATTTAACTGTCACAATTTAATTATGACTAGGAAGGAAGGTCTTCGTGCTAATATTAAACTTTTATGGGAGGATGGTGCAAGTGAGTGTCAGATATCAGCAAAATTGCGAATGCCAAAATCTACTGTTCATGATATTATACAACTAATCAAAGACACGGGATCCACTGCGCCCAGAAAATGTTTTGGTAAAGCTAGAATTACTAGCAAACAAACAGACAATATGATACGCAGGGCTGCTGTGAGAGATCCAACAATATCAAGCACACAAATCAGAGCAGATCTACCTAATGACGTTACAGTCAGCATTCGAACAATTAGAAGACGTTTATTGAAAGATGCAGGTCTACGTTCTCGTCGTCCAGCCCTCAAACCGCGACTGTCTTTAAAGAACATCCGTGATAGGATCGCATTTTGTAGAGCTCACAGACACTGGTCAATAACCAAATGGCGCCAGGTAATGTTTAGCGACGAGACACAAATAAAGCAATTCGCTCCGCATAAGTCATTAGTTCGTCGCCCACCTAATCAGCGTTTTAATGCAAGGTATACCGTACCAGCTGTCAAGCAATGTCCTTCAATTATGGTGTGGGGCGCAATAGCTTCATCTGGTCAATGTGGTATTTATTTAATGCAGAAGGGACAAACTATTAACTCCCAACAATATCTAAAAATCCTTCAAGAAAAGGTTCCAAATTTGATGGAAATTCGTCGTTGCAAAATATTCCAGCATGATGGTGCACCGTGTCACCAATCTCGTCTTGTAAATTCTTGGTTAGAGGATCACAACGTTCAGGTTCTGGGTCCTTGGCCGGGATCATCCCCAGTCTTGAACCCAATCGAAAATTGCTGGGTCAAGTTAAAGTCAGCAGTATCCAGAACTAATCCTACATCACTGGACGATCTAGCGCACAATATTCGTCAAGCTTGGATTACTGAAATAACGCCAGAATATTGTCAGGCTCTCGTGGATTCAATGCCAGATCGCATTAATGCAGTCTTAAAAGCACATGGTGGTGCCACTAAATATTAAAAACATTGAATATGTACGATATGTTACATTATAATCATTAATTGTTACTGTTGTTCTTTTATTGCTATAATACAATTGTTTATTACTACATTAAACTAGTTTTAAGTAAAATGATACTGGTGGTCGGATTTCAATGGCCATAACTGTATATATATATATATATATATATATATATATATATATATATATATATATATATATATATATATATATATATATATATATATATATATATATATATATATATATATATATATATATATATATATATATATATATGTATATACTTATAAGGTAAATTTTGAAAACGCAATTATTACCATAATAATTTTTGATATGTTTTTTGAACACCTCAAGACTTTTTGCGGACATGGTCTTGTTACTTAGAGTGTTCAAAAACGAGGTGGCTCTATATATAACGTACAGCATGTATCATTATATATAGAAACTTTTAAATTTTGATGTTTTTATACTATATGTTTAAATGGGCTGCAGCGAAGGAGTGGGAAAAGTTTTCATATCAAGCCAAAACTAAATATTTTAGTTAAAAATTGTAGGTGATGATTTCCGTTTATTTTTTACAAATTTTTCATCAATATTTTCGCGTCGGGGTAGAAAAGAAGGCGTGAACTTCCTAGTTATATGCACCTCCGCGGTGCTCTGCGACAAGACAATTAGATCTTCTTGGGGCACCTAAATAACAATATAATATAATATAAATATTTAAATATAATAACAATAACAATATAAATAACAAGTAAACAAAATAAGATTTTAACATAAAAGTTGGTGTATCATCACTAGTCTTTTTCTTATTGTTCACAGAGCCCATAATTTTTGTAATATCACTAGGTGTGATTTGACGGAACTGGACTATGGGTACACGTACTAAATTTTTTCTTAATGTCTATTATACTGGGAGGATCAATATACTTTTTGATAGCTGCATCGACTGTAGAGCAAGAAAATAAAGTCGAATGTATGAGATCTGTACTACCAGATGACACTGCAACGCTTATGAAATAGTTATTAAAATATTAGTCAATAAAGAATTTTTAGTGATGATGTGTTTGATTACAACTAAAGTGATACGTTTGTTAGAGCTACCTGATTTATCTGAAAGGAAAGGTTTAATTAACTTTCAGAGAGATGTATCTGAAATTGGGAGAGTGTTAATTTGCCCAAAGTAAATTTTCTTTAGTTTACAGTTTGAATTTACAATCCTATTTCTTTGTTTTTTGTACATTAGCGCAGAAATATCAGATTTATCACCAAGGAATATTTGATATAACATAGAGCATGAAGCATAATTGCTTTTCGTAAGTCTTTAGTTATAAAAGGTTTATTATTACCACTAACTTAGTGGTAAAATACTTAGTGACTAAGTATTTTAGACTTAACCCTTTAGAACTCACCCGAGCTTAACTTTAAAAAAATATATACTATTAACTATGTAAATATATGTTTTGTGTTGTAAAATACAAAAAGACAAGTTTTTTTGGAAAATTTGTTTCGGCAAAGAACTTTTTTAAATTGTAGCGTATCAGCTACAATGGACTTTTAAGGGTAAAAATATTTATTTTTTATTTTTTAATTGTTCAAATGTTTTTGTTTATTAATTGGTAATGCCAGTTCTTATACATGAAAATCCTTGAAATAGTTTTGTTCTCTTTGCCTTCAAAGCCCAACATTACGTTTTTTGGCATTGAATGTATGAAAACCTAGTAGGGGATTTTTTGCATCGGTATCTTTTCTCAGTGTATGCTAGTCGATAGTTTACTCCGTCTAGTCTTACGTCTTGGGTTGGATTGCTACAGATCTTATAGCCTTTGGTGATATCATAGTTTCAAGAAATGGACTGCCAACCTTACATTACAACCTCTGCCTTTATTAGACTTGTTGCCACCTCTGCTGAAACTTTTTCAGGGGCATAAACTTTGCTTTTGAGTTTAATAATTTCAAATTTATACGATATAGAAACCATGCATTTATTAGTGCAACACTATTGTGTGCACAATGTATATATACCAACAATAACACTTAAGGTTACCTTTGTAAAACAAGCACATCATCAATTCCACCCATATACTTGATGTATGTTTTAACAATGTAGGTTTGATGAACATATATATACTTTTTATTATTTCGGTTGTATCGTTTAACAGTTTGAACCGGTTCAATTCCAACATATGATGATACCAAAGTGACAGCTTTATTGTCATAACATCATACTATAATTAAGTTAGAATATACTTCAGTACAATAATCATAGCTTCCACAGCCATCTTTACGTAAATCTTTTTCACATAGTAATGGACATGTAAGCCTACTTTTTTCCAAAGTCGTTTAACTGGTTTGTTCTTATTAACCATATTAGACAAAAGTTGGTCATCGTTATCACTACTATCATTATTATCATGAATGATATTCTCTTCTTTACAATTAACATAATGTTGTTGGACAGGTCGTGCATCACAAAAATCAACATTATCTACAGCCTTATTGATATTTTCACGCTCATATTCTGAATCTGATTAAATTTAAGTCTTTAAAGTCACTCTCCCATCAATAATAAAAGCAAGAGCCTCTTCTATGTTATAATTTTTGTTTCTATACATATTAAAATAATTATAAGTAAAAAAAAAGGTAGTATGCATAAAATAACCCATTGGAGCAAATCTGCTACATTAACATAAGCAAGCTATTTTATTTATTCAAAACTATAAAAACTAAAACAAACTTTTCCAAAAACTTCTTCAACCTTTTTCTATATTAAAAAATAACCATTCATTTTTAAAGTAATTTTAAGCCACATTATAGACAATATCGCAATTGTTTAAATGTAAGATTTGAGCGTTGGTGTTTGCCTTGATAAAGTAAACTAATAATTTTCAAATTAGTTAGGTAGAGTAAGCAAGTTGCAAATATGCCAAAATGGGCATTTTTGGCATGAATAGATTAGCCCTACTCAAATGCCAGGCAAGTAAGAAGTTTGTATCAAATCTACTACACGGGGCTCTAAAGGGATATGGTATACAAATCTTAAATTTTGTTAAATATGTCATTAAAAGTATCATAACAAGAATTATTATAGTTTTTATGGAGTACGATATAGTTTTTATGGAGTACGGTATAGTTTTTATGGAGTGCTGTCACAAATATTTTGCTTGAATAATTTTCAAACGATCAATATGTTAGTTTTTTAGGTGGTAACTTAAAAAACGTAGATCTAAGCATTGTGTATATCAGTTGATGATGATCACTTACGCCCGTACAAAAGGTATTCGAATGTTGAAAGCACAAAATTTCTATTAGTAAGTATAAGATCTATACATGAAAGTTTATTTACCAATTTAAAACAAGTTGGTTGTTTAATTAAATTAATGCATTGATAAAGTTGAAGGAAATCTTTCATTATTTTATCCGAAGGTTGCATATTAAAATCATCAGTTAGAATATAATCTATATATGATTTTAAATTAAAGTCAAGCACTCCTTTTAGCTGATTGAAGAAATAGTCACAATTCTGATTTGGTTGTTTATAAACAGCCATCACTAGCCATTTCCGCATTAATTTCGTTTAATTTCAAAAGTGACACACCTATCCAAAAACGGTCCCAACCTCAATTTTGAGGACCAAAAAAACGACCAATGGGGCATTAATTTGCAAGGTCTTAGGTATCACCTGATGTAAAAATTAAAATCTAATCTCTATAGCCAAAGGAGAAAAACGCATTTAAAGTTTTATGGCACTTTGCGCTACTGATCGCACTTGGAGCCCCGTTGTAAATTTATTTTGTTTTTTTTTTTCACTTTTGGGTTATGGAGTTTTTAAAAAATATCAAAAACTCTTTACATATATGTGTTGGCTATAACCTGACAAAAAATCAGCTCTTTAACACTTGTGGTTTGTGTACAGGGACCTAAATTATAGGGTATGGCACTAAAAGCCTCTTTAAAATGAGACAACGGATGCTTTACGTTTTTATTCTAACCTTACTATCGACTATGGAAGTTTCAAAATTTAATAGAATGAAGCCTTGGCGTGTATCTTTCAGGCAAAAAAAATAGAAGCAAGATATCTTTTATCTGTGCAAGTATATAGCTCTTAAAGTAGGAATCTCGCCTTTGAAATAATGGCCAAAATATAGCAGCTTTTTGTGGTTTTTATGCTTTTTAAAGATTCAAAGTTTCATCAAACAACTAATTTAGTAACAATATCTTGCTACAAGTGGATATGGGATTCTATGGTTGTTAGATTTCACATTTGTATGTACTTTGTCTGCAAAAAGAGCGCTTTTTTTGTCCAAGTTTGTATAAATTATGGGGCAGAAAACACATTGTTAGAGGCATTTTTTCTAATTGTTCTGAACTTAAAACACATAAAAACCTCTTTATATTTTAGTTGTTAAACCCACAGGTTTGCTTTGTTGTAATAAAAACTTTCAATGAAGTAGTCATTTTCCCATCGCTTTATGTTAGTTTTTGATATGTTAGCTAAAAATCAGAGTAATTTAACAAAAGTTTTGAACCACGGAATTCTAGTATACAAAGGTTTATAATATCCATAGTGAAGTTAATAGAGCACTCGCTGTTGAAATATTTAGTCCCCTTGGTTTAATCAAAGCAGTTTATTATTTTCAAAAAAAAAAAAATTTTTGCCTAAAATTGGATTACAAGTATTTTTCAGCTATTGCAGGCTATTTTAATTTTAAGATTGTTCTCTATATTCAGATAAAGCATTTAGCATTCATATCATGTATGCTATAAAATGTCATTTTCTGATGTTTGTTTAAAAGCATGAATTAAGTCTCTAACAATCTGCAATCTTTGTGATGGCAGTTGTACTAATGGCTTCTGCCATGAATCAGTGTGCTCAAATTTTAAATGATCAAGCCAATGTCCTTCAAAGTATCTTCAATTATATACCTGCTGTAAATATTGCATTTTATAAGAGTGTTTTAAAGTAATTTATTTTATTGTCAAAATGATAGTGTTTTATATGGTATCTTTTTAAATGAGCTTCTTACATTATGTTTTTAATGGATTAACCAGGGGTGCTGGTTTATTGGTTTATTGAGGTATTGGTCTTTTGTTTTGGTTATTTATCGAGGTATTGGTTTATTGTTTTTAATGGATTAACCAGAGGTGCTAATTATTTTTTAAGATATCTTTTTATTGTGCAATGTATTTTAGATGTTATGCTATTAGAATTTATAACTACCCAGTAAACATGCTTTAGTTGGTCCAACTGACGGGCCAGTATTGGCTATAGTTGGCTACTGTTGGCATTCTGTGCCAATCATTAACCGACTGTATACCGCGTGTTTTTGAATTGTAAAAGTTTCCCGTGAGTTTTATCAAAGTATTTATAATTATATTTTATGTTAATGTTTAGTCGCGTTAGTACAATATGAAGCAATTTATAAATTTTTTACTTTCAAACGCTTTTTTACCTTTTAATTAAACTTTTAAACTCAAACTTTCCTTCACCTTTTAATATAACCGTTTTGCTGATAAGTACAAATATTTTACTTTTATCCATTAGTTACACATTCAGATATAAACTTTGACATTTGTTAGAGTTTTTAATTTAACTTTATGATGATTTTGTTAGGTATTAGACATTTTAGCTCTATTTCAACTATTTATAAGAGTTAAAATACAGCTAAAATGTATACGTGCGTATAAAGAAGTATGTTTACATGTGCATTTCTGTACATATATATATATATATATATATATATTTATATATATATATATATATATATATATATATATATATATATATATATATATATATATATATATTACTATATATATATATATATATATATATATATATATATATATATATATATATATATATATATATATATATATATATATATATATATATATATATATATATATATATATATATATATATAAGCATACTACTATTTTTTAGTGCAATTGGAAAGAACTGAAGTGTTTTTTAGTCACTTCACACAGTATAACTGGTACTGATTTGAGTAAGTTTCCTTCTTTTTTTTTTTTATGCTGGATTTATTTTATATTAGATATATATTTTATGTATTTAACATGGAAAACTGGCTGTATTTTGTTGACACAAAAGTAATCAACAAATTACAGTCAGTAATTTGTTGATCACTTACTTAAATAATTTTGTGCATTGTAGTCTACATTCTTTGTTAAATTAAAAATAATTGATGTAAATAAATATTGTTTAATATTTTTAATAAACAACTTATGTATATAAACATAAAAAGATATGGATTTCAATAAATCTTAAGTTTAAATGTCTTAGATTAGAAAAGATCACAATTTGTAAGATTCTTTTTTTAAATTATTCATATTAACAATAGTAATGTTACTGGCAGAGCTGGATTTACAGTTTTAGGGGCCCTAGGCCAAAAAAAAGAATGCGGCCCCATATTTAATAAAAGTTTAATTTCAATTTTTGAAATATATTTTTTTAAATCTACATAATCTTTTTTCTGTATTTTTCATTAACAAAATCTTTAATCAATGAATCTATAATAATTGACTTCATTTTGTCTGCTTTGTCTTGCTTGATAATAATGTAAAATTGTTTAACGTTTTTTGTGACATGGTTGATCGCAAGTCATTTTTTGTTAATTTTAATTTCGAAAATGACCTTTCTCCAGAGCAGTTGGGTATCATAAAACATTTGAAAATCCTAAGAATGATTTCAGTATTTAGAAATGTAGCCTCCATTTGTTTTTCCTTTATAAGTTTGTACAAAAACAAATGGGACAATTCAGGAACTTGAGTATTAAAATGTTCTTTCAAATACAGATGTAGATGTTCAATTTCTGCATATAAATTATCATCAATACCTTCCGTGTAGTCTTCCATCAGCAATTAACGCATGTCTTCAGCTTATCTTTGTTGAATCTCGTGTCTATTAAAAATACAAATTTGTCATTCAGTTCCTGATAGCATTGAGCTCTTTTTTTTAAATTTATAGTAAGATTATTGATAGTTTTTTAAAAAAAGTTTGTCTTAAACTCTTCACGTGGACTTAAAAAGGTTCTTCTGATCTGTTTTCACCTAGTAGCGCTTTCTTATTACAGGGTCTCTTTTGTAAATAATCTGTCTGGTAACAGTAATTTTGTATCTTGTTCTATAAAATCGAATGTGTTAGTTAATCCAAGAAGATAATCTCCAAGAGATGAATAGAGTTCAGCTCATGTATCTAGAGTAATAGTTGCACTTTGCAATGATTTGGAAACAGCATTCATTCGTTGCAAAATTTGATATTATTGTTTATATTGTTTATAAAGCAAATTCAAAAGTTTCCATTTTCAATAGTAAATTTCCAGCCGCAGCTCTTGTTTTAGGTTTCAAAATTTTCACACTCATTGATTTTGACCAATCCTTCCATTAATTTATTGTAGTTCTGGTGAATGATTTTGACCGAGTCAGCATGAGCGCTCCACCAAGTATTTGATAGTGATTTCAATAAACTACTTGCAAACTGTTCCAAAACACTCCACAACTTTGTAGAAACAGAGAAAAAATTGTACAGTTCTTGAACAAAACCAAGTAAATTGATTCCCTCGACGCAGCAATCTACAGCAGCCTCTCCTACCAAGTTAAGAGAATGACCTGAACATGTTAAGAATTACCAGCTTATTGAACTCTAGTTTTCATTCCTTTATATTTTCCAGTCATATTGCTTGAGTTATCATAAGACTGGCTTTTGCAGTTGCTGATTTCCAAGTTCAATTTTATGTTTAAAAAGTCTATAGTTGCATTTGTTAAATTTTGTGATTATCGATGTGAATGAAGTTGACAAATCTTTCAATAGGCTCATTAGAAATTTGATCAATGTACCTCAAGATCACACATAGTTGATCTTTGTGACTCGCATCAGGTGTTGAATCTACTGATAATCCATAATACTTAGATTTTAAAACATCATCGCTGATTGATTGCAAAACTTTTCTTGCCATCAATACGGTTAATTCATTACATGTATTCTTTGAGAGGTAGTTTGTTTTTCCAGAACCACTGTCACCATAATTTTTTATGTGTTTGGCCAATAAAGGATCAAACTGAGCAATCAACTCAAGCAGACCAATAAAATTCCTGTTGCTCTCAGGCCCAAATTTTTCATTTGAACCTCTAAAAGCTAAGTTTCTTTCGATCAATGTGCAAATAACAGCTATAACTCTTCTTACAACCTCTCTCCAGTAGTTTTTTTTCTTTGCGAATTTCTTTAAGAAGTTGATCATTTAAAAATCCTTGTTATTTTTTCTTTGAAAGTATGCTAATGAAGCTTTTCTGTGGTCTGATGAGTGTTCTCTATCCAAAATTGTATATCCTCAGTTGAAAGAATTTCCCAAAGTCCTGGATCACCTTTCCTATTTAATGTCAAATTGATAAGGAAACATACACTCTCCTTATTGAGTTCTGATTGCTCGTTTAAAGTTTAAGTTTCATTAATTAAGTCCTCTACAAAATCCAATATTTTTGCCTCTTTACTTATGCCACAGTTTGCAAGATTAGCTGAAGTTGGTGAATTACCATGACATTCTGCTTTTGATAAAAAACTATCAAGTTTTCGATGTTTCTTTATGTTTTTTTCTATTTTTTTTTTCTTTCTTTTTGCAGCTCCACTTTCATAGCTTCTTCCCATATCTGTTAAAAGGTTCTGAATTAGAATACATTTAATTAATTTAATTGCTATTGTTTATGAGCACTGGTTTTACTAATAGATAACACTTTATTATTTTTTATTATTAAAACTAAGTAAAATAGCCTACATAATTAAGGGAAAGTTTGTTAAAAATAAACAGGAAAACAAACGCTAAAAATTTATGATTACTTTTTTTTCCAGCGTGCTTATTTGCTTTACTTAAAAGCGTCCAAAGTATCGCTTAAGTTTAATGCCATTTAAAATTTAAAACAATTACTTTCTTCAATTACTAAGATATTTTACTTAAAAGTGTGCATTTTTCTTAAAATAAATGCTTTCATTTTATTTTAAATTGAATATTTTAAAACATTATGCACAAATAATAAAAAAACAAATTTGTTAACTACCGTTTTTAATATTAATCTGGAAAATTAATTAGGCTGTTTTGCAAATAAATAATGTTTACTACTATTGTAAACCTTAATTAATTAGAAAAACAGCCCTAATTATAGTTATTTTCTTGGTTTGATAAGTTAAACCAAGTAATTCTAGAAAATAATATTTTAGAAGGTTCTTGTTGAACTTTTAATAAAAAAAATGTCCAATGTTAAATAAAATTGTTGAGTTGATTGTTCGTTAAAGTTATTATTAATACAAAATGTTGCAAAATGCTTTTTGTTTAATTTTCGGCTTAAAATATTTTATTTTTTTTAATCACGAAAATATTTAGAAAAATAAAAAAGTAAAATTTTTTACACAATTACTTTCTAATGAAAATGTATGCACTTTCCAAAAATTAAAAATTAATTTTGTTGCAATTCTATTTTGGGGCCCCTTTTTTTACAGGGCCCCTAGAACATGGCGTATTTGGTTACTGGCAATATGTTTAATGATAATAGTGAAATTGAAGTGGATAATATTAGGCTCAAAGCATTTATTAATGTAAATATTAATAGACAACTTGAAAATAGTTGTATTTAAGTAAAAGAGATAGGTCTAGGCAAGATGAAATTAATCGTTGTGGAAATGTAAGAAATAAAAACTCTGGCAAGTAAGTTTTCTACTCAGCGAGCAGAAAACTTACTTGCCAGAATTAGGTGTCAAGCAGTGTTAATGTCTGTTGGTTTGATTTTACTTTAGACAATTTAGAACAAAGCAAAGTATGAATTTTACTATTTACAGTAACAATTAATAACAGTTTTGAATTTAAATGATTTTAAATTTCTTTACAATTTCAAACATAATTATGTACTTTTTTTTTAGTTGCCTTTGTCATTACTTGATTAGTTTACTTACTGTTAAAACATGGTTTTAATTTTGTAAATTTAATATGATGTGAAATTTACTCTATTAATCATTAGTCAACAGTTAGAGAGAAGCTGGAGCTTAATTAAGAAATGCTGGAAATTAAAACAAAGGTAAAAATAATTTTGTTTACTGGTAACATAATAAAACCAGTTACTACTATTTATTGGGTATTTTTTTACTTTTTTTAACATGCTGCTTTGGAACCACTTTCTTTCTCTCCCTCTCTCTCTCTCTCTCTCTCTCTCTCTCTCTCTCTCTCTCTCTCTCTCTCTCTCTCTCTCTCTCTCTCTCTCTCTCTCTCTCTCTCTCTCTCTCTCTCTCTCTCTAAGATGAGAGGGAGAATTAATAAAACTTTATTAATTACTCAGGAGACAGTATTGTGTGCTTACAAATATTTTATGCTATGCGCTATTGTTGCTGTGTTTTGTGTCGATAGACCTAGGCTGTTATAGCTATTTTTTATTCTTTATATTTTCTGTTATATTATTATCCAAATTCTTTTAACAATAAAATGCAAATAATATTAAGGGTTGCTTACTGCTAGTTTTTTTAATTATTGCTACTGTTGTAAATTTCTTCTGTTATTATTATGGTTGTTATCGTTGTTACTACTGTTATTATTACAAAGGTTATTACTGTATTATTACACAGGTCAACAAAAAAAATTTTCTTTCAGGTGCCGAGCAAACAATTTGTTTTTTGTATAGCATTTCTCATTTTGATTTCAAATATGCAACTCATTTTTTACCATCACGTCAAGTTGTAAAAATTTATGTAAACATTTTTAACATTTGCACTTTCAATTAAAGTGCAAAAGCGAATTTAAAAAATCGTGAAAAAATCATATAGTTGGGCCAGTAATGGTACCAACTGTTAGCCAACTGTCTTTTTACTGTTGGGCTGTTAATGGTACTAACAGTATATAAAACTGTTGGCTAAGTGTTGGTAAAAGCGTTACGTTTTTTTCACGGTACCAACTAAATAGCCAACTGTTGGCCCATCTGTAGCTAATAGTTGGTGATTAGGATCGGGCCAACTATTTACCAACTTCAATATTTACTGGGTAAAGTTTTATTTCGTTGTAAAGATCTTGGTACATACTTTAGATAATATATTACTTATCTTTTCTGTCGAATTGAATTGTAGACAAAATAGCGTGTTTATATATAATTTGTTCAGTAGTGTAAAATAAGATTTTTTTTTTTAAATAAAGCAGATATGCACCGTACAGTACTTTGATTGCCAAAATATACATTCATCTTGCCACAATATATATAAAAAATACCTTTGTATTATGTTTTTTTAACAGAAAATGGAGATAGAACAAAATAATATTGTGTTGTTTTAAAAAAGCATGTATTACATTGTTCTATCTTCAAATCAGGGTGTAGTAGTTCAGACACCTGCACTTTAAATATTTTAAAACATTTTTTTTGAAACTGTGGTAGCCTGTATACGAAAGTAATACAAATCGGTTTTGTTTGCGTTTTTTTTTATATTTAGTCTGCAGCAGGGACGTGGTGGCACCTGAAAAGCAGGTACAAATTTCCAGAAGAAGGGCCCGGTGAAGTACTTTTAACGAGAGACAAATAAACGATCAAGGAAAATTATCTTTATACTAAAATAAGCTTTTTATGGATACAAAATATTGCGTAACTCATTTGTATCAGCATAGTTTTTTATTATGTCTGAATGCGTCATATTCCACATTTTCTCATGTTCCACTGACAAGAGAACACGATCGCCAACACGCTCTAATGTCAACCGATTTGCTAGACAAGTTTCAGTTTGCTGAAAACTCTCTCACACTCTGCTGAATTTGTTGGAAATGTACTGAATATCTTGTATAGAACTGCAACTGAGAGGAATACAGCATCTAACATAATCTTCAGCATAAAATTGTAAATGGTGAGGAAAGAAGACAAAGTTTTGTTATCCTTCTCAGCAGCCTTTCCTGTTATCTCCACAAAATCAACCATTTCAGTAGCGAATTTATTTAAACTGATATCAATTTTGAATTTTTCAAGCACTGATTGCATTTTTTCTTGTAAATTAGAGTTATGAAAATTATGACTTATATCCTCAGTCATATTCTTCAATAAAAAGATGTCTATGCTTTCTAAAAATTTCCGCTGAGAAGAAAATTTGTCAACACGAATTGCAGTTACTGAATCCACTACGGTATAAAACACTTCTGCTAGCCACTGATCTTTAGCCTGAGTAAGCCGCTCATCTTCTGTTTCATCGAAGTCTAATCGTTCCTTTTTGCGAGTCCTTTTCGCAACAAATGTTTGCTGTTTAAGTTGAGATTCAGTTGAAATTTTAACAGTAGATAAAATAGCATTTTGGTTAGTACTGTCCCTTAGTAATTGAAGCTTTTCCAGTGATCCATCGACAGACATTATAGCAATGGAAAAATCAAGTGTTTTTCCTTGAAGTATTTTATTTAGGGGACCCAAAATAGATTCTTTTAAGATTCTTTGAGGAGATATATGTCACAATTGCTTCATATGACTGAAATCGGGATAAAAAACCTTGTGCTTCACTTCGAACATTCATTTTAAATTCTACGTCATTTGAAATTTGTTCAAGGCAATCATTTACTGCAGGGTATAGTATCAGGTGTCGGTTTGTAGCATTTTGTAAAGAACTGAAACGAACACTGTGGGTAGCTGCCAGTTCAAGAGACTGATCCACATCCTCAAGAAGAGATTCGCACTTCTTAAATATATTATTTCTTTTCCTTGAGTTTCTGTATAGAAAAGTCTTTAATTTCTGTACATCACCATGGCTTGTTTTCTGTTCCAAAAAGGTTAACAGAAACAACAGAAGATTTTGCACAAGCTTTCATAACCAGATTTGTTCCATGAGATCCACAATAAGTATTTATTGCCGTGGGAGAACACTGCTTCAAGTATGTTGCAACTCATTTGTTTATTCCTTGCATATTGCTTGCACCATCAAAAGACACACCCACACACTTTTAAATATCTACGTTATTTAGTTTGAGTTCATCTTTGATTTTTTCACTCATTCCCCCACCAGTAGTCGTTTCAGTTTCAACCACTAAAATCAGATGCTTCTTTACAACGGCCTCTTCTGCAGCAAACGTAAAATAACGTAATACAATGGAAGTTTGCTCACAGAGTGTAATATCAGCTGATAGTGAAAAGAGTACTGAATTATATACCTCTTTTGAAATATCCTTCTTGACCAACTTTGTCATAGTATGAATTAACTTGTTTTGTGTATAATTAAAAAGAAACGGAAAAAATTAGAAATTTTTTGCATTGTTTGCATTGGTTTGCAAACACTGCAAAAAACTTTGTCTTGTGATAGAGAGTAGGTTAGCCAAATCCTTTTCTGCACAACTTCAATGTCATTAACTTCAACTGATTCAGTGTAATACTTATATAACCTAGAATGTTTTGTTGGCTGATTTGGCCCTAATACAATAAATTGCTTTTTATCAATCATCTTTGCATTTTTCAGCTCTAGAAATTTAGCTGGATCATTTTCATTGACATTAACAACATTGTCTGGTTGCTTCTGATAATCTTTTCTGCTAGAGTTAGGTCCATCGCTGCAGTTACAGGCACTTCATAATTACCCATTTCTACAGTCACTCACTCAGTTTCTGTAATGTTTCAGTTTCTGAATGTTTCTGAATATTGTAGTTCTGCTCCTTTATCTGCCACAGCTATGACATCTTGATTATTGTACAGATGATTGGCTACTGATCTCTGCTATTGGCTCTGTTTCAATAACAGGCTTACTTGTGATACAATGGATGTTGATCTTAATTCTACATTTGTTGCACTTGCATTGGTGCATGACCTGCCGTTAACTTTAATTGTTTTGGATCATAACCAGCTGCTTTCAATTCACCAGATTTATTCTTCCATAATGCCTCTTTCTTTTCTTTTTTCCTTTTTCCCACCTGAAACATAAATAAATATAAAGTTGAAAATATGTCCTATGATAGAAACCAGGGCATTGGTTTCTTTTGTTTAAGTTATAACTATTATCGGTCCATGGAATTTATAAATAGTAGCACTATTTATAAATTCCATGGATTGATAGGGAGTGGACTGGAACATATTGAGTAGTAGTGAATAAAAGTAATAAAAAAAATTCATTAGGCACACAATTTATTTATCAAACATATACACACTAAAAATTAAAGGTAGAAAATTTTAGTTAAGGTAGGATATGTGATATACCCTTAGTAAGGTATAATTTTATACCTTATAAGGTAGAAAATTATACCTTTAAGTTAGAAAATTGTATGACAAATAATTGTTTTTAATATAATTTTCTACCTTGAAAGGTAGAAAATTATACCTTACTAAGGGTATATCACATATCCTACCCTAAGGTAGAATTTTCTACCTTTAATTTTTAGTGTGTATTAACCATATTTATCAATGCAAAGCAAATGAATTCGTGCATTTTATATATTTATTGTGTTGAACTTTCCAATAACAATTTTCTTTTGTTACTGTTGATGGGATGGTTAATTTCATCAGATAAAGAGGAGAACATCGTTTAGTCGTTTGTCACTACAATGCTTGTTTTCGGTATTCTTTTTGTTTTGCAATACTGCTTCTACCTTCTTCTGTTTCAGTCATCCTTGCGTCAACAGTCGTTCTCTTCGTTTTTTTAGCCGAGATGCTCGTTGTTCAGCTGGTTCATTTGCTCTAGCTCGAAATTTCCGTTCTCTTTCTCGAGCAAGACAAGCTAATCGATTAATTTCAGTTTCCAGCTTTCTTTTTTATATTTAGCTACCTTCTTTATATTTCTTCGTTTATAATATTTTTTTTTTACTTATTTACTTTAAAAACTTTATTATTTTTAATTACTATTTATAAGTAAAGATTAAAGCATTACTTACTTTTTTACAGTATAAAATCTATCAATTTCAGGTCAACAACGATTTTTATTATTTTTATTATTTCACAGCGATTCCACAGCGCTAAACAAAGTTTGTTGTTTTCGATTTTTTCAATTACTTTTCTTAACGAATTTTTCATTTACGCTGAACTAAAGTTTAGCGTATTTCTATTATTATTACCGCTGACCTAGTGTTTGTTTTGCGCGGACACCAAACAAATAAACAAACCGACGTGAAAGTAAGTTAAATAAAATGTTGTAAAAAATGCCCTGATAGAAACTTATAGAACTAAAATAAACTTTTTCTCTTTGAGGATTGGGGCCCAATTTCTTTTTGGGGGCCCAGTTTCCTAAGCCAGAATCAGGGCCAAGTACAAGTCCTCGTACCCTCGTGCTGGGCCACCACGTCCCTGGTCTGCAGGTCCATTTAAAACTATGGACTTAATTTACATAGTTCGGAAAAATATGGAGATAAAGCAAAATAGTTCTAACCTCGCGAGATGTCAAATTTCATTAAAAAAATTGGGGATAAATGAGAAAATATTTAAACTTCATATGATGATAAATCTTAAACAAAAAAGTTTTTTTTAATGAAATTTGGAATTTGTTGATAAATTTTTACCTAATTTATGTAAGAACATAAAAAAAAAATATGACCTGAAGAAACGAAATTTTCGGAAAGCGGAAACTAGGGTTAGGGATGGGGTTGTGTTCTAATTCAAGCTCCAACTATCTAAACTTTTTGAAAGTCATCTTCATTTTACACAAGTATCAACATACTAAAAGTTTAAGTATGCCACATGCATCTTAGTTACCTAACTTGAACAGCAAAACTAATAGACACTTGTCTTAAAATACGTAATTCTCACAAGACTCCCAGTAAAAAAGTTATTTAATGCAATTTTTTTTAATGAAAAAGACCTTTTTGATGATAAACAAAAAAAAATTCTGAGAACGTGTTACAAGATCTTAGAGTTTGTTCCTAAGCAATGTGTAATTCAAACGTAGCTTGACGATAAACAAAAAAATAACGATAAAAATGACGATAAACGTAGCTTGACGATAAACAAAAAAATGCTAGGGATATGTTACAAGGTCTAAGAGCATTTTTTTCTGAGTAATCAAAACATAGCTTGATGGTAAACAAAAAAAAATTCTGAGGGTGTGTTATATGGTCTTAGAGCATGTTCCTATGTGTAATCCAAACCTAGCTGGCATACATTCTTTTATAATTCAGTAAAAACAGTATGTTTTAAAAATAATCTTTAATAAATAAATACAATAAATATAATAAGTTTAATAAATACAATAAATAAGTTAATAATAGTTTATACAGTTTTACGTTTCTCTTTTTTTTTTTTTTTTAATCTTTACTCTAATATATACTTTCAATTTTTTGACTTAATTGTCGACTTTTTTATTGATATTTTATTGTTTCTTTTAATGTTAATTTATAAATAAATAATTCTTTGCAACAAATTAAAAAAAAAAAAGTTTTTAAGAAACTAAATAAATAATCTCCTTATAACGTACTTCACTTCAAACTTTTTTATTTTTCGCAATTTTTCAGATAATAATACTTTTTCTTTGAGTTTCAAGAGATTTGTGAATTGTTTCAGAACGCACTCTGTTTATACCGCGTGATCCACATAATACTTTTACGAAATATATACAAGGATTTATAAGGGAGTTAAGAGTAATTGCAAAGTTACCAATTGGATGATAAAGATCTTCATCAAAATAACTAAGGGTTATAGGCATTAGGCATACTACAAAACTCATCCCAATAAAAATACAGAACATTGTCATTCTTTTTAAACGATTCTGCTGTACATTACATTTCATATTAAAATCCTGAATGAGTGATTTTCTCCGAAGAATCAGTAATACTGATATATAGAAATATATTATCATAACTAAAATAGCGGAGCCTGCAAACACACAAGCTCGGATATATACTCCAACTTTTGTATCTAATGAGAATACTGACAGCAGTGAAAATGTGAGAGTTAGTATGAAAGAAAAAATCCAAGTACCAGCTATGCTTCCAATTTTGATTTTAAGTTTGTTAAAAATATAATATTTACTTGGATATTTAATTGCACACAAACGTTCAACAGCAATTGCTATGATATGGAATGTGGATGCAAAAACTGAAAACAAAAAAATAGAATCAAAGATCTTTGTAAGAATTTCTTCAGAGATTTTCGGAATGGTTGAAGGAGTCAGCTTTTCTGAGAGATAATAAACATCTATAAATAGCGTGCCGAGTCCATTTATAAAATCGGAAATAGACAAACTTAACAATAAATATTCCATGCGTTCCAAATGTTTCCAATTTCTTCCTATTAAAACTTGCTGAATAAAGTTGGTTAGAATAACAGCAACATCTACTGTTATACAAGCAACCATCCAAGGTACTGTCATACTTTGCTACTTTTGAATCTATTACATGGCAAAAACAGTAAGTTAAAATAAAATATGCGTATGTATGCATATATGTATTTATGTATGTATAAGCTTAAGTTTAAATAGTGTTATTATTAATAATATTAAATAAAGAAAAGTTTTAAATCATATAGAGACAGCAGCAAGTGAATTAAAGAATAACAACAAACATATTTAAAAACAGCAAAATATAACAAACTGTCGTTCTTGAATAAAAAAAAAATTGTTTAATGGAATAAAATAAACATTTAAATAAATTAACTCAACTAGAGTTAATTTTTTTCATTGAAATTATACAATTGTAATTTTTTAGTAAATCCATATGATACCCTTGAGTAAAACAAAATGTAATGTTGAGAACCAAATGTAGCCCTAGAGTAAACTTAGCAGTAACATGCCTGAGTTTTACCTTTTAATTACCTTTGCAATTAAAGTAAATTTTAAATTTTCTTTCAATACATTATAATATACATACAAATCAATTACATACAAACAAAAACATACATACAAATCAATTACAATGAATTGAGGTTACTTTAAGTTATGTTAGAACAATGACTTTAAGTTATGTAAAAACAAACAAAGTTTATATTAATTTTTATACATATATAGTTTTGTATATGATCTTTTATTGTAATCTATATAAACGACATTGTCGCAATCTGTTTAAATTATAAAAAAATGATTTAGTTTATTAATTAAATAAATTTGATTTATTCTAATAATTAGAATTACAACTAGAATAACTAGAAAAATTATTTTTTTATAAATCCTGTTTATTGTTGAATCAGGCTGTGTTATGTTTAATTTAAACTACAATATTAAGTTGTTGTTGTTTTTGGTTAAAAAATAACTAAAATAAAAATACACTTTTTATCTTATTTTTATTATTATTATTATTAATTGCATATATTTCTATTATTATTTGCTTACAAATGGTTTTTATGGTCAATGACGCTTTGATATTTCAGCAAAACAAATTATTGATTGAGGTCTAAACGTTTTATTTAAACTGTGCTGCATTAGCAACAGCATAGAAATCATTAGGGTGTTAGCTTCCAATAGCTTACAGTATCAGACTCTAGATGAGATCATTACCATTGAGATGATTCTATTTCACTAAAATATATTTTTTTAGGACATTAAGAAAATGAATGAGCAAGGTGAATCAACATTTTTTTTAAACTTTGTGTAAGTCAGGAATTTTAACTTTGATAAGTTAATTCAGTAAATATGTCGAGTTTGGAATTTTTACTTTTGTAAGATAATTTATTAATTATCTTACAATATATATAATTTATTAATTATCTTACATTAAATACTTATTGTATACGTACGTAAAGTATAGTTGATAAGTGTAAGTAAAATAATCTCTTGATAGTAATTAAAAAATTTTGTAACATTAGTATTATGTTGATTCATTTTATATAAAATTAATTATAAATTTTTAAATATAAAATAAGATATAAAATTAGACATTCAACATGTAAGAAATAGATTGCAAAAGTTTTACATCACATAAGATATGAGTTTGTTTGAGTTTTACTATGAAGCTGCTCAGTGAAGCACCCGAAATTTATTTTTAAAAGTAAAAAGATATTTAAAAACCTGTATTAATATAACCATTAATAAATATCACTGTATTTTGGTCCATTTTTAAATCTTGTATTTAGTATTTCTCATTATATTTTTCCTCCCTCCAATAATGATAATACTTGATTTTACTTACATTTATTGAAAAAAGTAAACCATAGTTATATAAATGCAACTATGAACTAAAAATGCGATAAAAATAAAAAGTACAAAAAGTTAACCTTTTGATTAAGGCTCTTTTGAATATTGATTCATGTATTATTATTATTGTAGTCATGTATTCATAGGATTGTCTTAATCAAATCCTCACTTTCATCCACTTTCCACAATTTTTTTATTGTCCAACTTTATTTATAATTTTTGTGAAGTCCTATTGGTTTGTTTTTTTATCCACCCGCATTATTTTTTGTTTTTGTTTTTGTTCAGGTTCTCCATATCTATATTATATTAGACACAAGGATATTAACAAATTATAAAAAATCGAAAAAAAGTTATAAAAATTTGTATTTCTAAAATTTATAACGCAATATAGGGTGCATAAGAGAAAAAATATTAAACGATATATAGCGTAATTAAATAAACGGTAGAAATAACAAACACACATAAAAAAGACCTTCGAGAGGGAGGGGCAAAGGGGAAAAATTGACCTGGGCGCTAAGCTTAAAGGGGCGCAGGATGATCCGCCAGTTTTTTTTGTTGTTTTTTTTTACAATAGAAAATGCCTGACAATGTGAAATCTGCTTAGCTTTTTTATTTGAGATCGAAACTTCAGTGTTTGAAATAAAATGCACATGAAAAAAGTAGCTTAAATTCTAAAGTCTATTATTATAATTAATTATAACTTATTTTTTACAAAAAAATAGGATTTAGTTGTAGTTGAATCAGACGAATTACAGCGTGTTCCATAAGCAACAGTTAGTCATGCTAGCTTTTGCTCGAGTGCACAGAATATGATGTGTTGTGGTAATTATTATGGTAGCTGATTAGTTGACACTGGCTCATTGAAGCAGTTGACACTGATGGACCCGTTCAGTTATCAAATATTTGAATTTTTGCATATTTACTGCACTCAATATATGTGATTCAAAGGATTGTGGATCAGTGAGGAACTCAAACAATTTCACTTAAGCTGAGCTAAACGAATTTCAAAGTGACTTATTAGAGTCAAAAGGAGAAAATTTATCTAAAAGTGAAGAACGTGATGATCAACCTGACTTGGTAATAGTTAAAGCTAACCCCTCTTTGTGACCAGTTCTTTGTGACCAGTTCTTTGTGATCAATTCTTTGTGACCAGTTCTTTGTGACCAATTCTTTGTGACCAATTCTTTGTGACCAATTCTTTGTGACCAATTCTTTGTGACCAGTTCTTTGTGACCAGTTCTTTGTGATCAGTTCTTTGTGACCAGTTCTTTGTGATCAGTTCTTTTTGACCAGTTATTTGTGACCAGTTATTTGTGACCAGTTATTTTGAGTCAAAAAGATTGGGATGTAATTATTATAAAGGGACGAAGCACCAAAGCAGTATTAAAAAGCAGTTTAGCTTTTTTTTAGGGTTTCAGCTTTTTTAGGTAACGCATTACGTCTCTCGATATCAGTTTTAATTATTTATATAATAGTAGTAATAATTTAATTATAACTATTATATACAAGTATGTTTACAGGTAAAACAACACACGTGAATGGGAAAGTAAATTAAAACTTTCTTGTTGGGATGGAGCTTATTGGTTGCCACAACCCCGTCATTGCATCCTGCTTGAAAAATATAAGACGCTATCAACAAGAGGGCTCCAGAATGATTGCCCATTACTTCCCTCCGTCGTCTCAAAATGAGTTCATTAGAGAATATGGTGGTGTCATCCGAAGAGCAGTTGTCGATAAAATCCAGGATAGTATCTACTTCACAATCATAATCAATGGTATCCCAAATATATCTCACACTGAGCAGATAACCTTTGTTATTCGTTTTTTTCTCCAAAAGAAACACTAATTGCTACCAAATCAAAGAACGATTTTTGTTTGTTGAAACTTTTGAGATGAAGAAAGGAGTCAATATAGTAAAGCTTATCACTGATATACCTAGCATATACCTAGCCTTGAAATCACTGATGTGATTTCAAGGCTAGGTATAGATATTTGAAACTGTCGCAGTCAGGGGCACAATAATGGATTTAATTTGTCAGATGCATACAAGGGAGCTCAAGCCTAAATTGAAAAAATTATTCGGAAAGTCTGTACGTTCCCTGTGGCGCTAACAATCTGATTTTGGCTAGTGAGCACGCAGTTGAATCAGCCATTAAGATCAAAGTATTTTTTGAAAATGCCGAATCTTTGTACGTATTTATTAGTGCAAGTTTTGCCCGATGAAAGATTCTCTCTAAAGAAACAGGAATCGACTTGATAAACCACTTGCCAAGAGACCAAGAGAAATGTTGTCAGCTCTTAAACATGCCATGGAAAACCTAGATTTAATCAGTGAGCAGCTCAGCCAAGCAAGAGGCTTAAAAAAATGATTATCATCTTTTGAACTTGTTTTGCTAGTTACGATGGTATAAAACCCTTACTACTGTTAACGACGTTAGTCGTCTTCTACAATCTGAAGTCATTACCATTAATGACGAGCTACGTTTAATTGGACAGCTGTTGGAAGATTTTAAACGGATTAGTAGATTCTTGTTGCGAATTTTCCAAAAGACTGTAGCTGTAGCTGGAGCGCTAAGATTTGAAACTAAACTCGTTACTAAAAGAAACGTAAACTAAAGCGCTTTCACAATGAGGCATCAAACACAGCTCACTTCCACTAATTTTCAAGCAAATAAATCTAATTCAGCTACTCAATCAAATCTTTGAAAAGAAGCTTCAACGTCTTTTTCATACAAAAAATAAAAATCAATTGGAAATACAGTCGTCCCCCGGTTAACGAACTTAATTCGGAGTACGAACTAGTTCGTTATCCGAAAAGTTCGTTAACCGAAACGCGTTTTCCCATAGGCCGCCATTAAAAAATTTTTAATTGGTGGATTTTGCCGAAATAATGGGGGAAAAAATTCAAAAAATTGTCCAACTTGATAAATAAAATAGGCAAAGGTGAAATGATTGAAACCTGAGATTTATGCACTTTTAAAAATTGAAACAAATTGAAATTGTGCATGAAAATTGCTTGTCAAAGTTTTAGAAAAAACTAAAAATTGAACATGAACATTGCTTATCAAAAAATGGTTGATTTATTCACACCAAACTCCTTAGCCAGGTCACTTTGCTTTTCACCTTTTTGCACTCTTTGAATGATTGTCTTTTTCTCTTCAAGAGTGAAAACTTTTCTGCTTTTTTTCGCAGGGTTCGACATTTTGAAAAATCGCAAAATCGAAAAAATCGCAAGTGGGAAAAAAACCTAGAAAAAAGCACAAAAATGCATGAAAAATATTAGTGAAACAAGAAAAGAAAAAAATGAAACAACAAAAGCACACCCAGCACAACCATTCACCTCCCAGGCTTCCATGACACTCGCAAAACTGAGGGGGAAATGCTGGACGGCGCGCCCGACCTTCACGCGCGTGTGCACGCCATTTGGCGGTCCCGGTTCGTTAACCGGGGGAGGATTTTGGGCAAACTTTCGGTTCGTTAACCGAAAGTTCGCTAACAGGGGGGTTCGTTAACCGGGGGACGACTGTATACAAATAATAAACAGACAGGGGCTCAAAATAGATATGGACGACAAAATACCAACCTTTTTATAGAGCGCCTACAAATCATAACAATGATAGTAAAATATGGCAAATAAATCAAATAAATAACTTAACTGAAAAATATTCAACTAAAAGGAAAGAGCGGCCTAAAACTGGCTTCTTTCCAAAAAATGATAGAATCAACTATCTCTAACTAACCACAAATTACAAACAAAGTATTTTTTAGGAAATTCAATCTATGCTCTACAATTTAAAATCAGGTAATTAAAGGTGTAGCTATGCGTTACGTTAAGAAACAACCGTTTAACAAAGAGATGCTAGAGACCCATTTCATCCTGCAGGTCCCTAAAATGTCCCTCTTATTTAATTTCTGAAGAAAACTTGATTATTGATCAAAAATTGCCTTTTACTAATTTAAAGATGATACATAACCTGTTGTTCATTACTCGCATTAAAAATTGACACTCTTTGAAAGGAAAATTGACAATAAATTTAATTAGAGTCAAACTTTAACAAAGTTATAGTCAAAAACTAACTATATCTATTTTATAGATGACACATATTGTTCTGTTCAATATTCACATTAAAAATTGACACTCTAAATAAACTTAACTGAGGCAGAGTGTACAACGTGCCTAAACTCACGTGTCAATTCTCAAACTTGTGCAAATTAAAAAGAACAGACTACAATAAACATAAATAAAAATAAAACATAAATTTAGCTCAATAATAAATTTAGCTCATTAATTTATAAATAAAACATAAATTTAGCTCAATAACATTTAAAAGAGATTTTTTCAAATATATTAAAAATTTTAAAAATGAAACCTCAGTTTTATTTATTACTTGCAGGGGTAAAGTAGTAAAGATTAGCTTCATTGTTCAATAATTCAGCACATAAAATTGCTTTTTTTATTAACTTTTTTAAATTTTTTCTTTACTTTTGCTTATTCTTGCTTTTCTATTTTGTTTTCTTCTTTAATCTTACTTCATACGTGCTGCTTGTCAAAGTAGCAATCAACCCTTGTACAGATGATTTTTTTTTTCGCGGAGTAATAATCTTTGGAATAGGAGAAACTACTTCCAAGGGAAAAGTTTGGCTTTTATTTGATACTGTTGGTGGCACAACTGGCTCTAAAATATTGAGACTTTGTGTCAAAATTTGATTAATAACTGGCGTCACAATTTCTGGGACCTGAAGCTCAAATCCTTATTTTGAACAATGTCTAAAATCTGCAGCGGTGAGATTCATGTTTTCCCATGAACATCATCTAGTTTTGTTTGCAAAATTGATCTGTAAAAACATTTTGATTGAGCGGGAAAATGATAGTTTTAATGAAACCATTTACAGCAGTGATTGTAGTACTGCCCGCAAGTAACTATTTTTAAACAGTTTGGCTATTTGATGAATTGTTCAACCTCTTGTGCATAATATATCATTAAAGGCTTCATAAAAGCTTCATCTAAAGATCGAAGTCTATGTCTAAAATTATGTGGAAAACATAAAAAATAACGCTGTTTTGACGAGCTAGATTAATTACTTTTAGAGTTGAAGTATAATTTTTATGCCCATCAAATAGTAGCAAAACAGGTTAACGTTCTGTTAAGCATGCTTTACAAATTGCATGAACCAAGTAACAAATATATCTTTGCATCCAACCTGATTGATGACAAAAAAGAATTAAACTGGGTCGCGCAGCATCCATTAGTTCAGATTTTTCTCTTGTTGAAGAAGTTGACTTTGGTTATCTTACAGATAATTGTGGGTGTTAAGTCAAAAATTCATGAAACCAATAAGCACCAGTTTTTTCACTTTTTGAACTAAATACTTAGGGCTATTGTTAAGTTTAGCAAACTGATAGGCAACTTTACGCAAATCTTGAGGTGTTAAACCTAATAACAAAGCTTCCATTTTCCTTGATACGAGTCCCCAGCTAAATTTCCGTTTCAATAGAAAACTGGTCCAAGTAATTTTAACGAAGCTTGTACAAAGTTCATATTATGTCTTCACCTTCTTTGCAAAGTACCCTGTGGTACATTGAACTGTTTGCATGCTTTTTTAATCCCATTTCGTTCTTTCTTATAGTCTCAATAGCCGATTACATTGACCTCTCACTCTAACACTGCCTTTCTGTTTTTCTGACATATTTCCTCATATCTAAAACAAGAGTAATTGATAGAAAATATTTTTTAAATTCAGTTCAATTCAATAGAACTAACATTTTGAAATAACATTTAGATTTATTTCAATATCATATATTTAAATATTCAAATATTATGTATATATTGTACTTAATAAGGATTAATAAAAAATATTGCTAAAATTCGTATAATGTAAAATTATACGAATAAAAGTTTATAAATCAAAAACACAGCTGTTGATTTAAATTATAATTAAAAAAAATTTGTTAGAATAAAAAGTTGTTTTAAATACCTTTTTCACATAAAAATAACAATGAAAACCTTTAAAATAATATTGTTAGTTTATTCTTGTTTTTGAAATATTTTGCCGCAAAATCTTTCTAACTGCAGGGTGACACAGGCCCCGGGTCCCATTTGAACCGGTTTTGAGTGAGCATTTTTTTTTTTTTTTTTTTCAATTTTATTTTGCCGTATAATACTATTTACAATGAGAAAAATCGTTTACATATATAATAAATGGCCGGAGCAAGAAGAAGACAGTATGTCTTATCACCGAGCCCCGTTAACATTGAAGCCGTCAGTTAATATTACAATTTAAAAACTTTAAACATAAAAGTATATATATATATATATATATATATATATATATATATATATATATATATATATATATATATATATATATATATATATATATATATATATATATATATATATATATATATATATATATATATATTTCTACAAAGATATTATAAAACTTATAATAAGATATTAAAATAGCATAAGTTTTCAATAACAACATATTTAAATGAAAAATAAAATTCATAAGATCAAAAAAAAATAAGTTATGACTTTTTCACAAAAAAAAACAAGCAAAAAAAGTAGATGAAAACCTATTCAGTTTATATATTTTTTTATTATTTTATAATCAAATTTTAAAATAAATATTTTAGATCGAAATTTTTTCCTAATAAGAAACGTTTACATACTATTTTGAATTGTTCAAAAGATATGTTTTGAAGAATGTTATTTTTATTAATTTTTTGAAAAAATTCATTCCATAGAAATGCTCCACGATATTGAATTTGGAATGAACTGAGTTTGAAATAGAATCTTGGAACTATAAAATTATCATTTGAAAAATTTGTGGGGTACTTATGAGAAATTTTAGTAAAGTAAGAGTGAAATATATTAGGCGACAAACCATGTTTAGATTTAAACATGAACAGCATAACTTGGTATATGTTAAGTTTATAAACATTGAGTGCATTAAGTTCCATTAAGAAAGGCTCTCCATGAGCAGTTCTCTTAACGCCAAAAATAATTTTGCATGCAATTTTTTGTTTACTTTAAATTTTTTTAAGCTTTCCATAGTTGCTACTTCCCCATGCAATATTGCAATAGGATAGATAACTTTGGATAAATGAAAAATATATAATTTTTAAAGACTTGATATTAAGAAATGGTTTAACTCTATATAGAACAGAAATATTTTTGGAAATTTTATTTTCAATAGATTTAATATGAGATTTCCATGATATATTTTCATCTAATATTATTCCCAGGAAGTTTACATTTGATTCTCTTTTAATAACTGAATTATTCATAAAGAGATTGGGTAATTTTAGAGGGAGGTGATCACTCTTACTAGGTTTATGAAACAACAAAAATTTAGTTTTCAGAACATTTAATGAAAGTTTATTACAAATAATCCAACCATTAACTTTTATTAGTTCTTCATTAAATATTTTAAAAAGATCTTTTATATTTTTATTTGAGTAAAAAAGATTAGAGTCGTCAGCAAACAAAATAAGATTTAAAGTCTTTGAAGCTAAATATAAATCGTTAATGTACAACAAGAATAATAGTGGTCCTAGGATGGATCCCTGGGGAACACCACAAGTTATAACGTTGTTTCCTGTTTCATTTTCTTTATACACTATGTATTGTTTCCTGTTTGACAGGTAATTTTTAAACCAGAGTAGGTTGTTTTTTAATACTCCATAGAGTTCTAGTTTTTCTATAAGTATGTCATGGTCAACTGTGTCAAATGCTTTTGACAGATCAATAAAAACTCCTAGTGTATAACAATCATTATTGAACCCATCGGATATATAATTTATTAAATCGATTACTGCATGATCCGTTGAATGTTTTTTTTTGAATCCAAATTGTTTATTATACAGTATTTTGTTTTTGGTTAAATATTTATTAAGCCTATCATACATAATACGTTCTAACAATTTTGAAAAGCATGGTAAGACAGAAATAGGTCTATAATTTGACATAATTGTGTTATCGCCATTTGGTAATAACATGGCCTACTAAAATTAAACGGCCGGGTATCTTGCTTTTTGGAGCGATAAATTGGAAGGGTAACTTTTCAAAATATAAATATATCGTATAGCATGATTGGCTACACTTACCGCAATTAAAACTATAATTTTTTGACTAATTTTTGCTAACGAAGTATTTATATAAAATAAAATAAGTTTGACAAATATGACAAAAATCTGATAAATTAGACCCTTACCTTTGCCTAATGATAATGTTTCTAAAAAATTTACATCGCTGAAATAAGAGAATAATAGAGTAAAAGCGGATCAAACCGATCATACTATTTTTTCGATCACTGATCGAAACATTTAAATAAAACCGGAACTGATAGGAATATTTAAAAAATAAAAACACCAGAAGAAAGAGAATCGTTTCCTCTATTCAAATGTGTCAAAATAAAATCCAAGTCATTTTTCAGTCATTTTATTTTTATAAAAGTTTAAAAGAAAGTCGTAAAAATTTGCTTTTTTCTTTTATTTGCCATCGTAATAATTCTGGAACCATAATTCCTTAAAAAATAATTTTACCTCTATCTTGTAGAAAATTTAATTTTAATACCGATTACATAATTTTTTTTCGTTTTATAGTTAAAACTAGACAAAAAAGTAAGAAAAATTATTATTAAATTTTTTCTGGTAAAACCGATCATTCACAAATTTACTTTAAATTCCTTTATTAAGTAGTATGTAAATTTTTAAATTTGGTACCTAGGTGAATTAAATTATTGGATTTTCTCATGTGTTAGTTCCGGGTTCTTCCTATATAAAGTTATTTTACAAAAATAACTCAATGATATTTATTAATTATTCACTTTCAAGATGACAACAAGTAAAAATTCATACAATGAAAAAGATATAGAAGCTGCGTTGAATGATATAAAAGAAAAAAATACTTTAATCAGAAAAGCATTTTCAAATCTGGCATTCCATTCTCAACTCTAATAGGTCGCAAGAACAAATGCAACAACAATGCTAGCTTCAAGGGATCAGGATCAACAATCGTACTCTCATAGCAAACAATTATGGAGTCAATTATGGTGCATGCGTTTAAGTTCCTATGTGATCAGGGTTATGGTTTAACACAAAATAATGTCATGGACTTCGTATGCGGTTACCTTCTTCGTACAAATCAATCAGGCCTATTTAAAAACGGCAGGCCTGGCAAAGACTGGTTTTATGCATTTATAAACCGATGGTCTAAAGAAATTTCCACAAGAAAAGCTCACACTTTAGCATTTGCCAAAGCCGCTTCTTGTACGCAAGAAATAATTGATAATTATTTTAAAGTTGTCACTAAACAATATTAATTGTCTGGGATAGCTTCTGGTTGTCACATTTGGAATTGCGATGAAACGGGTTTCTGTGGTGATTAAGGCAAAGCAACTGTAGTATGTCGAAAAGGTGAAAAGCGTGTTTTGAAACTCACTGGTAACAATGAAAAAATCCATTAAAAAGTGAACAATTGCTGTAATGCTGATGGATATTTTATACCACCATTCGTGGTATACAAAGCAAAACGAAACTTTAGAGCTGAGTGGGCTTTAGGTGGTCCGACTGGCACCAAATATTCAATTTCTAAATCTGTTTGGATGGAGCATGACACATTTGTTGAATCGTTGAAGGAAGTGTATATACCAGAATGTCAAGCTTTTAGTGGTACTCATATTTTACATTTTGATGGACATACGTCTCACTTCAGTTTAGCAGCTGTATTGCTATGTCGGGAAAACAATATAATTTTGATTTGTCGACCAGCCCACTCATCTCACATTCTTCAGCCACTGGACAGAGGTATCTATTGCATGTTAAGCAAGTTTGGAAGGCAGTTCTTACCAAATATTGCTAAGACACAAAATGCAAAAAATTTTCCTAAGTTACTCAAACAGGTGTATGAGAGCGGTAAGTGTTTTACACGTTTGCACGCTATTGCTAGTTTTGAATATACTGGGTTATTTGCACTTAACAAAACCAAAATCAATCAACAGGCATTACCTATCTCCAAAACGTTTAATCAACCGACCAACCAAAAATTGCTGGCCAATGTATTACAGAATACGGTGTTGCAAATCATCTCAAAAAAAGAGAAAAAGTTAAGCAACGCAAATTAGCTGAAAAACAAGCTAAAAAGCGTAAAACCATCTGCAAACTCATAATTCCATTGCCAGACCCTGCAGAAAAAGAAGTAACTCAAAATTTAGAACCGATTAAAATACATTCAGCCAAAAGAAGAAAAGTTATTAAATGTAGAAAGCGTAAAAAAGAATTACATTCGGACATGATGTCATGCGAGAATCCAAATTGTAATACTTGTAAACCCGCAATTAAACATGTTTGCCAAAAATTTCGTAATGGGTTTAGATTTTTTTTGTTGTAAAAATGTAAACCTTAAATCTTTTATTATTTCTGTATGCTATATGAAAAATATATAAAAATATAAACATTTATAAAATGTTAAATTTATTAACTGTATTTCATATTGATCGGTTTTAACAGACTTTCTGCCAAAAGCGAACATTCTTTTTTCTTCTAGTTTTCATATTTTCAAATACAATTAAAAAAAAAAAAAAAAAAAATTAATAAATAATGTGCTTGTTGGTATTTTTTATCTTTTTTAAAAAAAATTGTTTAAAAATTTTTAAAAATAATAAAGTTACTTGATTTTTATTGTTCGGTGATCGGTTTGATTAGCTTTTACTCTATATTGTACTTTGTTCATCACACTGCTTGATTCTAGGGGTTTTTGGTTGAATTTCAAAAGACATGAGGTTTTTTCTTCAGATTCTATTAATATGTATATGTGCAAGCTGGAATGTGTTGAAATTAAAACTGAAAGCGTTCCTTCTTAGGCCAAAATTGATATTTTCAAAAATCCAGAAATTAGCGTTTAAAAAACAACTTTGTTATTTAAGCTTACTTTTATTACAAAAATCATAGAAAGCCACGTGACATTTCATTTTTTTTGTCTTCAAAATGTGGTTAACTTAATAATACCTATATCTATAATAATACCTCAAATAGTTTCATTAATAAAGCTCTTAAAGCGGTTGATGACTTGTTTAGAAATATAGTAAAAAATTTTACAACTTTTTTTATTTTATTTTGTAAAAGTTATAGCTACTTTTTATAACATTTTAAATTAATAAACATTTATATTAAATAACAATAAAAGTAGATAACTATTACATATCAAATGGCTCATTTTTTAAGGAAAAAAAATCATAATGAGCCTAGATATTCAGTTTGTTTTTGTTGCTGTAACAAAACAGACAATTACTCTCTTCGCAGTATGCTATCATTGTTGACACTAGTTAGAGACTATGTATAAGTTTTACAGTTACAAAAAAATTGTTTTTTTAAAATGGAAAGGAAGATGAACTTGAAAACTCAGTGTTGAAAAATATTTTATACATTGAAGATTTCACCAGACTTGTCAAGAAATCTGCTCTCTACGTGGATTAGATCCTATGAAAGCCATTGTTAGAGTTAAAATTGACGGAGGACAGGGTTCACTGAAGGTTTTGTAACTTAACCTACTTTATATTTCTCAAATAAAAGAAATGAAATTAGAATTATTATTCAATTGTGATTATTTTTCAGATTATAATGAATATTTTCGATGAAAAAAGGTAGAGGAGCAAAATAGAAACGAGAAAGACTTATGAGTGAACTAAGTGATAATTCTGGCTTTGGCACGTAACGTCAAGAAAAATAACCATAATCTTGGAATGCTTACTAAATTAATTAATCTAAATCAGCTAAAAATTTTTGTGGTTTCTGACCTAAAGCTCATAAACGTACTTCTTGGCATATCAGTAAGAGATTTTGCTTAATTTTATTAATTTTTACAAATAGCTATTAAAACAATAAATCTCAAAATAATAAAATAATTTATTATCGAGACATGGTAGAAAACATGCTTGTTGTGTATTAGTGTATAAATAAGCTCATCAGGTGACTTTAGAACTTTTGCCTCTTTAAGTTTAGATTACTGTCTGTACTAAGATGCAGGATATCCTTATAAGACTATGCAATTATTCAATAATGTTATTAACCCATGTTTGCTTGGGAAGATCCTAGAAAATTTGTTCTTGATACCATCCCTCCTCTGAAACTTCACATGTATGAGCATGTTGTGACAAAAATTGTTGACATTCTTTTAGTTAATGAGGGCCTGAAATCCTTTTTGGACAAAAATACTGTAATGAGGCATGGTTATAACGGTGGCGGATTGGATGGACCCAACTGTGGTAGAGTTCTCCAATTTTTAGATGAAATGATGCTGGTAACACCAATTCAGTTATACCCCTGCGTTGAAACCCTGCAGAAGTTTAGAAAAAGTAACAATTATATATATATATATATACTTACATACATATATATATATATATATATATATATATATATATATATATATATATATATATATATATATATATATATATATATATATATATATATATATATATATATCCATATTATTAAATACCACCTTGCAGATTTTCTCAATAGGAGTCAGAAAGCTCTTAGACTTTTTTCAGAGCAAACATCCGAGGCTGTACACACTAAAAAAAAAATGTAGAAATTTCTACCTTAGGGTAGGATATGTGATATACCCTTTGTAAGGTATAATTTTCTACCTTTTAAGGTAGAAAATTATATTAAAAACAATTATTTGTCATACAATTTTCTATTTTAAAGGTATAATTTTCTACCTTATAAGGTAGAAAACTATAACTTACTAAGGGTATATCACATATCCTACCTTAACTAAAAATTTCTACCTTTATTTTTTAGTGTGTACATAAAAATTTAACAAAAACATTGAAGCGCCTCGATGTTGCAGAGAAAAAAAAACCATAGATTGAAGCTTAAAAAAGTTCCTTCTACCTACAGCTCAATGAGAATTTAAATTAATTAAATTCAAATTTTTAAACTTATTTATATAATATATATGATCTTATTGTTTAATTAAAAAAAGAAAAGTTTTTGATTTAATTTTATTTTGCTTTGAAACTTGTAATGTATATAACGGACCCAAAAATACTAATTCTAGTTGCACGTAAGCCGTAAAGTCATCAAATCATTAAAGGTATTACTATATATTAAATTAACTACATTTTGAAGACAAAGATAGTGGATGGTCATGAAGGTTTCTATAAATTTTTTAATGAGAGATAGCTAAAATAATACAACTGATATTTTTTTTTAAGCACTACTTTCTGAGTTTCGGAAAATATTAACTTTGGACTAAGAAGGAACGCTTACGATTTTATTTTCAACACATTCCAGCTCCTACATATACATATTAATAGAATCTAAAGAAAAACCTCATGTCTTTTGAAATTCAACCTAAAACCCTTAGAATCAAGCAGGATCAATAAAAAGTTGAAATAACTTCATTAAATAATAAAATAATAAAATTTGTAATGACTTTATTAACTTAAAGATGTACCTCATATTGTATAAGGTATATTTATCGATCTCTCAAAAGCTTTTGAGACTGTTGATAGATGTATATTGTTAGAAAAGTTGAAGCATTATGGAGTAACTAATAAGGTCTACTATTGGATTAAAAGTTACCTCACGGATACAAAACAATACCTTTTAAATCAAGAATACAGAATACTTAAAATCCCGTGTGGAGTCCCGCAAGGATCGATACTTGGTCCTCACTTATTCTTAGTTTATGTAAATGACTTAAATAATCCATCAATAAAGTTTAACCCATTTATGTTTGCAGATGATACAAACCTATTTCTTTTCAACAATAGTATCAAACAACTTTATGCAGACATGAACTTTGAATTAAATAAGATAAATGACTGGTTTATGGCAAATAAACTCTCATTAAACGTTGAAAAAACAAATTATACCTTATTTCATAAAAAAATGCAAGAAGAAAATTTTCCCCTCAAATAATCAGACCTATTTTTAAATAAGATACCAAAAAAAAGAAGACTATATAAAGATTTTAAGAATACTTGTTGATAATAACTTATCTTGGCTTACCCGTATTAAATATTGTGCGGCCGTGGTGCAGTGGTTAGAGCGCTATATTTATAAGCAGGAGATCCAGGTTCGAAACGAGCTCTCGACAAATTTTCGCGTCACGGTAAGGAAGGAGGCGTGAACTTCCTGGTTACATGCACTTCCGCGGTGCTCTGTGACAAAACCGTTAGGACTTCTTGGGGCACCTAAAAAAAAAAAAAATTTACAATCAAAAGTTTGTAAAACCATTGGTCTGATGTACCGAGTTCGTCCATGTGTAAATACAGTTTGTATAAAGTTAATATACTTTTCTTTAATTTATTGTGTTATTAACTATGCTAATATTATTTGGGCTTGCACACAACTATCAAAACTTAAAAAAGTACTTAGCTTGCAAAAGCATGCGTGTAGAATTATTTACGGGAAAAAACGAGGAGAGCATACTAAATCCTTAATGAGAAATATGAAAATGATGAATGTATACAAAATAAATTTTTATCAGCACCTAATTTTCAAGTATAAATATATTAAAACCTAACTCCAGCTAATTTTATTTGTAAGTTTGAGAAAAATGTTTATGAAAAGTATTTCTTCAGAACAAATCGGTCTAATTCATTTAAACTGCCAAGGAAATTAAATAAATATACAGAATATTCAGTAGCATATCGAGGACCTAAGTTTTGGAATTCTTTTTTAAAAAAAAATGCAAATATGGTGAAATCATTAAACTCGTTTAAGTTTCAAGCAAAAAAACAAATTTTTAATTTTGCGGAATAATAATTCCTAAACAATTTTGTAAATTTATTCAAGTGAATTTTACTTATTATTCTTAGCAGTTACTAATGATATATGTGTCTTTTTATATTTTCATCATTAAATCTTTTTGTATATGTTCGTTTTTATTTCTTTGAATGCCTAATATTGCAATATAGCCATAGCAATATATTTTTGTAATTGTAAAAATAGTCTCTTATTATATCTTTAGTTTATTTTATATTTTTTTATTTTATTACTTTTATATTTTAAATCGATTTTTATAACTCTCTTTGGATATTTTATAATTTAAAATATTGATATTTTATTATATTAAGGGGCTCTATGTAAAGATTGAGGTGATATTGCAGCATCCATATCTTCTTTGAGTCCCTGTCTGTTTTTAAAATATTTTATTTATTGATATTTACCATGTAGAACCTATCTGTAATTTATTTTAATAGCGAAATATAAAATAAAATGAAAAAAAAAAAAAATGCTCTCTGAATCTAAACTGCGTTCTTCAAATCTGGTAAAATTTCTTGCAATTTATTATCAAATAATTCAAGTAAAGATATATTAAAACTTTCTTTTCTAACATCTTCCTCCGAGATATTGACTGAGTCTTCAACTAAAGTTTTCACAGCTAATATGCGCTCAGAGGTCTCGAGTTCACGCAAATCAATTAAATATCTGCCAACACTTATTTGACAATACTTTGAAAATCTTAGCTCTAATGGATCAATTTGCAAGCGTGATACTAAAAAATGATACTCTTTTTGAATTAAATCATCAATAAGTAAAGCTTCTTGATGATTTAATGATGTTTGTTTATATAATGTAAACTTTTGATAGTTTGAAACCTGAGATAATTGCCAATCTTCAATCCATTCGATCAATTTCCTCAAAAATAAAGGTTTCATATCGCCCAAAACACCTGCGTTTCCAATATAAAAACTGTTGTTGTATTTTTGCCTACTGTTACTTATTACCGACCATATATTTTTACAACTTTAAAAAGCTTATAGTATCTTAAGGTATCTTGAGGTATCAGTCCTATCTAGAAAACAATATTCTTTAGCCGCAGAAGTTGTAGGATCAAATAATGCAAGAGCAAGTGGTTCATCTTGTTTATTAACTCCTAAATGAAGGGATTTATAAAATAATTTGAAACCTTTTCTATAATTTGACTGAAGTGATTGGTCTTTATTACATACATCATTATATCTTACCAGCATGTACAACTTTCATGATATTTCACTAGCATGTACATCAATAACATCATGAAAGTGATCAAAATGAAAAGCAAAGAATATAAAACGTTTAGAATTTAGTAAATTGTTTTGTATATTTTTGAGAAGATGAACAGCGTCAAAAAGTAATATATTATACTATCTATGAGCAATACTTCTAACATGGTTGGTATTTTTATGTTTTTGAATCAAATGTAAAAAAGTAGAAACATTTGTTGAATGATTATCAGAAATTACAGATCATGTAATGCACTCCTCAACATGGTCAGCTACCCATTTAACCTTAATTTTTACTTCTGGTATAGCTTTTATAACATAACTAAACCTTTTTTTTGTTAAGAAATTGTTATGTAGGCCTTTATATAAAAATCCTTCATTATTTACTCTTATCATTTTACCACCTTGATATTGCGCTTCTTTTTGCAAATATATTTCATCCATCAGTAAAACAACATCTTTATTAATTTTAACTTAGTTAAATAAACATCTGATAGATTTTATTGGTTCTACCCCATCTAATGATTTTTTTCAAGAGGCTAAATGATGATAGAGAAAACTGTTCTAATAAGAGTTTATTAGTCTGCGCTGATATATATTGAAGACTAAGGGAATGTCGGAAAAGGTTTGAATCAAACTTTGGCTGATCAAATGATTTTTTGCATTTTATTTTATTGAGTTCAGTTATTAAATCATTTGATAAACTATTTTCTTCAACGTAATTTTTTATATAGGCTAGAAAATTGGATAAATGTGGATAAAACCAAATTTATTTTGTTCCACAAAGTTAATAAATCAAAAAATATTCCCATCAAATTGCCTAATCTAATAATAAATAACACTAACATTAAAAGAGAAAACTCAGTAAATTTTCTAGGCGTAATCTTAGACGAACATTTACGTTGGAGTTTACATATAAAAAGTATTGAAAATAAAATATCAAAAAATTTAGCAATGATATATAGGGCTAAACCATTTTTAAGCAGTAGTTCTTTGAAAAGTTTATATTTCTCTTTTATTCATTGTTATTTAACTTACTGCAATATTGCATGGGCAAGTACAAACCATACAAAATTAAAAAAATTGTACTGTAAACAAAAACACGCATGCAGAATAATTTTTGGAGCTAATAGAACACTACCTTGTGAGCCTCTTCTGCGTATACTTGGAGCATTAAATATATATAAAATCAACTTACACCAAGTTTTAATGTTCATGTATAAAACAAATTTAGGATTATCTCCTAAAATATTTCAATCCTATTTTGACAAAATAGTTCATAAATATCCAACAAAATTTTAAAGTAACAACTTTGTTGTCCCAAAATATAATTCAAAACTAACTTCATATTCAGTTCTTTATCGTGGACCCTACTTGTGGAAAATGTTTCCCAAAATTGTAAATACACATAAAACTAGTATAGAGCAGTTTAAAAATGAATCAAAACAAGCATTCTTACTTATGGATTTTAATATATCCGATTTTAAATTTTTTTTTTAAATAAAAATAAAAAAAATAAAATAAATAAAAAAAAATTTCACTGTTTTTATCAAAATTTTTTTTTTTTTTTTTTTTTTTTTTTTTTTTATTATGGTATTACCTCTATGACGTTTGCTAATTTATTTACGTTATTTCTATGAAGTTGACTAATTTATTTTTGTTATTTCTATGGTGTATATTAATTTATTTACTTTTTATTTTTAAATCTTACTTTAAATTTTTAATTCTTAAATAAATGATAATATCTTATTTATTTTTTCTTATTCTGAAAAAATGATCTTACTCTTTCCTTAAAGTTTTATTCTTTAAGTTTTTCTTTAAATGATAAGGAATTGTTATCTATTTTACTTTTTTACTTTTTTTTTTTTTTTTTATTTTTTTATTTTTTTTTTATAAATAGTTTGTCAACTATAGATATTTAAATATTACGGTTTTTGTAAATACGTGAGAATAGGGCTCGGTGATAAGGCTAAATTAGTCTTCTTCTTGCCCTGCCAATATTTATTTTTATTTATGTGCTTCGAAACTGTATGTATTATTTAACGTCAAAAAAAAAAAAAAAAAAAAAAAAATTCTCCAATACAACTTTTTTCTAATACGCAGTCAATATATCTAAATTATGAAGGCAATACAACATAAGATTACTTAGAGAACAATGAAACATAAATTCATCAACTATAATTGTTTCTGTAATCCCACAAATACCTAATAAATACCTAAATAAATAAGAGTTGATTAACTTCTAACTTAAAAAATATGTATTTGCGTTATATATATTGAGTTGATACCCTTCAAGGTTAAAATTATTTAAATTATTGAATCAGCAAGATTCATATTTTTCAATAAATATCTGGATTCATCCTGATTATTTGATAAATGACCGACAGACGGTGGCTTTCTAGATGTAGTTAGATATACGGATGGTGGTATTTTTTAGTTAAGCAATAAATAATTGGAACGGGATTTTAAATCCTAAAAGGCCAAAACTAATGTTACTGTTTTGCTAATTTTTAAATATATTTTTTTAAAACGTTCAGCACAAAAAGCAAAATTTTTACTGGACTTCAATAACTTTCGATAAATGCTACCTACTTTTTAGTCAGGATTATTTTCTAGAAATCTAAAAAGTGAATGCTTTTCAGAAATAATATCAATTTGATTCTCTCTCTTTTTATATCCAGTTTTACAGTAAACTCCAGCACATGTATTACCCATAATATGAATATTTAAATAAACAACTTTAAAAGACGTTTAAAAAAGTCCAAAAGTTACCCTTCTATTTATTCGCTCCAAAAAGCAACGTATCCGGCCGTGAAAAAGCAAGATATCCGGCCGTTTAATTATAGTAGGCCATGGTGAAAAACATAAACTATTACACTCTTCTCATATAAATCTTGTGCAAATAAGAAGATAACATGTTAAAGCTTTAAAAAGTATCAAAAAAAAAATAAACATAAGTGATAATTACGATTACAGTAAAAGGTATTTAGCTCAATAAAATTTCAAAAGTAGTACTTTTAAATATACTTTTTGCCAAGGAACCCGTTTTAGACTGCTCTCCCATGCACATTTCATATTCATATGCACATATACACATCTCCATATTCACACACACACACACACACACACACACACACACACACACACACACACACACACACACACACACACACACACACACATGTGCTATGATTGTATGCAGATGATAAAAAATTTGTTGCACCGGTTAAGTATAGATCGTTATGTTATGCAAAGCGGTATTGATAAGTTAGTAGACTGACATAAGTTGAACATCAGTACTGATAAGTAAAATGCATTTCGGTAAAACACAATTAAAACTTTGATTATTACATGGCTAATAATGTTGGTGTTTTATACTTGCTTTTTATATTTGATTAACAATAATGATGATTTATATTTGAAGTACTTAATTATATTTATATTTTTTTCTCAATCGGAATTTTTTTTTTTTTTCGTTGTTGTTGAAATAATTAGTTTATACCGTTTATAGGCCGACCGTAAGCAGTCGATTGTTCTACGCTAAAGATTATGATTAACTATTTGCAGAGCTGAATTACTACCCAAAGATCTCAAATGCTTGCAAAACTACTGGTAAACAAATGAATCTCCAATGAGCATTGCCAGAAGCAACTAGTGCTATTAGCGTGCGATCAAAACTTTGCAAAACTTGCATGACTCCTGCCGTAACATGGACAACCTCCCACTAATATTTATCATGTCCAGTGACATTATTAAATATTGGTAGGAGGTTACCAATGACTCTACTATTATCAATGACTCTGAAGCTTATATTAAATTTTGAATCTGCTTACAGAGACCTCAAAAAACGAAAACTTTAGTGATAAAGATTCTATAAAAGCAAAACATTAAGAACGTTATCTAAAAACTTATCTTTACCCTGGATTTAGGGTATCAAGTACCGGACGGTAAACCAATACCGGAACTTCGGTCTTACAAAAATATAATACCTGAATACCGGTTTTAAAACCATCCTTTTAAAAAAAAAACTTCATTTTTTTAATAACTGAGTAAATAAGTTTACAAACCATGATGAACTTAAAAATCATTAAAAATTATTGATCTATTTGGTAAAACTTATTAACTCATTTATTAAAAAAATTAAAAATTTCTTAAAAAACAAAGAAACTTATAAACTTTTTGTTATATTACACTGGACAACAAGTTTTAACTTTTTGTGTGTAACAGAACAGAAATTATATTTTTCTAGTGCAGTTTTTCACTCGGAGTTCAAATATCATATTGAAATTGCTGTGTAAGCTCAAGTTGTTATGCAATGCATTGATACAATTTATTATGTTTATACATGCATTATTCATAGATTACAATAGAAAACGTTTAGCCATTTCACCTTAGACACTCTAGGGTGTCTCTAATGAAGCTAGTGTCTGATATGAGTCTAACAGACACTCAAAATTTTCTTGGTAATTAAGAGCTTCTGATTTTCTACCTATTTGCACGCAATTAAAATTAATTTAAAATTTACTATATTTCAAGTTGATTTTTAATGAATTAAAAGCTGCCTGATAATGTTGTGATAATTTTTTTTTATTGTAAACTACTCATTTTAGCTTTATTTAAAAATAAAAAAAATGTTCGCACCGGATTTATTAATTAATTAGCAAATAATAAAATCGTTTAAACTTTTGTGACACCCCTTAATTTGTATCACCTACCTTTTAATGAAATTTCTGAGTAAACAGTGGTGAGTCGAAACTTACTTTTTTTATTCTATTAACAAATAACCTATTTACCAAATTAGAAAAAAAATTATTTTGATATCTATTTCCGTTAGATTTTTATTCAAGAAAAACCGAATAATAGATCTTAAAATTCTGTAATCGTTTAAACTTTTGTGAGTAGCTGTATTTGTTTGTTATTATATTTTAAAATAAAATGTGAAACAAATAGATAAAACATATAAATTGCATGAAAAATATTTGAAACAAAGAACACAATTAAAGAAAAAGTCAACACATTCACTGAAAAACCATGAAATCAATCGACAAGACCTCTAGCGATAATTTTGAAACTAGAGCAAAACAAACTTTTCAATATCAGATTTGTGTTCACACTTGAATTGGTATATTTCAGCTATTTTTTTTCCGTTGCAATTTCTCAGTGCTATTGATTTTATTGTCATATGTTATTGATTATAAAATAACCAGTGTTATTGATTATAAAATCAAATAGGAGTTTTCAACTATAAACTGATGTATACAACCTTTTTGTGATACTAAACAATTTTGATAATTATACAAGATGCTTGTATAAGAACCAATACATGGACGTAGACAACTTATTTAAACTGGGGAGGAGGGGGGAGGATGGCTATGAAGAAGAGAAGCACAAGCGGCCTGTCTCTTAAAATAAAAGCATTTCAAAAGTCTACAGTAAAACCATTTTAAAAGTTTATAGTTAATGGCTTACGTATAGAGTGATATAGCAAATTTTTAGAGGTTCCTTGAATTTACTTTAAGATGTCAAATATCCAGTATTCGTAGCTGCATTGCTTACAATATAACTCATTTAAAGTAAAAATGGTAATAAACTTTAAACAACCAGCGATTCAAGCGTTAATATAGGAGATCTGCGTATCTATGGCCACATGCATGGGTACGTTGTGTATGAGATGCAAATTGTTTATATATTATAAATACGATAACATACATTGGATAGCACTTAGAAGGTTTCTATATAGATTAAGTTTCTCAATGAATTGGTAATACTGATTCTCATTTTTCACGTAATCACTAGTAATTTCACGTACGGTTTCTGCGGTAACTTCAGAGTCGTAGCTAAGCTCCTCTACACCCCCCAGGTAGGGGTCTCAGCTAATTTAGGGGCTTGTTTGGAAATTTAGGGGCCCTTTTGCAAACTTAAGGTTGTTTTTTTTTCTAAAACCCGAATGGAAATATTTTAAGATTTTAGGGCCCTAATGACAGCTTTTGGAGGGGGGTTCCAACCCACTAGACAAGGCACTGTGTAATTTATTAATTAAAAATGTGTTTTTATGGTATGAAGTAAAATGTGTTCTTCAAATATAGTAGTTTTGCGCAAATGCGTCGGCAACGCGGAAAGTTAAAGAAAATAAAAAACAAAGTTTGGTTTTAAAAAACAAGTTTATGTAATATGAGACCTTTACAAAACATTTTAGCAAACTTAAGATTGCCGTAGTAACGGTTAATGCAGAACCAACAGAAGAAAAATGTTAGTAGTAAAAGGACCAGCAATATAGGAAGAAGTAATAGTGTAATTTGTATCTACCCTTTTCAATCTTTCCTTCATCCATTTAAGACCTTTTGCTTCCGCACCATTCAAATTTCGTTTTAAAGACATCATTGAAGTCATCGAAAACTTTGTTATGTAACGTTGAAACCATTGTTACATAGGGTTGAAAACATTGTTACGTAGCGTTGAAAAAATTGTTATTTAGCGTTGCAAAAAATATGACAAACCTTTTTTTTTTCTAGTTTGAAAGAAGTGCATAAATTTAAATTTATTTTAACAACTATAAATAATACATATACAAGCGTTTTTAGACCAAGGATACTAGTAAATCCCATAATTTTTTTCGACAACCAATTTTCATGCGGAGTGGCTAATTAGTGGCCTAAAGGCCATATATATATATGAAAAAATTTTTTACTTTATATTTTTTCTTGATAGAAGTATTTGCGCCAATTGTTTGAAGTTACGCTTTTTATGATTACGTGAATAGATTCTGATGTCAAATCTTGTTAATTTGTTCAACTATATTTTCTTAATGTGTTCCTGTACCAAAAAAAAACACTCCTTGAACTTTTACTCAGTCATACGATAAATTTTATGATTATTACCTCATTTTGGTATCAAATGATGCTTTTTTTCAAAATACTATTACTGGAGCCTTGGATCAAACAAATCCAAAACGGTTTCCTTTAAAGATTGGCTAAAGGATTTTCGATCTTTTGTGTAAACAAAGCCACATCAAAACGTATTAAAGTTATTCAAAAATATGTAAATATATTTTTTCTGTGGTTATTTCAGGTGCTCCAAGAAGACCTAATGGTCGCATCACAGAGCACCGCAGAAGAGCATTTAACTTGGAAGTTTACGCTTGCTTAATGTCAAAAAAAAGCCTAGAGTAGGCATCGAACCACAGATCAGTGAAGGATCCAGCATTTTTTGGTGTTTGAGATAACAGACATGGCGCAAGCTCCAAACATTTGTATGTTTATACTTATATTCAATAATGAGGCTTTGCAAAATATTGCGATGATTGGAGGCTGGAAACAAAAAAACCTTAAAGTTTTATCTCCCCTCCCCCAAACGTGAGAGCAATAAGTTGGTCAAATATTTTTTTGCTATTCTTAACTAGGTTTATATTCATCGATAAATTTTTAGTTTCATAGTATTATCTCTCAGCGTTTATAAATTATGACCATATAAAGTTTAGACCCCCCTCAATTTGACGAGGTTACAAATTTTATATATGGTCATAATTTTTGAATGCTTAGATATTGTAAAACAGTGCTTAAAATTCATCGATATATATAAATTTAGTTAAAAATAACACAAAAATTATTTCATTAACTGCTGCTCTCACTGTTTTGGGCAGAGGAATAATATTTTAGGGCTTTTATGTTCCCAGCCTCCGATGATTGCTACTTTTTAAAAAGTATAATTGTTTGACATAAGTATAAACATGCAAGTGTTTGAATTTGCTCCATGTTAGCTATCTTAAATTGCAAAAAATGCTGGATCCATCAATCTGGATCCGTTACTGCCACAGATCCCTTGTTTCAGAATTCAGCGTTTAAACGCTGCAAATGTACAATAAATATTTATATACATATAAATTTTCAGCTTAAGACAAATATCTCAAGAAAATATGTAAAAAAATAGTTTTTAAATGTAGTTTTGAGGTTCAGAGTTTGCAGTTAGGTATCGGATCAAAATTCAAATTATTAGAAATAAGCTCAGGCGTTTCGAAACGTTTTGGGAATTTTCAATCGAGATTTTTATTTCGAGATGATACGACATGATACAAGAATTTACGAGATTGGATTTGAAAATTCACCAAAAATCTCGAAAATATCGAGATTTTTTTGAGTTTTTTGAGAGTTACGAGATTCTTTTCGAGATTAATTTCAAGAATCTCGTATTTACTTCATTTCGAGATATTACGAGAATTTCGAGATATTACGCATTTCTCGTAATGACTCGTCAATATATTTCATATTTTTTGGTTATTCAACATATTATCATCTTTTTTACAAAGAATCAGGTAAGAAAACACTTTATTACCATATATTTTTATAATTTATTGCTTATTTTGTTGTGTCTTTTTACTTTAGTTCATTACTTTAAAGTTTTTTTTAGTTTTTTAATAAAATGACAAAGTTAAAAGTTAAAAGTGAATGATTTCAGTGAAATAAACAGTTATATTTAGACTTACAAGTTTGAATTGTCATGTAGATGAAATGTCGTATTGAAGTAATTGCAGTACAAATTTTGATAATTATTTTCCGGGAAAGTGCAAGTTTTCTTTTGTAGTTCCTGGAGCTTTTTAACAATCGGACGTATTTAATTATTGCCCTGGAAAATTTTTTTCGAAATATTTTTTTGATTTTGATATTTTTTCTGACATGTTGTCAGACTAAAAGTATGAAAGTATTTCATACTTTTAGTCTGACAACATGTTTCGTCCAAGGACAGAAATATGGAAGCACCTTACTGAGGAAAGAGTCATCGAGAATGGCATTGAGAAAGTTTATGCGAAGTGCAACATTGACAAATGTGGCCATGTCTCCAAGCTTACAGATGGAAACACCAGTGGTATGAGGCGTCACATGATTAGTTCTCACTCAGTGATCTGGCTGGCTTTGTAAAAAGAAAAGACAGAGAAAAAGCGCCAAGGAAATGTTGCCTATCAGAATCTAGAGCAGGTGAATTGGTGTTTTAAATCATTTTAATTAATCTTTATTAAACTATTTTTATTGAATATTAATTATTTCATTGTTGATTTAGAATTTTGAATAATTTTTCTTTTGTTTACATATAAATCGAAAACCTTTTTTAGTTTTTACAAAAAAGGTACTTATTATTACTTTTTTTAATTTTTAGTTATACGACGAAGATGAGCATTACAAGCAAGAGCAAGAAGGTCATACACCTAAAGTCTTGGATAGAGGCATTAAAAAGAGGAAGTTGGTAGGATCATTAACACCTGAGAAAGCCAAAAACATTGATGCATACATGAAGTATAAACCGCAGGACAAAGAGCAGCTACAAGGAGACATAAAAATTGCCAAGTTCTTGGCCAGATGCAATCTTTCCTTCAATCTGGTAGAAACTGATAGATTCAAAGATTTCTTTGGGTATTTCTTCCCGAAGATGAACATAAATAAGGCCACAACTTATAGTAAATTCCAGTATGTTTAAATATTATGAAATAAAATTCTTTAGGGTGGTGTTGTTTTATTGGCAATACATATTGTTGAAATAAATGCTTTGGGGGGATTGTGTTTTTGTAGGAAATAAATACTTTTAAAGTATTCTCTCGGGTTGGTTCTTTGGTTATATAATTTATAAGATGATTAGAATCCCTTCTCACTACGTTTCTAGCAAGCCTTATTAGTATAATTAATTAATATTAATTGTAAATTAACTTACCTAATTCCCGTCCCATACGATATATTGATTAACTATTTTACAGTAAATTCCGCCATTATTATTTATAACACAATTGTGACAATTTCCTTTATTCTTCGGATCCCTTTGCTTCATACCAATGTCAAAAATATTGTTGATGGTGTGTTAAGGTCTGAATTGCCAAAGTGTCCTGGTTTTGCCATCTAATCAGACTTGTGGAGCAGCCGCAACAATAATTCCTACCAAGCTGTCACCTTGCACTACAATTGTCAGAATTTTCAGCTCGGAATGTTTGTGATTAGAACTAGTCCATTTACCGAAAGATATTTAGCTGAAAGCATTGCTGGAAGACTTGACACGAAAGATATAACACCTTAACATTTAATATAATGTTTCTTAAGGTCTTTTCGATAAATCTCTTAATATCTCGTAATATCTCGTTATGTATCATAATTATAAAATTAAATATTTATGTATCCTATGCAAATCATATTGTTTTATAAAACGATACATTACGATACATAACGAGATATAAAATGTAATGTATTTCTTTAGGTATGTTTCGAAAATTCCTGGAAATGATGGGTTCAGTTCAGCCGTGTGTGTCCATGACTCTGATACAAACATGAAAGCTGCCATTCCAAAATGCAAATTTGTAGACGACTCTCTTTTGTGTACCGACCATCTTCTGAATCTTGTTGTGGAGCACACCATTGATGAAACCAAGTCGCATGGAACTTTGGATTTAAAATCTGCTTTAAACAAAGCTACAGCCTTGAGTTCAAAAATTCATAGATCTAACTTGGTCGAACAAAGAATTGAAAAAAGGCAAAACTATTATCTTTAGATTGAATAATGTATTAAACTTTGATGTATTTGACTATTTGTATTTGTATTTGTATCTGACTATCTGTCAATTACACAAGCAATGATCTATCAGACTATCACAGTTAATCTTGTTAAATTTTAATAAAAATCTTAATTTTTTAAAATTGTTTTAGGGTGTATTAGATATTAGGTAGTATGTACAATATTTTGATCCTTTTTTCAGTACAAATCAATGATGGAAGACAGTGACATCAGTACTCAGGAAAAAGCATCCCTCAAGGTTGTCAAAATCATTGCACCTGTGCAGACTCGTTGGAATTCTGTTTATATGATGCTGGAAATCATCATGAGAATGAGGCCGATTTTGAGTTCAATTTGTGATAATCCAGGAAATAACGTTGGAAAGTAGATTGCTAAGTCAGTCCCAAGTGAGGAGGAGTTCAAACTGTATGACAAAATCCTTCCAATTCTCAAAAGAATCTATGAATAATCTGAAAATCTTTTATCTGAGAAACAAGTTTGCATCCATGTAGTAATTCCACACCTTTATGGCATTAATTACCGTACAAAAGAAAAAATTAACGGAAAAACTCCTTCTCCAACAGCCGAAATGTTTCATCGAAAGTTACAAAGAACTTGAAGAATTATTTTCCAAGTTGTGGAAAAGAGAAATGTAGTCAGCCATTCTATTGATCTCTTTGAGTATTTTATTACTCAGAATAAAAACCTGCATGATTTTAGAGTAATGCAACTTGATCAAGTTGCAAAAATCAGACCATTTGGTGAAAATTAACAAATATGGACTTTTCCCGCATTTGTATATATTTTTTACAAAAATATGCAATTGTAAATAATTTTAAAATGAGAAATTTATACATTTTGTTTTGGCAAAAAGGTATTTTTAAGTGAAGTAGTTTTGTCTTTACCTAATTTTTTACCGTTTATGGTTTTATGATATAAATAGCTTATTCGCCGGCTTAATAAATTTTTTTACGGCTTCGGCTATTTGAAGCTCTCCGACATGATGGCAGGAGGTTATCGAGAATAATGGTCGGCCAGAAAACTTAGCTAATCTAGTACAAACCCCTTTTAAATAGCCAGAGATTTAAGTGAGTGAACTGTATGAGATCAAAAGCATCTAACAAATTTCTAATTGCTATATATTAGGCGTCAACGTTATCTAAAAATCACGTTTTTTTAATTTCATAACGAATTAGTGCGGTATTAAATTACCACTAGTTAACAAAAATAATAGTAATGAAAATGCGCAAAATCGGTATAGGTAAAAAACCTTCCATTATTTGTAATGACGTTATTATATAGTTAATGATTTGTAAATTTCTACTCGCGCCGATTGTTTGAAAATGCCCTTAAAAACTCAAAAAATGTAAAAATTTTAAACTTTAAAAGATTGGCTCGAGTATAAATAGTCATCCAAAATAAAAAAATAAAAAGTTTCATAAGAAAAAATTACCTCGGGAAGATTTTATGACACCCCGCCTATTAAAGTTTGTTCATGAGGGTCAAAATGGGGTGGACTAGAAGACACTCTTTTACGCAAACTGATATATAAATATTATCTTTTTTTTTTTTTATTTACACTTTGCCGATAAAAAAAAATTTACAGTCGTAACTTATAAAAAAATAATTACATGACCGGGGCTAGAAGAAAACAAATTTAGTCTTATCATTAAGCCCCAAAAAATGCGTCATTACTAGACAAAATATAGTTTGACAATAAAATATAGTTTCAATGTAGATATCTCTGATATATATTGTAAAAGAAAATTTAAATATATCGCATATCGTTTAAAATTTATAGTTTTTCAAAAAATAAGATATAACAATTGCTTTGTAAAATAAAAGAAACAAAATTTATTAAAATATTAAATGACAAAAATAACATTTAAGAATTGGTTTGAAAAATAAGAAGATATGATTTTATATAAAAACATTTTATTGGTAGAGCATTTTATAGTTTAATTTAATTATATTTATAATACTTTTCATTGCCAATTAAGTAAAAGCAAATAAACAGTTTAAAATAAAAGTAAAAGATTAATAAATAACGCAAAAATAAAAAATAAATTTCTCAAAAAGAAGATTATCATTTAAAATGATAAAAATATATGTACAATTATTGATTAATTATGTATTAATAATCTAAAGTAATTAATTATTTAACTATTAATTATTGATTTCTAATATAAAGAAGTTTTATTAGAAAAAATTTAATTCATTTTCAGTTAACAAAAGTAATTGCTTAAGTTTTGTTTTGAATTGATTTAGAGAATAATTAGTTTTCATTTCATTATTTAATATTATGTTCCACAACTTTGGTCCTCGGTTTACAATAGAGAATTTAGTAGCGGAATAATAAGTTTTGGATTGAATGTAGTTGTATTTTGAAAATCTAGTAGGGTATATGTGATTTATTTTTTCAAAAATTGAATAAAATAAGATTGGTAATATATTTTTATCAAGTTTGAACATGAAAATAAGAACTTGATAGAGGTTTAGTTTATATACATTTAGGATATTGAGTTCATTAAATAGTGTTTGTGTGTGTGAGAAGCGATCTACGTTTGAAATTATCCTTATAGCCTGTTTTTGTTTGCTAAGCAATTTTTTTATTTTCGTCGCGTTAGTGCTACACCAAGCAATGTTCGCATAACTTAATTAGCAATGAATAAAAGAAAAGTAAATGTTTTTTAAACAAGATTGATGCAATAACTGCTTTGCTTTGTACATTATACCTAAATTTTTTGATATTTTATCTTCAACTACACCTATATGTTCCCTCCAGGTTACATTTTCGTCTAGAAACACGCCTAAAAACTTTATTGATTGCTCTCTCTTTATTAATTGATTGTCAATAAAAAGGTCCTGAAGTTCTAAGGGAATATCTGATTTTTTATGTAGGCGATGGAATAAAGTGTATTTTGTTTTAGTAATATTTAAAGATAACTTGTTTGATTTAAACCATTGGGTTAGTTTGTCTAGTTCTTTGTTTAATGTTTGGAATAATATATTGATATCTTTATTGGAATAAAACAAGCTGGTATCATCTGCAAATAAAATTGTATTTAAAATGTTAGAAAATTTATTTAAATCGTTTATATAAACAAGAAATAGAAGTGGCCCTAAAATTGATCCTTGAGGAACACCACATGTAATTGTCTCATAATTAGTTTTTCCTTCATCATAAACTATATACTGCTTCCTATTAGTCAAATAACTCTCGAACCAGGACAAGTTAGTATTTTTTATACCATAACTTTTGAATTTCGATAGAAGGATTTGATGATTGACTGTATCGAAAGCTTTACTTAAATCGATAAAAAGACCAAAGGTATACTTGCCTTCATCAAACGATTTAAATATGTCCTGAAAAAGGTGAATGATTGCATGATCGGTGGAATGGCCAGATTTGAATCCAAATTGTTTATGGTAAAGAATATTATTTACATTTAAAAAAGAATAAAGCCTATTATACATAACTCGCTCTAATATTTTAGAAAAACAATTAAGAATTGAGATTGGACGATAATTTGCAACTTCAGAAGGATCGCCTGATTTTAAAATTGGAATGATTTTTGCAATTTTTAGGTTTTCTGGAAACACACCATGTTTTAAAGATAAATTAAAAATATGTAATAATGGAGTTGTGATGTATTTTATCGATTTAATAACGACATTACAACTTATAGAATCGAAACCTACACTTTTTTTGGGCTTTAACAAAGAGACTGCGTCTAATAATTCATTTTCCGTAAGTTTAGGATTAGACATAACACTAATGTTGTTTGAGGTTACGTAAGACTTAAAGTGTATTTTAGAAGTTGCTATATTTGATGATAAAATAGGACCTATATTTACAAAAAACTGATTAAGTGTTTCGGCCACTAAAGATTTATTTACAATACAATTGTTATTAACTTTAAGATTTTTCGGAAGTAAATTACCGTATAAACGTTTTTTACCGATTACCTCCTTTATAATTTGCCATGTTTTTTTCGAATCATTGTGTTTAATAATTGTTCCGAATAGTAATGTTTCTTTGAGCGTTTTAAAACTGATTCATATAGCCGTTTATAGGTTTTGTAATTAGTTTCATTTTTAAGAGTTTTTTTTTTAAGAAACTTGTTATATAAACGTTGTTTTTTTTTTGAGGATTTAAGAATGCCCCTCGTGATCCAGGGGTTTAAAAGTGTTTTTGAATTGATAACTTTAGTAACTTTCGGGAATGCTTTATTATAAAGATTAAGAAATTCAGTTAAAAAGATATCATATGCTTTATCGGCATTTAGATTTAGTTGTAGGGTGTCCCAGTTGACACCAGTAAGAAGTTTATGAAAATTTTTGATGGAAGCGTCGTTTACTAACCGTGTTGTAATTAATTTTTCCTATCACTAAGAGCATCATAGTCGATGCATTTTTGCGATAGAATAAAAATAGGGAAGTGATCAGAAATGTCAGATTTAAATATACCTGTCCTTATTTTAATATTTACGAAATCATTTGTAATAATTTGATCTAAAGATGTTGCACTTTCTCTAGTTACTCGCGTTGGTTTATTGATTAGGGGAATATAACTATTTTGAAAAATTGTGTTAAAGAAGTTCTTAATGTTTTTATTTTTGTCGTATTCTAATATATTAAGATTAATGTCACCAACAATATAAACCGATTTATTTAAAGATGATTTTTTTTTAATTATACTTTTAATGTGATTTTCAAATGCCTTAATACTTCCTGAGGGCGGTCTATATAAAGCATGGATGACGATATTTCTTGAAGTTTTATTAATAATTTCAACACATAAAGATTCATAATCATTAGTGATTGAGCTTAACTGTGGTTTCCTTTTGAATAAAATTGAATTTTTTATGTATATACACAAACCTCCACCTTCCTTATTTGATGCTCTAACTTGATGAATTACTTTATAATTAGGTAATTGAAAATTGGAATTGTTTTCAATGCTTACATGTTTCGCTGAGACAAATTACCTGAAATCTAATGTCAATTTTATGTAAAAATTGTTTCAATGACTCAAAATTTTTTTGAATACTTCTAATATTAATGTGAAGCATTGAAAACGAATTATCTTCCATTCCTTTATCAATAATTTTTGAATCTGGGTTATAGTATATCGGGCTAGTATTTTTAATTACTTGACTATCGTTAAAAAAATTATAATCGGGATCCGAATAGTTGTTTAAAATTATTGGCTTTTTCTGTAAATTAAAATTTATGTTTGATAAAACAATATTATCAGCCATTTTAAATAAAAAAATAAATCAATATAAATTTAACTAAAAAAAAAAAAAAAATCATTTAACATGATTTTTTTTTTCTAAATTCTTTAACAATGAGCTTATCATATATAACAACAGAATATTTACCGTTTATCCTATGCGTTTTGCTTTCTTCAAGAAGTTTCTTTCTTATTATAGTAGTTTCTAGCGAAAAATCCTCGTTAATATAAATTCCAGAACCTTTTAGTTTGTTGGCGTTTTTTAAAATCTTTACTTTGTCTTTATAATTTAGTAACTTAATTACAATTGTTCTAGGCTTTTTAATATCGATAATACCAGTTCTGTGCGCTCTTTCTGTGATTACATCTTTTACATTGAGGTTATTTTCAAGAAGGTTTATTATTTTTACTTCCGTATCATCCCAGTTTTCGTTATCATTTTCTTTGACTCCTTCGATTCGAAGATTGTTTCTCCTTTGACGATCTTCTAGTTGTCTAAATCTATTTTTTTCATTCTCCCCTATGGTTGCATTCGACCATATTTTTTTTTCCACATCACTGACTTTTTTATCATTTATCAATTTTTTTTCCAAATCGCTGACTTTTTTATCATGGCAATCCTGATAGAACGTTAGACTTTCTTCAATGTCTTTTTGTATTTTTTCATACTTTATCATCTGCTTGTTTGTTTTTTTAAGATCGGTATTTCGGTTTTCGGTTTTCTAATAATATATAATTTTAAATATTAAATTGTTCAAAGAATTTTTAAAGTTAAAAAACGATTCAAAATAAACTACAAAACGAAGTAACATAAAAGAAAAATACTAAAAAAAAATTTTAATTTGTCTTATATAAATATTAGGGCTCAAAACGTTTATACAACGCATTGTAAAAAAGGCATAAAAAAAATGCGCCATCTTTTCTACAAAAAAAAAATACGGTGCTTTTACTTATTATTTGCGAATTTAAAAAAATCTTTCTTCACATATTTAAAAAGTAGAAATTTTATTAAGATTTTCAAATTGTACGAAAGTATATTTATATAGAAGCGCAACAAAAACGATAGTTTTTAAAAATATAGTTAATATCTTGTTTATTGTATATACAAAAATGTTTTGTATATACAATAAACAAGATATTAACTATATTTTTTATAATGGTTATACTGGTTATACTTTAAAGCATTACATTGTTAGGTTAGTATCATGGTATGTAATGTAATGATATCATTACATTATATGCATTATTGATATCAATGTCTACAACATAATATGTATCATTGATATCAATGATATCATTATTTAGTTAGTATCATGATATCATGATATGATTATCATTACATTACTTTATATAACTTATCTAAGATAAGATATTCCAAAATTGGTTTTAAATATGATTTGTTTCTTTTTGGATTAAATTTTTCGTTACCGTAACACAGTGGGTCAGAATGCCCGTTTCTGTGCCAAAATTATTTTTTTATTAAATATTATTAAATTTGATATAAATAACATACTTAGAGCTTCTAAACATATTTGTGACTAAAAAAATGGTTTTATTAATTTTTTTTCTTAATAATTATAAATACAGCAAAGAAAATAAAAAAATGCATTTTTTCACATCTTATCAACTCAATTCAAACACAATCCACAGAATAAACATTAAAAAATTACATTTTACTGTTTTTAATAGGTACACAATCTTATGAAAAAAATACTTTCATGTCTTATCAACTCATTCAAACACAATTTACAACTTTAAGGCAACCATCTATGTCTGCATATATTTAAATGAAGTATTTACAAATTTACAATGTTATCTTCTGATAATAATAACTCAAAAACCACAACAGGAAAGTCTTTCTTTTTTGAAGTGCAGGTTTGCCTCAAAGATGCTATGACAGGATCAGATGAGCATAGAAATCATTTCAAAGTATCCTCATTTGCCATACATCTTGAAGCTTTTCGAGCATGACGTTCACGAAACCGTTTGAAAAATTTGTTTGTTGCCTCCTGTGTTTCTTCACTCATCATTCTAATTGGCAGTGAGATTCTATTAATGATGGCTGGGCCGTGGATCAGCAGTTTGTGGAGCCTTTGTGGCATGTAGTACCATGGGTACAGTTTCACAAACAACTTTGCAGTTTCTGTACATATCATGGTAAACTTTTCAGTATTTATTTCATAGCCACTTAATATGCTTGACAAAATAATGTGCAATTTTAAAAATAGTTCCTTATTGACACCTGTTATATTTGCAAAAGAAATGGCATCAGTAAATGCTTGTCGAGAAGTGTTGCCATCATTAGATGTACCAGATCCTCAAGACTTTGATATATCAACAACAAGGCCCATCTGTTGAAGAAAAGCTTGTTGGATGTGAGACTTTGTTTCAACAACTTGTGCTTTGTCTTCTGCTGTTCTTGCTTGCCACTTTTTGATAGGCAACTTGTAACCAATATGCAGAAAACATTTAAAACATCGAATCCAGCAATGCAGTGTAGATAAACCATACTTCAAGTCTTTTGCCTGGTGATTTCCTACTATGCTGGCATCAATGTTGTTCATCTCTTTTGGTGAGCATCCACAGATAAAGCAACACTGACTTGAGTTAGTGGCCTCAGATAAAGCTGTGTGTACTTTTCCATCAATCATTGTTATTTCAATCACATGCTTTACTTGAAGTACTTTTCCATTGTTTAATATAATTTTTGTACAATTTAAATTCCTTACTTCTTCTTTTAGTTGAGCTTCTTCAGAGATTATAATATCTTTAGACTCTTTTTCAAACTGAAAACGCAAAGGGCGACAATACAGAGTTGATGATGGTTTTAGGTTTCGCCACAAAGTTGTCTTTTTTCCACCAGCAAATGAGCTCAAGTCAAGTGGTACTATGCAAGTTAAAAACAATGATGCTTCTATTTGTATATTACGGATACCATCTTTAGAAACTGTTTGCTTAAAGACACTTTGTCTTGTTGAGCCATCAAATCCTGCCTTGTGTCTTAAAGTAGCAAATATGGTTGTATCACCAGCAACTGTTTCAATAACTTCATTCTGTACTTGACATAGTCTTTGTGCAGTGTAATCGACCAAGCTCTGCATTGAGATTTTAGCAAAAAAATCATCTATCTCTATTTCATTTGGATAGCAAGATAATTTTGCTGCCTTTATTATGTGATATGAAGGATAAAGTTCACAGTTTGAAGGATAAAGTTCACAGGTCATATTTGTATCTAAAAGTAAAGCTAGAGCCTCATTGCCAGAGAGTTGTTGAGATATTTTGTTACTATTGTCAAAAATTATCTTTACTGCATGTACCTCATTAAGTTGATTTTCTTTTTTAAGAGAAACTTTTGCTTTTGTAGAGAGTTGGTACGCTTGTACTTTGTTCGAAGTGAACAGTCATCAAAATTCTCAATTGAAGGCCTGCCACGTGTATCTTGTTTCACAGGAATATCAGTAAAAACATCAATCTCTGTCTGTAGCCACTCTTTATGCTTTTTTTCGAAACAAATACGGTAACCTTTTAAGTCCTGCCATCTCTTTCTTATATAATTAGCAATGATTCCAGTTTCCAATGCTTAGGGTTAGGGTTTGCCAGATTCATACCATTGATAACATCCTTTAAAACGCCATGGTCAGAGATTTTTAATTTATTTTCTAGCATGTAGGTATATATATCAATGTATTTCATTTTAACCTATAAATTCTATAATACATTCATTAGAAATCATTTAAATGACAGTATATTTATGCCTAAAAGTTTAAAGATGACGTGTTTTATTTTTAATTAAAAAGCCAAGTGATTAATTAAAAATTAACTAATTAAAAAGAACTCGTGATTTGTTTGTCGCGGGCAAAATTTTAGTTATAACCTGCTATCTAAAAGTTAATTTGTGGGCAAGGTGGTACTTTGTTAAAGCTAAAACTAACTTTAAGTTATAATATATATAATTAGTAAAGATTTTAATGTATTTACAGACTGGAGGATATTGGAGGTTTTTTTAACTAATTAAAGTAAGCAAAAATTTACACTAAAAAAACCTGTAAAAGCACATCATCTTAAAAATTAAATAAAATTTCTTACTTACAAGCAAAAAATTTGCAGGGAAGTTATTTTGTTTCAAAGAGTATCAATCTATCAATATATAAAAAAATTATAGCGCAAATAATTTTAATTAAAAAATAGTTGACAGTTTCTATGTAGCAACACATAGATTTTATTAATTTTTATTTTAAAACTTACAAATCTGGCAAAAAAAATTAACTTCAACAAGCCATATAAAATTTAGTATAAAAGCTAGTGACTAAAAACTATCTTTTTTTTAAAGCTTGGAAAGTATGGAAAACAACTATTACCATTAAACCTACGTTGAACAAAAATTTTTTTTTTTTCATTTTGGCACACCTTCACCCACTGTGCGTAATAGTGTTTTGAAAAAAAAGTATACCGCTGCGAGTAGGGTTCGAACCTACGCGGGAAGATCCCATTAGATTTCAAGTCTAACGCCTTAACCACTCGGCCATCGCAGCTTCGATCAAAGGTTGAGTTTAAATCTTAAGCATTTAAAAAATTTTTTTTTTTTGAGGTACACTGAAATCCGTGTTTTTAGGAACAAATTTTTGCGCTAAAATTCTGTTCCACGTTTTTAGAACTTTACGTTTCGCTGGTACCAGCGAAACATACCATGGCACGGTAGGATGGTATATTTTTTTAGAATTTTATATTAACATAGACATTTATAAAAAGTAGAATAGCTAAATTTTAGCTAAACTTTAGCTAAACTTAGCTTTAGCTAAACTTTAGCTAAACTTTAGCAAAAAAACAACATATCTTCAACTAAGCTCACGAAATGTTACTAAGCTCACCAAATGCAACAGTTTTAGATGTCAACAAATTTTTTATTAACATTTGTTAATAAGAAAAAAAAACTACACTTTAGCCTAAAGTGTAGTTTTTTTTTCTTATTAACAAATGTTAATAAAAAATTTGTTGACATCTAAAACTGTTGCATTTGGTGAGCTTAGTAACATTTCGTGAGCTTAGTTGAAGATATGTTGTTTTTTTTTCTATCTCTTTTTTTTTTAAGTTTATAAGTTTTCTATAAGCATGCTAAATGTTAATGCCTAAATTTAGTTTAACATGGTTTTTTAAACCGGTTTTGGGGAGATAGGGGGGCTGAGTGAGATTTGTTCGAAATTTAGTACTTGTTTAAAAAGCAAAAGTAAATTTCGTTAAAATATTTAAATCTTTTATATAATAAGTTACTGACAAAATTATTTATATAACATAGTTTTATGTGAGAGTTAGTGTTAGCCGCAATACCAGGAATTAGCTAAATGCTAATGTTTATGATATAATATATCGACTGTATAGAGCACAAACGTAGTATGTCCAAAAACCAAAATACGGAGAAAAACGGATTTCAATTTTCAAAATATATGCTAAAATCAAGATATTACACTTGTGTTTTGTGTTATATCTAATGATGGATATCACTTGTGGACATATTACAAATGTCCTCTACAAGCTTATGTTACTGCCAATAAGAATATAGTAAAACATTGATTTCATAAAAATGTAGACATACTACGTTTGTTCTCTATACAGTCGATATTTAATAAATTCAATCAGTTTTGAGTATTAGCTGATATTAGTAACAAAGCATTATTTTTGTTAGATAATATATGTGCAAACATATTGTATTCCTTTTAAATGCATAATTTTAATTTGTTATACCTTTTGTTTTAAGAGCTGTTCATTCCTATTTTTTAAAAAAGTTGGGAAGGAATTGAACCCGGTACATTATTTCACGGTACGTTATTTATCACAAGATCTTTTATTTTCCTTTAGTTCAACAATGAAACAACAAAGTATTTTGGGTGATTTTTTTAATAAAAAAACAAAATTAGAAACAGTTATCAAGTCATAAAAGGTTTCGGAACACAACTCTAATGCATCAGAGGCGACTATGCCACATGGAAATGAAGGATGTAATTATAAAAACAACTTGCCCGAATGCTGGTCCGGACAACAATGCAAATATTTTAAAGAAAAATATGACGGACTTCTAGTGTTTAACTACACAATTGGATGTCAATATTGTGCTCGAAACGATACTCTGAAAGAAAAAGGCATACACGTTTCAAAAGAATGGCAAAATATTAATATCGAAGAAAAAGGAAAAAACAAAAAGTACAACAAGCCTCACTAAGGAAAAAATTAAAGGAGCATTTTAATTCAAAAGCACATAAAAGATGCGTGGAAAACTATAAACTGATTAAACAAGGCTTAATGCGATAAACCATTAACACGATGAATAAAAAATGTTTAACAACAACTTGTAGAATATTCAACACCGTATACAGTTTAACAAGACAATGTAAGCCATTTTCCGATATTGATGACGAAATTGAATTGCAAACGAAAACGGGCTAGATATGGGAGTAGGGTTGCATTCGCGTAAAACTGCTGTTAAAATTGTGGATTTTTTTGCAAAAGATATTCGTCAAAATGTATTTAACAAAATCATTCAAAAAGAATTAAAAGTTAGTTTCATTATTGACGAAGCTTAAACAATTTCTCGAAACCTGTTGTCATGCTATATTTAAAAGTCAAAGATCCTATTACACCGCCAATAATATTCATTGAACTAGTGGAGCTGCAAAAATAGGACGCAGAAACAATTTTTAGCGCAGTAATGAAATGTTTGTTTGACAATGGATTTTCGAAAAACTATCTACAAAATAACTTTAGCTGTTTGGCGTGCTTACCCAGCTCTACATAATTTTTTTACTTCAAATAAGCAATACGCTGGCATGGCTACACGTTTAGAAAATAAACACTTTTTAGAAGATTTGGCATTGATGATTGATATTTTGAATGAAATTTCACTTTTGTCCAATGCATTGCAGGCCCGAAACTTAGAAATAGTAAAAACTGAGCATTTAATGATGAGAACGATTCGAGCTTTTCAGATGCTTGAGAAGGAAATAGGAGGTTACGAAAAAAAAGTTGAAGAGTTAATTGTTTCTGAAGCAGTTAAAGATATTCCTTTTGTTGATAATCAAAAATATTTTGCAATTCCTCAGCAAAAGCTTTTAGAGAACATTGTGGTTCAGATGAAGAAAAGATTAATGGATTGTGATCATTTAAAAACGACCAATCATGCTAAAACAATTTGGAGTTTATTAAAGTTTTTGAACCGAGTTATTGGGATCATTCTGAAGTTCTTGTTCCATGGCCAGCAGGCGAGGAACAATTGTATTCATTTTATAAAATATTTAAATATGCAGTTGATAAAAATGAGTTTCGTGACATTGTTGAGAATGTATTAAAAAATTCTGAAAATTATAATATCCCGGAAGGTGTTCGAAAAGCCAAAAATATTATGAAAACCATTGCAGTAAGTTTCGCGGAAGCAGAGAGAGGATTTTCAAAAATGAATACCATTTATACCAATAAAAGAAGTCGCTTGACTGTGTCAAATATTTCCAATATATAAACAATTAGTCTAACTGGTCTACCTCTGAAGGACTGGAATTACGTTCCCGTTGTAAAGAGATGGTTGCAAATGAATCACTCTGCTGACAATCCTTGTGTAAAGAAAATTAAAACTACCAAAGATGATGAGAATTTTCTGGCGATATGGCGTTATTTAAAATAATTTTTTTTTAATAAATTTCTTCGTATATTATTTTTATTTATCTAATAAATATATATATAATTCGTTCATTTTTGTAATAAGTTTTCATTTTGTGTTATTTACTACAATATTATAAATATTTATATAATTCGTTTACTTTTGTTAATGTACAATGTTCAAAAGACAATTATTTTTAAATTTCTCTTGATGGAAAATGTCTTTTTTTCACTTGAATAAAACTGTCCCAGATTCTGTCTTTGGTCTTTGATTTTTTAGTCATCATACCGAACAGGTTCTTAACTTTTTTGAATCCCACCACTGTATATATACATATATATATATATATATATATATATATATATATATATATATATATATATATATATATATATATATATATAATATATATATATATATATATATATATGTATTAATAAGAAAACATCGAACAAAACGAATTCTCTTAACACAAATAATAGTTTATTTTGAGAAATTTTCGCTAGGTTATGGATACCAGCATCATCAGCTCGTAAAATAACGGGTGATGCGGAAGTTATCGGACAAATCTTAATTTCATTATTTGAGCATAATAATTAGTTTTTGTGGTTTTATGCGTACGCATAAATGTTCTATAAAATATAAACTTTATTATTTGAAACACAATTATTTAAAATGAGGTTAAATGCAGCTGAACGAGAATCTTTTCGAAAGCGACTAAAAATGTTTTTTTGTAAATAAACCTAATATAAAAAAAAAAAATCGTAAATCATTTTGAAAAGGAAAGATTTGCTCGAAGTACAATATATGATAACCTAAAAAGACTTGAAACTGTTCAATCGTTTTCTGATGGAAAGCACCCTGGTCGTCCGACATCCTGAACCAGAGAAAAGAAAGCCGAATTAACGAGACTT
>NC_088934.1:3345000-3402500 GCF_038396675.1 Hydra vulgaris
GGACAAAAAGTCTTATATCCATAAGCATCTCCATGCTAATGAAAATTGTTTCATGCAAATAAGTAATAAGTGTTTTTTTGTTTAAGATTCGACATCATTTCTGTTTAGTCACTATTTTCTATACATATATTGCGTATCTTTTTAACATATTCTTTTGTTATTTTCTATTTCTTTAGTTTGATATGATTGTATTTTTGTAATTATATTGTTATTAGTTTGTAAAAGATTAATTAAAAGAAAAAAATACAAAATATATATACTTTTTAAAAAAAAGCAATACAAAATATAATTATTCTTGTACAAACTGAAATTCAGCTTTTTTCATCTTGACAAATGCCAGGACTTGACTTTAAAAGTACTATTTACCTCAGCAACTTTTTTTAAATTGAGTTAAAGTTTTGCATTTTTAATAGATTATTTTCTTATAATTTCATGAAATAAAATGAAAAATGGTCTTTATTATGAAATATTATATTTGGTTTTAGAAATGATTTCTGTTATAATTTTTTTTTTTATTAGAATATCTCCCTCCTTTCTCAAAGTTATTTAATAACTTTTTTTTACCAACTCTATATTTATTAATGAATATAATTATTAAATATAATTTAATAATTATATTTATTAATACTCTATATTTGTATATATATTATATTTGTTATTAATACTCTATATTTGGCTATAAATAGAAAAATGAAGTGCCCATCTTCAAAGCATGACTTATTGCGCTTTGCAGATGGGCTTGTATTGGTAAATTGCCTAAACACTTTTTTGTTGAAGCAATTTATCAAAATACTAAAAAGCTCTCAGCAAAATCACTCAGTTAATTTTACGCGCTGTACACGCTGTACACGCTGTACACGCTGTAGACTCTCCTCTATCAGCACCACCAATATAAAAATTTTCAAAGCCGCCAATTTTCAGTCCTCTGAGATTTTCTCATCTCTCTTACATTTACACTTCATATGAACTTTTGCTATACATTTTGAATCACATTATTCTGAACAAACGATTACATTAACAAAATAAGATGTTCACAAGCTTGTCTAATTTTAAATTAGCTATTTCTTTTTCAGCTTTTTTTCCACATCCAATACTTACATCAGCAGCTGACTCCATGAACACTTAAGTTTTTTATGAATTGTTTTTTTCATGAATTACAACAGGATATGTAAAAAGTACATTTGCTTTCAACCATTGACCAAGTAAAGCAAGTAACATATCAGTTACTAGCTGATCTACAGTATAGTTCCTTATATTTTTCTTACTATTTTGCTCTTAGAAATATCTTAGCAAATTTCTAGCTGTTGGATGCTTAAATGTATAAAGTTTTCCATTCCCTACAAGTTTGCTCATTTTAATTGATAGTTCATTTCTTTTTTATTTTGACATTTTTATTGAACAAAATATATGTTTACTGGCACTTTCCTTTTAATCCAACTATGAAGTAATAATTACTTTTAAAAGAAAAATAATGACTACTGGTTATTGTTATTAAGTTATTGTTAGGTTATTGTTAATAACCAAAATAAGAGAATTTAAAATCAAAATTTACCAAGCTTGCACTAAAATAAAATCATTTTTGAAAGTATCACTATTTTAAAAGTGACAACGTTATATTTTTTCACTAATCTTGTTTCTTAATTTGAAAAAATATATTTTATCTAAAATATTGACAAGCCCTATTGCTTTAAAAATATAATTAGCAAAGTTTTTCTTATCAGAAATCATTTTTAGTTGAAGCTTAAAATTTTTTAATTCACCTTAAGGCCACAAAAGCCACTACAGTCAAGTAGGCTGCTTTAGTTGTGATTACAACCATCTCTCAACTTTATAATTCCGGAACACGAACCTTGACGAACAAGGCCGCTGTGCAGAGTAACTAGTTGAGCGCAGTACTACCAGGGATGTGGTGGGGATCAAACTCATAACTCCTCACTTATGAGGCGAGCACTCTACCACTACACCACTACTACATTTGGCAGTCATTTTGATTTTACTACAGTTTTCATTTTAGATGTTACAGTTCAACTATACATGTGATTAAATTTTAGCTTCAGTGAAGCTGTGATTAAGTTCATATGATTAAATTTTAGCTTCAGAGAAGATGTGATTAATTTATGTGATTAAATTTTAGCTTCAGTGAAGATGTGATTAAGTTCAGCGTTAACCCTAGTTTATTTTGAAGATCAGGAATCAGAACAATATTTGTTTTCAATAGTATTTATGAATTAATAAATTAAATATTAAAGTTTTATAGTATTAAATTTAAACAATTGTATTTATGTTTATAAGTGAAGTTGTGGTCAGCAATCATCCTCAATAAAAAATATGGTTGTAGTTAGCAGTCATCCTCAATAAAAAGTATGGTTGTGGTTAGCAATTACTCTCAGCAGATATATTGTTTATCAGTATATGCATAAACAGAGATAAAAACTATATTTTTAATAAGTATTTTTTTATTATTAGTAATCAGTGTTTTCAGTTTTCAATTAGATCAGCTGAGTAGTTTTTTGTCTTTTTAACTGCCATTATGGTTTTTAAGAAAATTAAAACTGCAAAGCTTTTTCTTAAAAACAATTACTTATAGCTTTCTAGAGTTTATATTCAAGACGGTTACTTTAGTTGGTTTATGGTTAAAAACTTTTGAACAACTATTTTATGAGATATTTTAATGTTTTCAAGTTAATTGAATTAATTTTTTATTATTTTTTTTTGTTGTTTTTTTTCACATTTTAAGTTATATTTATATACTTTTTTTTTTTTAGAATTTTCTAGTTCTTAATTTTTTTCTTGTAATTAAAATTTCCCAGTAGATAGTTTGTTTATTGAACTTTGTTGCTTGCAAATTAAGATATGTTTGGTCGCTCTTTGTTTGCACATCAGCACAGTTATCACAAGCCTTGTAGTGTGCAAGAAGGTTTACACACTATAAGGCAAGCACCTTTAGTGCTTATGCCTTATTCTGCTTTAATAATCTTTTATCGAGATTAATAAAATGAAATTAATCAAATTTGGTTAAATATCATGCTTATTGAAACATACAATTCCATAAAAGTACTTTTTTAATAATGTAAAATTTTATTGTTTTTGATCAATATAATTATTTGGTTAGTCTAGAATTTAATTGACTGAATTAAGAATATTAAATCAAATCTTAATTTTCTTTTACTACAACAATAGTTTAAAGTTTTGAAAATAAGATGTTAATAAAAGCATTTTTTAAAAGCTTTTTGTTATCTTTTTAAATCTTTTTTCTCTCTATTATTTATTTTTAGTATGATTTTTATTATAGTGTTTATTTTCAAGTTTTGTTTAATATGTTTCTGAATGAAATGTTAGAGTTGGTTGCGATGTAGAACTATAAAAATTAAATTTATCATAATATTATTTGCTTATAGGTTTTAGTTTATAATTTGATCAGTCTTTTCAAGGATTGTGTGCAGTTGCACTCCTTTTCTGACCACACATATTACATTTAGTTTTAATAACTTGGCCGCTGCGCTTTTTTTGTTTTGATAATTTGTGCATTTTAAAAGTATGCTGAAAGAACCAAATTAAAATAACGAAAAATTAAAAAACAAGAAGTCATAAATTGAAAAAATAATATATAAAAATAAGAAAATGAAAAAGAAAAACCTGAAAAATACAAGCATATAATGTAGTAGTTTTTTAAATTTCAAAGTGTTTTACTTCATAGATCAAAATTTTCACAGTATACATTTGAAACTTAGTTATAAGCCTTAGTTATATAGCCTTCCCAGGAATAAATTGGTTGGTGTTGGGTATATAGCATGCTGTTTTATGACCAAATTCAATGAAATATGACAGGAACTACACATGATAGTTAAAAAAATGGTGTGCAGATGCAGTTCTTTTTATATTTGTATTGTAATATTTTTACTGTTTTTGTTTTCTTATTTTTAGGGTGCTTGTTTTTTCTCAGTAACAAAATTTAATTCAAGTCAAGAAGTGAAACAGATTTAATGTCCAAAAAATTTAAAGTAAAGAATTTTATCATGCGAAGTCAGAATAGGTGTGCAACCACGCACATCTTCTTAAAAACACTGATTTTCTAAGAAATTTAAAAGTTAAAAATACACACAAATATAAACACATTGTCTAATTTAAATAGTTTTTTTTTAATGATTAGATTTTAGATCTCAAGTCAAAGTTTCCGGTTACTGAACTTGAAATTCATAATGTTTTATTTATCTCTGAAGGTTTTATTTTATTTTTTGCATTTCTTTATTTTACTATATATTAAGTTAAAATTTTATTTTTGTTTTTTTATGTTTATTTGCTTTTAATCACTAGTTTTAACCAAGGGCATTCCTTTTTTGGTTTTTCAAGAACATTTAGAACTTGGACTAGTTTGTGACATGTTTTAAAATAACTGCTAAACAAAAAACTAAACCATTTTAGTTTTAAGTTTGTGATGTGATCAATTGGTGTTGATCGTAATGTTTTAAATCCTTTTCATTACAACAAATAATTTTTATTTTCCCAGAGTGTTTTGAATTCTTTTAGTTTTTAGTTCTTGTTCTCATTTGTTGTTCTTTTTCTGTTTTAAGCACAATATTCGGATAATATAATTAACAGTTTGTTTTGATAATAAGAATAACAACAGAAAAATATTATGAAAATATAATTATACTGCCATGTTCCAGTTTTGACTGGAATTAAAATATGGTGTATCATTACCTTATATGGGCATGTAAAAATTAAGGTGTAAATTGGAATTTTATGTTGATGTTCTTTTATTTTTCAGCAAGGAGACAAGACAGCAAGTTTGTTTTAAATACTATTGAAACTGCAATCAACCTTAACTTGATTTTTTAACTATTAATCTTTTGAATTAAATGTTGCTGTTTTTTTGTGAATAAAATGTTATTAAAAATTTTTGCAAAGTTATATCACTATTAGCATATCTATAACACATATAACACATGTTGAACACTTTGAACATTATCAGAGCTAAATTGCAATAAAAATTTATGGAACACATTTGAGACACACAACTTGATTTAAATAAAATTTAGGTCAATGTAAAGCTTTTTAGGTACACTTATTTACATCACATTCAAGCCTTTCAGATTCTCTGAAGTCTTTAAAAGTTATTTCATTTATTATTTTATAGATATTGTTAACAATATTTACTTAAATTGTTAAAAATACAAATATTTACCTAAATATTTAAAAATGCAAACATTTAAAAGTTTTGTTTAGGTGAACAAATGAGAGCTGAAGAACTTCTTTATAAAAATATCAATGGAAACGAAATTAGGGAATTGTTGAAGAAAACACCTAATGCGTTTTTTGAAAAACTAGCAGATCCAAATATTCAAGATAATGTCTCATATTTTTGTTTTCAATATATTTTTACGAGTTATTGTGTGTGTATTATATATATACACATATATGTGTGTGTATTTTATTATACAGATGAACATGTTATTTGTTTTTACTGAAAATAAGTTTTTTTTTAAATTTTCCAGGTAAAATGTCGAATGATTCTTGGAGAAAATCCAAAGACTAGTTGGGGTAGAGCTGAAATGTGTTTGAAGTTAATAAATTTAAAAAAATATGAGGTGGAAGACTGCCTAGAGGCTGTCAACAATAATCCTTACTATTATGATTGTATACAATTTTTTGAATGTAAATGCTGCATGTGTTTAACTAATTATCCCAGGCACAAGGTTTATTTTATTTTAAGTGTTACAATTTATTTTAAGTGTTACAATTTATTTTAATTATTACAATTTATTTTAATTTGCTATTTAATTTAATTTCCCACTTTTTTTAAACTAATTTCAATTTATTACAATTGGATAAATTATTTAGTGATAAGACTATGTAACAAATTTGTGTTTTGTTTTTTAATTGGGTTAAAGTGTGTTAGTTCCTTTTGCCAAACATATAAAAATATCAGCTCTTCCACTAAAACATTATTTCTATATTTCTGTGATAAAAAAAACACCAGGTGACTCTAAATAAATTTTTGTTCATGCTGTTAGTAAAGTTCACTAATAGCACAGCAGATTGTATTTTCCAACAAATATGATTGGTACTTGTTGGCAAATAAAGTCAAAAAAGGTCCAACAGAGAAGATAAGAAATTCAAATTCAAGTTTTGCAGGTACAGTTGAGTAAAGGAGGCCATATTACTTTAACTAGAGTATAAAAGTGTAAAGCTATGATAAGTATAAAAGTTGTAAAAGTATGAAAATTGTCCTCATCCTTCTAATATAAAAGTCCCTTGTCCATCTAGTATAAAATTTGTCCTCGATGGACAGCACTCTTCTTCGTATCCTGTAACTTCAGGGGTTCCTTAAGATTCTATCCTTTGCCCTATACTCTTTTTAATTTACATAAACAATCTTCCAGAAATACTCTCATCTAAGGTGGCATTGTTCAATGATGATACTACCATTAATTCTTGTCTTAATAAGAAGCCATCATTCTCTAATTGCTTGAAGGGGGCATTAGAGCTTGAAAAAGATCTCACTTCTGCTAGAGCATGGGGCTCTCGGTGACTGGTGAACTTCAACTCAGATAAAACTTTATTTCAGCTAATCGTTATTGCAATAATCTCCTTATATTTATGAACAGTAATGTACTTGTAGAGTCATCTACCCTTCATCTTCTAAGATTAACTCTCACTTCCAATCTTTTTTGGAAATCATATATCAAATCCATTGCAAAATTAGCATCTGCTAAGGTTGCATTTCTTTATTGTGCTTGCCACTTTCTTACTCCTCATTCTATTCTTCATCTCTATAAATCTCAAATCCGTCCTTGTATGGAATACTGTTCCCATATCTGGGGCGGACCTTCCAATAATGCCCTTTCTCTGTTTTTTTTTTTAACATCTTCGCTTCCAACAAGGCTGCAAGCAACCACTATAAGAGTTGGAAGTTACTGAAGGAAGAGAAAAGATGAAAATTGCAGAGCAAGATAATGATTGACAGATGAATCAAAAGGCTGCAAATTATATGAATCAGGAAAGCAAGATGAAGGAAGCAAACTCTAAAGAACTGATGTTTGAGGAAAAAAACTAGGGGAATAAGAGTTTTTGGAGCACTTAGGAACAGTCACAGAAAAAGGATGAGACTTAATTGAATGACAAGTAACATGAGAATGAATTTTAGTAGATGACACAAGAGATGCTAGCTCTTTAGAGCAGTGCCCATTATAGTATTTGTAGAAAAGAGAAGAGAAGCAACATTACGATGATGCGATAATGGTTGGTTGGCGGCAAGAGCAGGTCCAACTATGTTTACAATGCCTTTTGCACCTTGTCTAAAATAGAAAGAGCATCATTAGAAGATTTGCCCCAGATATGGCAACAGTATTCCATACAAGGCCGGATTTGAGATTTATAGAGATAGAGAATAGAAAAGATAGAGTAAGAAAGTGTTGAGCTCGATAAAGAGGTTTTAGACAAGGTGTAAAAACTTACTTATCTAGTTTTTTTCCTGGAATGTCAGTTCTTTAAAATTCACTTCTTTTATCTTGTTTTCCTGGTTCATATAATTTGCAACCTTTTTGAAAGTGAAGATATTGAAAAAAAAAGAAAAACTAGAAAGACGCTAACGATGTAATCAGAGACCTAGGTTTTACCAAGTTGAATGCTGAGCTTTTGATATCAAGGTTCAAACATTATAGAAAGCGCCGCCAAACGTCTTCCAACAAACAACTCAGAGAGATGATCTCAGTAAGGATGACCACAGAACAAAAATAGCTGGTCTTTTTGTGGCTAATGGTACCATATGTAATCCTAATGAATTGTGCCTTTTTATAGGAAGTTCATCCTGGGGTTTCAAATGTATATTGCTTTACAATAGAACAACTACCTGTCCATTCTAATGGCTCATTCTGTACATCTTAAAAAGGGCTACATCTATGTCAAGATAATGCCAACTGCTTTGAATTATAATTACTTGAGATCAAGTGATTTTTTTAATGATTCTTCAAGGTGGTTTCACAAAATTTCATTGTTTCTTTTGCTTTTGGACAGCCACGACACTAAGGTTCACTATCACAGAACAGATTAGCCACAACAGACAGAGTTCTCTGTTTGCAAGTGCAATGTGAGGAAAATTTTGTTTCAGTTGTTTACTTCTTGAGAAATCACTTAAAATCATTTATTTTTACTTTTTTAACTTAAACTTAATTTAATAACATAAAATAATAACATAAAAGTTATTTGAATTTTTTTATCAAGTTTTTTTTATAGATTTTTTTTTTTAATTTTCTTTTTATTTTATTTGGTACTAAAATAGATTAAAAATAGACTCTTGAACTTTGACCTTTTTGACTAAGTTGACCCTAAATTTCATGTAATACTAATATTACATATTAAATTTTGTATTAAAAATTAACCCTATTTTATTAAATATTATTTTGAAAATCCATAACACAGAGAGTCTTAAATTCATATATCTTTAGAACAAATGTATTTATAATATAAAATTATATATAATTAAATATTTAGTAAAACAAAAAGAACAAAACAAATAAAACACTACATTTATCAATTTTCTTAGAAAACAATTAACTTAGAAGACAGCACAACTTTTGTAATGAACATACTTTTCAAAATCAGTTATAACAGCTGCCATCTACAGGACTGAGGTCTAGCATAGCCTATTATAAAGAAAACCATATTGTAATAATTGAAAATATTTATTTCTGATAGGGACAATGATTTAACATGTTTAAAAAAACTACATAACTTTATAGTAGTGGAAAATTATTAATTTAAAAAACTTGAAAACATCTCAAAAATATAGATTTAAAAAAATTACTTTATTATGAAAACATTTTGGCGACAGGATCAATGAAGCTACTTAAAATCAATTTTAACGATAGACACTAAAGGAAAGGAAAGCCAAACTGTCTATCAACACAAAGCAATACAACAAAATATATTACGACAATTATGAAGAGTTGACTACTAAAACCTAACTACTAACAAGGACATAAAATAGTTATTTAAATTGAAATAATAAAATAGGAATGATAATGCTAAAAATAATAAATTATATATAATAATATAAATTAAAAATAATAATATAAAAATAAAAGTAGATAAAAATGATTCAAGGTTGTGATAAATATTTAAAATTAAAAGAAATAAAAATATGATAAAAGTTAAAAATAAAATATAGAAAAACAAAAAAGCTTTAAAAAAATGAGAAAGTTTAATATTGTTACATGCATACACAAACATAAATATAAAGATATATACACATACTTACCCACATGCATAGATACTCATATATTTGCATAGTAATATTTTTGTGCATATATGTATGTATTTAATAAATATATTTAATAAATGTGTGTGTGGATTTAATACATATATGTAATACATACGCGCGCGTTTGTACACTCTAACAACATGAAGTTTAAAAAAAAATACATACCAATGCAACTAACGCACTGAAACATATAACAATATGAACTATACACTACAATGCCCTAAAAACAACAACAACAACAACAAAAATGTCCCTCAAAATTTTTATATTTTATTTTAGTTCTTTTTAATTACTCTTTTTTTCTTTACTATTTTTGAATGTTTTTTTCTTTTATTTTTCTTTTCTTTTCTTTAAAAATTTTTTTAAACAAATGATAATAATCAATCAAAATCAAATAAAATTTAACAAAATCCTACAATTCTAATAACAGAGGTAACATATATATGTATATACATTTTTTTTTGAATGTAGACATCTTGTATGAGAGTATGTAAATTGTTTTTTTAAAAACATCAATAAATAAAAGTTTCACTCGATGCTAAATTTATTTTTTTATTTTTAAAAGAAATTTTCACTGGATTGTTGTGACCAGCATTTTCAGCTTTTTTTTTTTTTGTTTACTTTTTTTTTTAAAACGGCAGTTCTATTTTATGTCAATAGGATGGTTTCATCTTTTTTTGATGTAAGTGCGCCAGAAATGATGTTCAAAATTTTGTTGACACATTGTCTCTCATCTAAATTGATACAATTTTGTTGAGGGGCACATTGGTGGTACTGTATTTCAAGTGCCGCATGAACTTTCCTATCAAACTTTTTAGCATCGGCTTTTAGAGTTCTGCAACTGTCAGAGTTAATTTGTTGTGCACAATGTCTCTTGTGATCTGCATTAGCCACAGCTAATGCAGATCATTCTGTTTTATTTCCTATTGTACTGTTTTTGTGTTGTTACATGCGTGTTTTTATTTGCATTTTTGTTTCACCTATATACTTTTTTCTACAATGACATTTAATAAGGTAGACTCCTGGGTGGCTGTTCATTTGTAGTTTAGATTTATTTCTTGATGTTAATATTGCTTCGAGGTAAATTTTTTGTGATCTCTTAACTCTTTTATAACCACTTCTCCATGTGATCTCATGTGTGACTCTTTTATAACCATAACCCCCCTCCCCCCTTTATTTATTAGATCTTAACTAAATCCCCCCCTCCCTTCTCCTTTTAAAATTTCTTTTAAAAAAAAAAAAAAAAAGAAATTCGTATTTATTGATGTTTTTAAAATAATTATATATATATATATATATATATATATATATATATATATATATATATATATATATATATATTTATATAATTTAACTCATTAGTATTAACAATAATTGATAAAAATTAAACTAATTTTATGATAATTTTCAAAATAAAAAGTTATTATATTTTAATTTAAGATTTATTGAAATCCATGTCTTTTTATAGGTTTATTTACAAATTTGTATGACAAAAAATATATATATAAACTGATTATGAAATGAACTTAAATTTTGATCACAAATATAAAACAATATTTAATAAAATTGATTCTTTTTAATTTAACAAAGAATGCAGACCACAATGCACAATATTGTTTTAAAAAAATGAGGCAATGCCAGCCAGTATATTTTGATCTAAAGTAATAAAAATGATTAAATATTTTAGAACAAATTTAACAATTTATTTTATAATGTTTATAATAATTATATAAGTTTATGTATATAAACTTATGTAAGCTAACACGTAATTACATGTTAGCTAATAACTATTTTGTATTATTTATATTTTCATAACATTTCCAAAATAACAACAATGCAGCTAGAAAATCTATAAACCTGACAAACTAAAAAAATAAACTATATATGTATCAAAACATATATGTATACAAATATAAACATAGTCAAATATAAGCAAAGTTCTAATCAACATGTATTGATTTAAAACAGGGTTAAAAGTCTAAGGGAAGAGTGTGATTTTAAGAACACGGTTCAATTAAAGATGCCACACAGGAGAGTTACTGACAATTGTAACTAAGTGCATTAAACAGTAAATTTATCTAAAAAAATAGTTTCAAGTTATAATTAAATTTAAAAATAGAATTATTATTTATATACAAAGACTACATACTTAAGTTAAAATGAGTAACAAAGTAAAATATTAATTTTAAGTTATATATACCTGTTACCTGATTTGTTCACGTTAAAGCAGTTAAGTTTGATGTTAATAAACTGCCCAAGAGAATAAATTGTAATCATTATAACTAGGCGCATTAAATTAGTTTTTTCATATATAGCCAATTACACATTAGAAGATTCTATTTTAGCCAATTACATTCATTATAACAATTCTAACTAAGTACATTAAACATTAACTAAGTGCCTTAAACATTAACTGGAGGAATAATAATAATGTACAATTCTGTAATATACACGATAATATACAATACTGTTGAGATTTAACACCATGTTAAATTTTTTACGAACATAACTAAAAAATTTATATTTAAATAAGTTGAGATTTTTACCTTCTATTGTTTCAATTATTGGTAATTTGTTTCAGAATTTGACTTTTATATTTGTAAAAAACCCTCACAATTCAAATTTAAGATTTTTTATGAGTGAATAAATGATGTTTATTACCTCAAATATTTAATGAAGAACCTGTAAAATTTGTTTAGCATGAATGCTAAGAAGTTATTTTCACCATGTCATTTATACATTTGTATGAAATCTTGTGTTGTTTGTTGTTTAAAAAATATCAATTTCATTTTTTTTTAGCCTATCATTGTATGAAAAATATACGAAAACCTAAAGTATATAAAATATAAATTAAATTATTAAGCTTATAAACTTTAAATTATTATACTTTGAAGCTTAAAATTTCAACAGTAAGTTAAAATCTTAAGCTTCAAAGAAAAAGAAAAAAAAATTTACGCAAGATGTTAAAAAAAATGTTTTAATGTTATTATAGAGTTTCTGATATTATTATTTTTTAAAAAAGCAGACTTGAAAAACTAAAGTCATTTAAAAACTTTTTAAAAAGTTACTTTTTCACTTGTTGATTTTATGCTTTTAAAATAAACAAGTTATATATATTTTTTTGTTAATTACTTTTTAGGTTACATCAAATCTACATTGCCAATGTCAATATTGTTTTGAATGCTACATCAACTATTTGGATGTGGCCATCACTCAAAATCATATACGTCATTTGGTTTGCGCAAATTGTCAGTTACCCACCGAGGAAGCTGCACATAAATCAGAGTATTTCACAAATTTAGATAATCAGGTCAGTTTCTTACTTCAAAAAAAATACAAGGTCAGTTTTTTACTTTTATTTAAAAAAATGCAAGGTGAATATAAAGTGAAACTAAAGAAATATTAAAAATTCTTGTGGTTACTCGGATACCCATTCATGTTTTTATATACAAACATGACAAATACAATATTATATGCAACAATATTTATTTACATTTTATATAGAGAAAATTATGAAAATTTATTATGGCCTGGAATCTTTTATTCCCTCTTAAGAATTCTAAGTCTTGCCTCACTCTTCTCCATGGTTTTCCTTTCATTGTGCTGCTGCAATTTCCGATTGTAACCGTTACTTTCATATCTATCAGCAAAACAATTCTCCAGAAAACAGATGTCTGTTTACAACTGCAAACCATTGTAAAAAGGTTTTGTCTAACACCAAAGCTTCTCAGGTCACAAAATCTTGTATTTGATCTCAAAAATTAGGCTCTCGTGACTTCTGGAGAATCTTTAACATTATCTATAACAAGGTCAAATTTGTTATTCCACCTCTCTTGAATGGTTAAGATTTTGTCACCTCACTTAAAGTCAAAACTGAACTTCTCATCAATATTATTTCTTGATTCGACTAGTCAGGTTCTACCTGATATAGCTGACAAACAGGTTTGTCCATTGCCTGACTTTTGTATAACTCCAGCTTCTGTATCTAAAGTGATTTCCTGCTTAGACTTTTCTACAGCTTGTGGTCCAGACAACATATCTGTTGTAGTCTTGCAGAAGTGTTCTCCGGAGCTGTCATCTATACTTTCAAAACTATTTAACAAGTGCAGCAAGTGAAAATGAGATTTGTTATCCCTATTTTCAAAAATTTTGAAGAGCGATCTGACTTGCCTAACTACCGTCCCATTAGTTTTCTTACTATCATAAGCAAGGTTTTTAGTCTTTAATTAACAAACTCTTAATTTCTTATCTTGGATCTAATAACTAACTTTCTGATTATCAATATGGATTTCAATCTTCTCATTTTACTGCTGATTTTTTAATGGTAATAACTGATAGGTTTCATCATGTATTAAATAAATGTGGAGAGGCTATTGCTATCGCTCTTGACATTTCTAAAGCTTTTGACAAAGTTTGGCATGCTGGTCTTCTCCATAGGCTTTCCTCTAATGGTGTATCAGGTAACATCTTTAAGATTATTGAATTCTTCCTTACCAATCATAATATAAAAGTTGTCTTCGATGGACAGCACTCATCTTCATACCTTGTAATTTCAGGGGTTCCTCAAGGTTCTTTGGCCCTATACTTTTTTTAATTTACATTAATGATCTCTCAGAAATTCTCATTTCTAAGGTGGCATTGTTTGCCATGATGCTTACATTCTCTGAATGCTTTGAGGGGGGATTTGAGCTTGAAAAGGATCTACAGTATAGGGCTCCATGAGACTAGTGAACTCATATAAAACTCAATTTTTTTTAGCTAATCATTATTGCAATCATCTAGATCTTCCTGTATTTATGAACGGTAATGTACTAGATGAATCATCTACCCTTCGTCTTCTAGGATTAACTCTTACTTCCGATCTTTCTTGGAAACCATAAATCAAATCTATTGCAAATTTAGTATCTACTAAGGTTGCATCTCTTTATCGTGCTTGCTACTTTCTTACTCAAGATTCTATTTTTTATCTCTATTAATCTCAAATTCATCTTTGTATGGAATACTGTTGCCATATTTGGGGCAGATCTTCCAGTGATACCCTTTCTCTTTTAGACAAGGTGGAAAAATGCATTGTAAACATAGTTGTACCTGCTCTTGCAACCAACCTCCAACCATTATCACATGGTTATAATGTTGCTTCTCTTTGTCTTCTCTATAAATACGATAATAGGCAGTGCTCTAAAGAATTAGCATCTCTTTTGTCATCTACTAAAATTCATTCTCATTTTACTCGTCATTTTGTTAAGTTTCATCTTTTTACTGTGACTGTTCCTAAGTGCTCCAAAAATTCTTATTCTACTAGTTTTTTCCCTGGAACCACAGTCCTTTGGAATTCGCTTCTTACATCTTTTTTTCCTGATTCATGCAATTTGCAATCTTTTAAGTTATCTGTTAATCGTTATCTTGCTCTATTAACTTTATCTTTTCTCTTCCAGTAACTTGCAACTCTAATAGTGGTTGCTTGTAGCCTCGTTGGTAAGTAAAGAGGTTGAAAAAAAAAAGTTTTTTTTAATTGATTTGTTAATAAATACCTTTATAATGACTTATAATGATTTAAAATAATTATACAAGTATAAATAAATTATAATAAATTATACCAGTATAAATTCGGTAACAAATCAATTTTACTATGGTTTTTATGATTGAACTCATATGCGCCATGAATTCAGACTTCAAATTTGTTAGTTCAAAAGAAATTTAAAAAACAAGATATTTGGTTTTTAGAATTTTAAATTTGCATTTATTTTTCTCTTTTATGTATTTTATTTATTTTTTATGTGTTATATATATTTTAATATCTTCCATGTCATGATTCTTTTTTTAGTAATTTTTTTTTTTTTTTTTTAGATTCAGCATTTTGTGACTACAAATAAATTGGCACCTGAACGTCATACATTGTTTCAAGAGAAATTAAGAGATTTTAATTTATTAAGCGATCCAAAATTTAGATGGTGTGCTCATGTAAGTCAATGAGAATCATGACATAATTATGACATAACATAGACATTATGGTCTTTAAGATCTCATAAGAAGTTTAATTATAGTAATAATATTAATAGTATATAATTTATAGCAAATGCTTAAGCATTTGCAAGCAGGGCATACGATGTTTTTCAGCTTGTTGTTGAAGACAATGATGTTGGCCACAGAGGCGATTGGCTGGTCCTTACGCATATAGTGCTGGAGCTGTGAGTTTGGTTTACAAACCTCAACTTTGTTAATGCTGTGGCATAGTTTGAAAAACTGTATTAGGTCACCCCTACTCCTTCTATTCTTAAGCGATTGAATGTTTATTGTGGTAAGAGATGCTTGAGATAAGGTACAAGCTTAGTGGCTCTTTCTTGCACTGATTTGAAAGCATCTATGTCTCCGCAATAATAGGGGCTCCAGGTGGCAGAGCAAAACTCAAGGTGTGGTTGTACATAAGTTGTATAAAGTACACGAAAGCTGTTAATGTCCCAATAGTGAAATGTTTTTTTTAACATGCCTAGTGGCGTGTTGGTTTTGGCTACAGCCTGTGCGACTTGGCTCGCCATTTAAGTTGGTTGTTGTAAATGATACCAAAGTCATGATTGGAGGTGGTCTCACCACCTTATCAAAGGCTTTAAAAAAATCAAGAAGGATCATTACAATTTTAAGGCAACATTCAAGTGCATTAGATATAATGTCGAAAGTCTCGATTAGATTTGTCATGTACAATCTACCAAGAACAAAACTGTGTTGGTTACTGTTAAGCAGATTATGGTCCGTCGTATGCTTGAGCATGGAGTCAGGAACTAAGTGTTCCATTACCTTGCATGGAACAGAGGTGAGAGAAATTGAGGGGTAGTTAGTTGGCTTTGTCTTGCAATCTTTTTTAAAAATGAGTGTAAAATTGGCTTGTTTCCAGCAACAGAAACATCTCCAGTAATGAAAGTCTTTGTGAAGAACAAAGTGAAAGATAGTGCTAAGGCTGAACGAGCTTCTGAAAGAGTGAAAGGATTAAATCCATCAATACGTGATGGTTTGTGTTTGTCCTGTTTGGAGAAACACAACTCGACAGCAGCTTGGGAGAAGTTTTCTTTATTTATAGTGTGAATCGTATCAGTGTGTGGTTGGAGAACCTAGGAATTAGAGGGGAAAAAAGCTAATATGCTTTTATAGTATCTAATATGCTTTTATAAGAAATTAAAAAAAAATTAAGTATAATCTTTTCTTTTTTATTCAGTATTTAATGTAATGTTAATTACATTACATTATAATCAGACTTGGCCAGCAAGGCATGCAGTTTCAAGCCTTTTTATGACCACGCAAATAATATTTTGTTTTGATGATTTGACCACAATTTTTTACAAAAGCACTTTAAAAAATGGTTTTTTTATACATTGGAAATAAATAACTTTGTCACGTTTATCTTTACTTACGTTTTTTATAGTAAATGTAATTTAAAAATAATAATGATAGTTTGAATTTTTTAAGTGACAACTTAAAACAATGATTGTTTCTTTAATAAACTTTATATAAGAAACATTTTTTAATGTTAATTCACCTCCCAAAAGGCTGAGAAGACCACTACAGATGAGGAGGCTACTTAATTGTGGTTATAACCCTCTTTCAACTCCAAAACACAAAGCTATTACTCCAAAACATAAACCTTGACAAACAAGACTCATGCGCAGTGAAATAAGTTGAGCGTGATACTACCAGGGATATGGTGGGGATTGAACGCAGAACATCTCGTTTATAAAGCCAGCGCTCTCCCACTACACCACCACCACATTAAAGTTTAAAGACTCAAAAAGAAAAAAGATTTTGTTGAGAAGAAAAAAAAGACAAACTTTTTTGAAAGCTATTTAAATTATTTAACTTTGAATTTTAGTTGTGTTTTTATATTATTTTATATCAAATGCATTTAAATAAAATAACAAATCACTGCTAATGATTTTCGCTGACAATTGTTTAATAAATGTGTGCATTTATTAATTGTTTAATAAATGTGCATATTTATTAAACAATATTTAGAAGTTGTTCTTTATTTTAAAATGGTTTTGCATAATATTTTATTATAAAAACATTAGTAAAGATAAGCGATTCAAAGTTATTTATTCCAAACATAATGTAAATAATCTTATTGTTATAGTTTATTATTTATTTTAGTTAAGTTTTTATTTAATTTTAGTTTTAGTTATGTTAATTTTATTTTATTTTTAATTTTTTTTTTTTACAAAGATTTATTTACTTCATTTATGATAAGTTTTTATTCAAGCTTCTTTGTAGTTAAGTTCAGATCATTTTTTTAGCGCATTTTTAAGATGTATACAAATTTTTAAAACCTATTAACAGCTGTAGTCAAGTTTTCAAAACCAAAAAGTGTTTGCACGGTCATATTATGGCTTGAAATCGCATGCCTTCCTGGCCAAGCCTGATTGTAATGCAGTATTTAACAGTATTTCATTCACTTTCATTTTTCTGTCTTTTGTTTTATGTAATATTTTTTCTGTTTTTCTTCTGTTTTTATGTAATGTTCATTTCATTTCAGTATTAATATTTCATTCATTAAATTAATTCAGTAATAATTAAATTACACTAACTCAGTATAAGTTTAGATTTAATGTTCCTATTTGGTATTTAATGTACCCAACTGTTGTAAAAATATTAAAAAGCCTTGATGTCATGACACCAGGAAATTCTTCAATGGGAGAAATTGAAAGGTTAACAGTAATATTAGTTATGGTGGCTGAAATGTGCATGAAACTGAAAACAAAACTTTTAAAAAAAATAATAAGATTATAAATGAAGACTTTACAGTGCTAAAAATAATTGAATGACTTAGCAAAGCCAAATTAAACAAAAAGTCTTAGCATTGCGGTTGGCTAGAAATACAATTTGGAGAATTGTATCAGTTTCATATAGTACTACTACTAGAAGTCACTAAGATATAAATCCAAAAATCTGTTCACAATGTCCTAAACAGAAAACCCAGTTTTAAATTTTGCATTAAAGTACAACCTGATAAGCATATTAAAAATTAAGTATTATTTTAGTATTATAGTATTACTTATTATAGTAATAATTTAAATTCAAATGTAAAAAACAATTTTCTTTGATTTTGACATGCTTAAGTATAATTTTCTAATTACATTCTTATCTCTTTATAGGAAGTATACAATCTAGTAAAATGAGTTAAATAAAAGTTGTCAGTTATGGTCCTTCATTGAAAACACTCCAGAATCTTAAGAAAGAACCTTGAAAATACTTCAGAATCTTAAGGAAGAACCTTGAAAAGACTCCAAAATCTTAAGGAAGAACCTTGAAAATACTTCAGAGAAATTATATAATTTTTGAAAAACATTAATTTCAAAAATTAAATTAAATCTTTAAGTTTCTTATTAAAATGTTGCCTGGAAGAACTTTAAATTTCTAATTAAAATTTCATCTAGAGGAAATAAAATTGGGTTCAGCTGAGATAGTTACAGCATCAATTACTGATGCTGCAACTCTCTCAGCTGTCACTGAGTCTTTTGACTCACAGGGTCACATGACTTTTGCTAAATTCTTTTCTAAGGTAGACTTTAAACAGTTGTGTGTAAAGCACTTGCAAACTTTTGAAAAGCATTCAAAATGTCTTTGTTCAAATGTGTTTTAGTTTGACTCAAATTTTCAGCCAGATAAAAATGAAAAATTGTGTTTTGCTTTGCCATCTGAGCAAATTAAACAGTCACAAACAAAATCTCTTGTAACAGGTAACTTGTAATTTTATGGTTGTGTAGTCAAAAAAGGCTTTATTTGAATCTCTCCTGTTTGAAGCCTCCAAAAATTGGAACAGTAGCAATCATAAGTGCCAGTTGGAACTCTTGAAATAATTTAAAGTCATTTTAGGTTAGGTTTATTTAGGTTGCTTCATTAAATGCATCATTAAAGTCAATTGCTTCCAAATTAGTTTAACTATTTCAGTCATAAAGCTCTTACGAAGACACAAAAAGCAGACTAATGTTATAGCTATGTTATAAACAATATGACTTGAATTTTACAGAACTTATTTTACAGAAATTATTTTACAGAGCAAGCAAATACATACAAAAAATACCTAAATGATTTATATTTTTTTCTAAAACCAAAAAAATAAAATATTCTATAGCAGTTTCTTTAACAAACATTTAACAACAATTATTGTTAATTATTATTAGAAATTATCTATAAATTATTATAAATTAGAATTATTATTGGTAGAAAATTAAAGTGATAACAAGTTTTACAACAATTTTTATATATTTCAGGTTGATTAATGTGCTTTTATGCAAAATTTGAAGTTTTCTCTGATGGTAGCCATCGTGTTATGCAGAAGGTATCATCATAATAGCCAAGAATATGTTTTTTATTGCGTTTTTGCGAACTGAATTTTTGGAATTTTAAACCCATTGGGAATTCTGCGGTATAGGCAATGCCAATTGGCTGGGTGACATCCTGGGTGTAACCAGATTTTAGGGTTTCCAGGGGTCGTGACATCGTGTGGTTTTTCAACAGATACTATTTTGGTCACTGTTGTAAAAAATTACACAAACATTGTGCATTCATTACAATATATCTCGCAAACATTGTGCATTCCATCTTCTGGAGTGTACAGTGTACACTAGAGACCTTGTGTCTGGGTACACAAGATATTATGTGGTTAGTCACTAATTAATAAATTAGGGAAAAAAAGATGAGATTTATTTTACCTTCCATCCTACCACCTTACCATCCATACCTACTACCATTATTCCATCATAGTTGTATTCATAAGTTGTTAAGTTTGTAAACAAATTATCCTTTGCTTTTTTTTTTAGTGTCCTAGTTATGGCTATATCTGGGAAAACGAAGATAATAAAATGCGCTGCAATAAATGTGAAAATTACACCTGTTTTTTGTGCAAAGAGAAGGTTATCTTTTTTATTTTTTTAATTTTTAATTGGTTTCTAAATTTTTTTATTTATCTTTTTATTTATTTATAATAATTTTAAATTGAAAATTAATTTAATTTTATTGCTAACAGTTTAGTTTTGATAGAAAGATACTACATTATGCTTGAGTAACTCTTTTGTGAACTCTTCTGCAACTGAAGTAATAAAAATTTAATACTTTAGTAGTAACATTGTCCACAACAGAAGTTCTGAAGTAGCACTGAAGAAGTAATCAAACTTCTTCAGTGCTACTTCAGTTTTACCTTTCAAAAATGCCTCAGTAGTGTGTTATATATCTGTTTCAGTATGCCTCATTAGTGTTTTTATATCTGTCGATGCCTCAGTAGTGTTTTTATATCTGCCAAAAACATTTTTAAAAATTTTTGTTTAGGAAAACATGACTATTATCTACCAAATTAGCTTGCATACTTTTGGTAGTTACAGAAAATGATGCTTTGTTGTAACTTGTTGTAAATATGTACAAAGATTAGGCTTTTACCTTGAATTTTTTGTTCAAAAGTGCATTCCAGTGTGAGGCAATACTATTTTTAGAGGAAAAAACTTTTTTGAATGTTATTGTAGACAAAGTATTTTTTGAGAACTTGACAGATAAAAACAGGAACAATGGTTCAAAATCCATGTCAGAATATATTTTTTTTATTTAGTGGCTTCCTCAGCATGATGGTATTACATGTGAAAAATTTAAAGAATGGAAGGATGCAAATGATCCTGAACTTCAAAAAGCCTGTGCCGCTGATCTGTTATCCAAAAATGGAATAGGTACCTGTTTTAACACTTTAATTTTATTTTTTATTTTACACTCTAAAAGATTTGCAATTTTTGGTATTCTTTCTCCTTATTTTACATTATATTTTTCAATTAACTTTCATGGTATCTTCTTCAATTTTTTTTTTTGTTTTTTTTTGTTTTGTTATTTCACCTCCCCAAGGCCCAGAAGGCCACTACAGATGAGGAGGTTACTTAATTGTGGTTATCACCCTCTCTCAACTCTATAACTCCGAAACACGAACCTTGACGAACAAGGTCGCTGCGCGGAGAAACAAGTTGAGCGCGGTACTACCAGGGACGTGGTGGGGATCAAACTCGGAACCTCTGGCTTATGAAGCGAGCGCACTACCACTACACCACTACCGCATTTAATTTTAACCACTACCACTACACCACTACCGCAATTAATTTTAAGTCAATAAAGTTAAATAATCTACAACTCAACATATTATAATTTACATTTTTTTATGTACAATTTATATTGTTAAACTATTTAATACGTAATTTACGTAAACAGTATATATTGTTGACTTGTAAATTACGTATTAAATTATATAATACATAATTTACAAGTCAGCAATATATTTATATTGTTATATTGTGTACATATAAAAAATTTATAAAGTATATGTTATAAATTTTTTTGTTTATGTTAGGTGGGAGGCAAGGTAGACACAGGGTATTCTTAATTAAGTTTTTCCAAACTGCACACTGCTTTGTTTGCAAAAACGTTTTTTTTTTCAAAAGAATATTGAATGGAACATAAATAACACTGATCAACGTAAAAAAAATTTTTGCTTATATCTTAATTTATCAAGTATTTATTAAATATGGCAACAATTTTTTGCAAACAGCATTGAGGCCATGCATTTCACTGTGCCTCATGTATAGTTTTTGAAATCATCAGCTGTCCCTCAAAGTCAAGAACATTGACTGATAACATTAATTTTTTGGCATTAGGAAGCTATTCTGTTTCTGAGTTATAGGTACCCTCAATTAATTAAAATTTTTATTTAGGTTTTTTTTTTTTAAACACTAGATTTTCTTGTTCTTTTAATGGCTTTGTCATAAAAATGTTTTTCGCTATATTTGAACTTTGTATCAGTATTACTTTAAAATTTTTTTTTTGTTAATTCACCCCCTCAAGGTCGAGAAGGCCACTACAGACGAGGAAGCTACTTATTTGTGGTATAACCCTCTCTCAACTCTATAACTCCGAAGCATGAACCTTGAGGAACAAGGCTGCTGCGCAGAGAAACGTGTTGAGCACGGTACTACCAGGGGCGTGGTGGGGATCAAACTTGGAACCTCTCGCTTATGAAGCGAGCGCTCTACCACTACACCACTACCGCATAAAATTATGTACTCATCTCTACCGCATAAAATTGTGTACTCATCTTATAGGGGTCTCATAGAGTATGCTAAAAATGTCTCGTATTTGTATAATTATGGTCCAGCGGAGAATGGGATGTAATTGTAACATCCATGATTTGGCAAGTACCTTAAAACTACCACTGCAACTGCTACTTCTGCATAGTAGTTATGCTAAAGTTATAACCCAGGACATCTGATGATCTGTATCTCTGTAAAACTGACCAAAGTTTGTAAAATGAAGACTCTGATCCAGACTATAAACATAACCCTTAAAAACCTCAACAACTCTAATGTCGACTCCACTCCAGGTCCAACCATTTAATCAGAATCACCTAATGACTTCGTAATAAACCAGTGGTAGAGATCTGAACTTACCAAAAGTAGCTTTTAAAATTTTAGTATCTCATTTAAGTAAAAAAAAAGTTGTTTATTCCGGAAACCAACATCACTTCTTTATTTTATCAGAAAATAAATTTTTGCAGTTTTTTTTTCAAGAGAAGGGTTTAGCATTATGTAATAATGTTAGTTTGCAATAGATGTGTTTAAAAAACTATCAACCTAGTTGGCATCATTTTATTGGCAGAAGCAAAAAAAGTTTAAAATGTGTTTTGTTTCATAACAGTATCCGGCATGGAAAATAAGAAATCGGCAAGCAGTCAATTTGACCGGCTAACACATAGTCAAATCATTGCAATAAATAAATTATTTTTAAACAAGTTAGAAATTATCAATTATGTCTTTGCATATTTTTTTTTCAATCAAGAAATCAGTTAGGATTTGTGGTCATTTTTTTTTTTGGACTATTCAAAAAATTTTATTTCTTTGTTTTAATTTTTATCTCAGTAGTAGTTCTTTATAACTGAATTTTATATATACAAAAATAACTTTATGTTTGAAAATTAACAAATTCAAATTCTTTTTAAAACAACTTTAAATAAAATCAATTTTTAATGGGAACTCAAATAATTAACATTCAAATTACCAGCTGAATAGCTTAAAATAACTCTCATGTGCATAGATTTTGATCAATTAAAAAAAGAAGTTTAGTAACATCCAAGTAATTTAATTAAAAAAATTTTTTTTAATGTCATAGCAACTTTAATTAAATATTTGAAAAATTTAAACCAAATACTTAATACTAAAAGAAATCGTTTTGTGAAATGCTACTATAACAAATACTTGTGTTACAGTAAACGAAGTTTCAACAAAAAATGTGTTTTTAAATATATGTTTTCTCCTGATTTCTTGAAAGAAAAAATAGTGTTCAAAGACATTATTGATAATTTCTAACTTATTTAAAAATTATTTATTTATTGCAATGATTTCAAAAATGGAAGGAAAAACTAAGAGAAAAATTAAAAAAAAAAAAAGTAGGAGGTTGGAAGGAAAATATGTTCTTAATTATGTACAGCGATTTCAAATAGTAATAAAATAAAAACTTCAATATTTTAAGTCAACGGCCTTAAAGAAATAACTTCACAACATTAAAATCTTATTATACAAAAGAAGCGCAAATGTTCAATTAGTAATTGGGTAATTCCGCATCAAATCACCCAAAATTTAGGAAATTTTGAACCATGGGTCCTCAAATTTTTTAAAATTTCTTTGGCTGTTGCATCTTAAAAAGAAAAGTTGACACATAAAATTTCAGCTAAAAATGTTGAGCGGTTGACAAGATACTGCAATTTTATTATTGACATGGTTTCCCAAACTGACCTGGTTTTCATAACATTCTGAAAAAACATTTTTCTTAAAAAAACAGGAAATAAAAATGGCAAAATTATGAAAATAAGCATATATAATGTTTTTTTGACACTGAATTCATTAAATGTACTTAAAATGCTCAAATATAAAAGGAACATGCTTAAAAGTTAATAAAACAACTAGTTTCTATAAACCAACTTTGGGGCCCAATATCTCAAAAAACCCCCGTCAAATTTTTTTTTTTTTTGCTGTTAATATTTTCAGCTGCTTATAATCTTACTAGGCACAAAAAATCTAACTGGAAAAACAACTGAAACATGGAACTTTATTTCAAAGATATATAAAATATTTTCAATAAATTATTTTAAAAAACTTGCAAATAGAGTTCTGTAAAATATTAAATTTGGTTTATAGACTCCATAAAAAAAACAAAAACAACTTTGTTATATTTAAGGAAGTCTTAATTATATGATAACTTAGTTATTTGATCTTAACAACATTTTAAGATAACAAAAAAACAATTTAATCAGTTTTTATATAAAAACAATTGTTTTTAGATAAAAACTGATTAAGTGTGATATTGATATGCATTTGTTTAAAAAAAATTTTGACAACTATATTTTGTATAAGTTTATAATAACTAGTTTATAAAAAGTTATAGAACAGCATTTATTGGTAAAATTTTATTCAAATTTTAACAAATTAACAATTTGATATATATATAGATTGTATATATATATATATATATATATATATATATATATATATATATATATATATATATATATATATATATATATATATATATATATATATATATATATATATATATATATATATATATATATATATATATATATATATATATATATCATATATATATATATATATATATATATATATATATATATATATATATATATATATATATATATATATATATATATATATATATATATATATATATATATATATATATCTATTAAGAAAATTAACAATATCTATCAGTGTAAAAAATTATACAACAGGAATTCTGAAAAGGTTTGAATTATTTCTATATTAAAATTTTTTTTCTTTTGAACTGAAAATTAAGTAGGAAAGAAGAATTCTCTTTTTTTTAGGAAATACATTCGTACAAAGTAATTTATTATAAGATGTGTTCTATTGGCTTAATGACATCAGATGCATGCAAAGGCCAACAAGATGTTATTGAAACTTTAGGCAATGAAGAAAAAATTACTATATCATTACACTGTAACATTGAACTATCAAACTTAATAATGTTATGTGAAAGACATAGTACAAAGTATTTGAAAATGTATCCTATATGGCAGAAAGCATGCTGTGATCCACTCCATAAACATACAAAGAAAATCACAAATAAGTAGAAGTAGAATTTAAATATTTTAATATATATACTTTTTTAATTTGTGTTTTCCAAAACATAAACAATGTTTTAAACTTAAAAAAATAAGAAAAAAAAGGGAAAAATATGAAAATAAACATATATAATGCCTTTTTGATGCTGATTCAATAAATGTACTTAAAATGCTGAAATATTAAAGGAACATGCTTAAAGTTAATAAAACAACCAGTTTCTATAAACCAAATTTGGGGCCCAATATCTGAAAACACCCTCGCCAAATTTTTTTTTTTTGCTGTTGATATTTTCAGCTGCTTATAATCTTACTAGACACAAAATATCCAACTGGAAAAACAACTGAAACATATTTAACTTTAATTTCAAAGTTATATCAAATTTTCAATAAATTAATTAAAAAAACTTGCAAATAGAATTCTGTAAAATATTAAATTTAGTTTATAGACTCCTTAGAAGAAAAAAACAAAAACAATTTTGTTATATTCAAAGAAGTCTTATTTATATGATAATTTAGTTATTTGATCTTAACAACTGAAAAAAACATCCTGTTTTGTTTTTATATAAAAACTGACTAGGTGTGATATTGAAGTGCAACTATAGTTGCACTTCAAGAAAAACTTTTGTAAAAGTTTATAAAAACTAGTTTATAAAAAGTTCAGTTATAGAACAACATTTATTAGTAAAATTTTATTCAAATTTAAACAAATTAACAATTTGATACATATAGTCTGTATATATAAATGTATCTATGAAAAAAATTAACAATTTCTATCAGCGTAAAAAATTATACAACAGAAAGATTCTGAAAAGGTTTGAATTATATCTATATGAAAAACTTTTTTTTATTTTTACTGAAAATGAAGTCGGAAAGAAGAATTCTCTTTTTTTATGAAATACATTCATGCTAAGTAATTTATTTTCAGAGGTGTTCTATCGGCTTAATGACATCAGATCTATGCAAAGGCCAACAAGATGTTATTGAAACTTTAAGCAATGGCAAAAAATAACTATTTCATTACTTTATAACGTTGAAGCATCAAACTTAACAATATTATGTGAAAGACATACTACAAAATATTTGAAAATGTATCCTAAATGGCAGAAAGCATGTTGTGATTCATTCAATAAACTTACAAAGAAAATCACAAGTAAGTAGATGAAGAATTTAAATATTTTAATATACATACTTTTTTAATTTGTGTTTTCCAAAACATAAACAATGTTTTAAACAACTGTGCAGACAAGCTTTATACAACTCAATTACTTTTAGAAAATCTCAAAGTAGTTACAATAAATGAATCACAAATCATGATGAGAAGTAGTTTAAATATTGTTCCTGGGTAGAAACTTTGCAAACCTTGTAAGCAAAAGATTACCAGAAAAGCAGATCTTAAGGAAGAGAAGCAAAGTCAGGGTGAACAAGATGAGGATTTTCTAATATCATCATTCAAATTAAAAAGACAGGAGATCAATGAAGAGCTTGAAAATTTTAATATATCTCCTCTAAAATCTCATTCAAAGTCATCAAAACATATACTCTCAGAAGGAAAGCAAAAAATTGCGCGCATCAATGAAATGGTAAGTAACGTTACTAGAAAATCTGAAAGTCAATTTAATGTTCCCTCAAAACTGTGTTATGAAACAAATAACATGAAAAAGAAGGCTGAAAACTTTGATGAAATTATGAGCTTGATAAAAGAAAAAATTCTATATTCTGACAAAAGGACTATTGTTCAACTTTTAACACTGGCACCCCCAAGTTGGTCAATATTAGAAGTACAAAATAACTTTGCAGTTACAGAATACCAAGCAAAAATGGCTAGACAAATTTTTAATAAAAAAGGATTGTTAGCTATCTCTCCGTTGTATAAAGGTAAAGTCTTACACAAAGAAATAGAAGATTCTGTTAAATTTTTTTATGACTTGAGTGATTTATGTAGAACTATGCCTGGAAAAAAAGATTATGTTAGCATTCAAAAGAACGTCCATAAACAAAAAAAACTGCTTTTGTGTAATTAAAGGAACTATATGTATTATACAAAGAAAACAATCCAGAAATACAAATAAGTTACTCAAAATTTGCTTCACTTAGACCAAAGTGGTGCATTTTGCCAGGTGCAAGTGGTACACATTCTGTTTGTGTTTGTTTTTATCACCAAAATGCTATATTGCTCTTAGATGCCTTAAATATTGGACTAAAGTATAAGGATTTACTTTCGAAAACCATTTGTTCAGTAGAAAACAAAGAATGCATGCTTTCACAGTGTGATAATTATCCTAGTAAAGAACCCTTTACCAAATATTTGTATGAGATTTTTGGAGAATACGAAGATGATTTTGAGATGGCAAACTACTGATCATGCAACACTATTGAGTTTAACAGCAGATGTTCCAACATTTGTTGAACTATTAGTATCTTGCTTTAAAAAGCTGCAAGCTCATTCTTTTATTGCTCGCTCTTAATCACAGTACCTTAACCAACTAAAATAAAATATGGATCAATCAAACATTATCATTATTGGCAATTTTGCTGAAAAATATGCTTTTGTAGTCCAAGATGAAATACAAAGCTATCATTGGAACACCCAACAATGTTCTTTACATCCATTAGTGATATACTATAAAGATGATAAAGGTGTACTGAAACATATTTCTTACTATTTTATATCAGACGACATTACACATGATGTAACTTATGTGTACAAAATATTTCAACCAATCATACCAATATTAAAAATAAAATTTTTCAATATGCCCAAATTACATTTATTCACTGATGGTTGCGCAGGACAATACAAAAATTGTAAAAGCTTTTACAATCTATGCCAACTAGAGAGCGAATTTGCCCTTAAAGTTGAATGGAACTTTTTTGCCACGTCCCACGGAAAGTCACCATGCGATGGGATTGGTGAAACTGTAAAAAGATTAACAGCAAAGAAAGTTTAAATTGACCATACAGAAACCAAATTCTCACATCAGAAGCTATGTATGAATTTTGCATTGAGAAAATCAAGGTTGTTAACTTCATTTACATAAACGGATTGGACTTACAATTGCAGCGTGAAGAGCAAAAAGAAAGGTACACTGGTGTAACAACTCTACCTGGTACTCGTAGCTTTCATCAATTTATACATCTTGGAGATAACAGGGTTGTGGCAAAGAGGTGTAGTACGGATAATAGTTATACAATAATCCACAATCTTAAAAAGAAACAAGATATATTTCAAATTGATACTGTCACTTTAGGAGGTTATGTAGCTGTAGTCTATGATGATAAGTGGTGGATCAGCATTGTAACTGAAACCAACCTAGAAGAAGTTGATGCTAAAGTTAAGTTTCTTCACCCAAAAGGTCCATCAATCTATTTTAACTCGCCTGAAAGAGACAACTACTGTTTTATTCCCAACACCAACATATTGAAAAAACTATCAGTTCCACAAGCTTGCTCTAGTTCCGGTAGAAACTATGTTTTTGAAAATGCTGAAATAGAAGTAGTACAAGTAAAATGGGAACAATATTGTGAACTATTACAAATACAGTCAAAATTACTTGCATCTTCGATACCTTTAAATATCTTGTATATTTAACTTAACTTTAAGTAACTTTTTAAATTACAATTAACTTATTTTTATTTTATTTTACAAATATTGTTTGGGAATTTCTTGAAAAAGTAACAGATCTTTGAAATTAAAGTTTCATATGTTTCAGTAGTTTTTCCAATTAGATTTTTTGTGCCTAGTAAGATTATAAGCAGCTGAAAATATTAACAGCAAAAAAAAAAAAAATTTGAGAGGGGTGTTTTGAGATATTGGGCCCCAAAGTTGGTTTATAGAAACTAGTTGTTTTATTAACTTTTAAGCATGTTCCTTTTATATTTGAGCATTTTAAGTACATTTATTGAATTCAGTGTCAAAAAAACATTATATATGTTTATTTTCATAATTATGCCATTTTTATTTCCTGTTTTTTTAAGAAAAATGTTTTTTCAGAATGTTATAAAAACCGGGTCATTTTGGGAAACCAGGTCAATAATAAAATTGCAGTATTTTGTCAACCGCTCAACATTTTTAGCTGAAGTTTTGCATGCAATATTTTTTTACAGTTAGGAATAATGAGTCAAAATATAACACAAAAAGAAGACACATGGTTCAATGGGCTGGGTGATTTGATGTGGAATTACCAAATTTTATATTCATTAATTAATCATTTATTGCAATTTATTGGCAAAAACTTACAAGATATGCAGCAAAAACTTGTAAGATTTGTGGAAAAAACTTATGAGATTTGCAGCAAAAACTTACAAGAAAATAAATAAGAAGATTTAAAAAAACCAAACCAAATACAATTTAAAAAAAAAATGATCGTAGTTAAGTACATCAATTGTTATATTTTTTTGTATTAATATTAATATCATTTAATAAATATTTTTATCAAAATAGAACTTCAATCATTTATGAAAAAAGGATTTTTTACTCCATTAAAATAAAAGTAATCTAAATAAGTGAAGTTAATGAATTTACTAAAGAAAAGCATATACAGCCAGGCGTTATGCTTTAATAGAATTATATCAGATCAGGCAGTTCTTTTCAAAGAACTGCTAGTTTTAGCGCAAATCTTTGTGTTAAGAGGTTATGCAGTGGGAGATATTAAATTGCTATTTACTAAAGCCTTGTGATTTAGTCAAAATCAACCAATTAACAAAATACAAATATACATGTAGATATATAACCAATAGTGATTCCTTATTGTGATATCAGGAAAGATATCAATAACATTGTTGTGAAGCATTCGCATATTAATAGAGATGACCCCTATTTAGTAGATATATTTCCACACCTATCTATTTCAATAGAGCATTGCTTTAAGGTATTTAATTTATTCGGCCCATGAATAATATATACATACATAGTTTAGACCATTTTTTATAAATTTTAGTTATGATGTTTGAATATATTACTAATCTGTTTATTTTTAATACGTCATCTTTGCGTTAGTCTCACATCCATATCTATTTTACTGTTTTTTTAGATATTATATCTATATATTTTATATATGTGTGTGTATATATATATATATATATTATATATATATATATATATATATATATATATATATATATATATATATATATATATATACATATATATATATATATATATATATATATATATATATATTATATATATATATATATATATATATATATGTATATATATATATATTTAAACAACTTTAAAAAGTATTCTACACAATAGAGTGCTCAATGTTCTTAAAAGAACAGAGCAATTATATTAGTAGTAGAAAATCACTTAACAAAAATTTTTTCCATTTAACACTGTGTTTCATCAACAAAGATTCATCAGAAATGGATGATCAAATTATTATTAATATTAATTTGATCATCCATTCTGATGAATCTTTGTTAATGAAACACAGTGTTAAATGGAAAAAATTTTTGTTAAGTGATTTTCTACTACTAATATGTGTATATATATATGAATATATATATATATATATATATATATATATATATATATATATATATATATATATATATATATATATATATATATATATATATATATATATATATATATATATATATATATATATATATATATATATATATATGTATATATATATATATATATATATGTATGTGTATCCATGTCTATTTTTTATTTTTTTTAGATATTATATCTATATATTATGTGTGTGTGTTTTTATATATATATATATATATATATATATATATATATATATATATATATATATATATATATATATATATATATATATATATATATATATATATATATATATATATATATATATATATATATATATATATATATATATGTGAAAGATTATAGTTCTATTATTAACTGTTGAACTATATATTTCCCTGGAGCATGTTTTTAGCCAATAGTATTGCAAGTATGTTTTATTCATTTGACGTTGCCAAATCACTTTGTTATTGTTAGCACTGCTATGTCTTCAATTAAGATCTTATTTTTCCTGACAGGAGTTTTGAGTTACTTTATTATAAATAATGTTCATTAACAAGGCGAATTAAAGTAGCATATTCTAAACAATAAAACTATTTTAAAGACTTTTTTAAAATTCAAACGATTTTATGAAATATTAGTATATGCATTTTCCAAATTACATCCTTATTATTAGTCAAACCTTGTTTTCTCTGATTTTTTTTTTCAACTGGTCAAGCATGACTGGCAAGAATTCATTTTGGGAGGTCAGACTAGCAATTTTAGTTAGTTTAATTTTAGTTAGCCAAAATGGTCGCTTTCCCCACTTCATATTAAACTTGGCGTAATAAAGTTTGTGCCAAAAGTGGCAAATGTTTCAATTTTTTTTTACACATGTTTCCAGGATTAAGTACAAAAATTAGTGAGGATTTTAACTGACAATGGAATAGTTTTATCAGGGATGGTGGGACTTACATTTGATGAAAGACTGCTGTTGGAGTTTGCAACAAAATCTCCTTGAGTTGTTTATTCAAGGAAATCATATAAAAGATAATTTGGTTGTGTTAAATTTAAATTTTGTTAACATTATTTTCTTGTATTGTTTAGTCAAAATAGTAAAACAAAAAAACAAAAAAACTTTTCATTTCATTAAGTAAAACTGTTAACAATCTTTCAGTATTTTTTTTGTTGCCATAGAAATACCTAATAACAGTAAAAAATGTAATGATTAACATTTAATGAAAGTAAAAGGTTTAAGTCTTAAGTTAAAATTTTCTTGAAAAAAAAAATTATTTGAATTGTTTAAAATTGTTTTGTCACTCTTTCACTTTGAACTATTTATTTAAAATTGTTAGAAGTTAACAAAAAAAAAAAGAACAAATTAATTCGAAACTTGTTTTGTTGCTCTCACTGAGTTTTTTCAGCATTATTTTTTCAAAGTTATACTTCAATAGACTTTTTGGGATTTCATTTTTAAATAAATTCAAATATTTGATTTACGAATATATTTATACTATGCAGTGCTGGCAAAAAGTCTTGCAACAAGACATAATTTTACACAAATTAATGTTTGCAATGTGTACACAAATGCAAAAAGTCTTGCAACATCATAATTATTTTTTATAATTACTTCCAAAAACAATAATACTTCCAAAAATATTATATTTTCACCAAATACAAGTTCAATTATTTTTATTACATTGTATAATCATTTTTAACAGATGTGCTATTAATATTTGGTAAGATATCCTTTGTTTTTTAACACAGCACTAATTCGTTTGGGCATGGATTTTGCAAGATTTTCACATAGTCCTGATATAATTTCTGTACACCATACATGACAAATAGCATTTTTTAAACCATCTAATGAACTGCAGTTCTTACTAGATACACTCTTCTTGATTAACATTCAAAGATTTTCAATTGGGTTGAGATCTGGAGAATTTCCAGGCCAATCAAGCAACTGTATGTTTTTTGATCCAAGCCACTGCTTCACAGACTTCGCAGTGTGGCATGGTGTTGAATCATGTTGAAAAATTGTGCACTGATGAATAATCATGAAATTGATTAGAGATTCATCCAAAACGTTGAGGTACTTTTTTGCATTCATAGTTTCTCCTTTAGGCAAAAAGTATAAATCTCCGAGGCCATGAGCAGAAAAACAACCCCACACCATTACAGAAGGTGAATGCTTCACAATTTTGCATGTGTATTTAGGATTGGTAGGATTAGAACTAGTAGGTCGACGAACAAAAAGCTTAACATCAGAGATCTGACGAAACATGGACTCATCACTGAACATCACCTGTGTCCACTGCTCTTCTGTCCAATCTTGATGTTTTTTTCAGAACTCAATGCGCTTTTTTCTCATCTTTTCAGTTACTAATGGCTTCTTAAATGGCCTTCGTGCAGGTAAGTTTAATTCCGCAGAAATTCTGCGATGGATTGTGCGCTTTGAGATATTAGAAAGTGTTGGTATGCTGTTCTGCAGGTCACAAAAGGTTATTGAAGGATTCATCTTGACGAATGTTACCATCCTGAGGTCAGTACGCTGTAAAGTGACTCTAGGACTTCCAGACCTCTTTTTAGGAGACAGGGGGATAACCTGCTTTACAACACGCCAAATTGTAGTGCGTTCAACCATGTAAATTGTTGCAATGTCTGCATGAGACATATCACTTTTAGCAAGACATTGAATGCATGCTTTTTCTTCTTTACTAAGCTTCCGAATCTTAGCCATGATTTTCACTGAATTAACTGTTTAAGCTACAAAATTGTCTTTATAAATATATTTATACCTAAAGATAAAAATATAAGATGAGCCTACTGGCGTGGAAACAATGATTTGTGTAAAATTGTGCCTTGTTGCAAGACTTTTTGCCAGCACTGTATATAGTTATAACCTTTATACTATTTATATTTTTGTATCATTATTAAATGCTGTTTAGCGATATACAGTAAACAAAAAGTTTATTCATTCAATAAAATTTATTTAAGAGAACAAGTTAATTTCAATTTAGTGCCCATAATTAAGCTTTTTTTTTCACAGATAGAATTTAAATAGAAATTTAAATATTTACTAAATTTTAGTATTTAATTTACATATAATTTATACTATATTCTACATAGTATTTAATAAAAAAGTAGGTGTTGGAAATATCATATCAGAGTGGATATCTTGAAAGAAAATAAATTCACTTATTGAATTTTTTATCTTGCCATAGTTTAAGCTCATTTTTCTTTGCCATTGTTGTCAACCAAGAAAAAAACTTGGTAATATAGACAAACTTGGTAATACAGACACTTGGTAACAAAAACTGTGTAACCAAGAAAAAAAACTCAGTTACACAGATGGCAGTGGCTAAACTTTTACTCGTGGTGGCCTGGCGGGCGACAGACTTAGTGATTGCGATCCCGGGATCCTGGTCTTTTCCGAAATCCCAGGATTGTCTAATATCAATCCTAGGATTCCCTATAAGATTAAACAAAATAAAGAGTATTGAAAAAATATATAAAAATAGCAACAACTTATGCGTATCAATAAAATATTTTTTATTTAATATAAATTGCAAAAAGTAATTAAAATATATCTTCACAATATATCATGTTGCAGTGTGGTCTCTGGTCATGGAAATCATGGAAATGTCATGGAATTTATTTGGTCATGGAAAAAGTCATGGAATTCCTAAATTTTTATTAAAAATCATGTAAAATTCATGGAACTTTTTGAATGATCTTTATTTTTTTCTACTTGTTCAAAGAAAAGTACTAGTATGTCTAGTCTTTAAATTTTATAAAGTCCTTTTTGAAAAAGATATTTTTGCAGCGTAAGTTATAGATTATCAGAGAAGAAAAAGAAAAAGAATTTTTTTGAGACATGATTTCAGAACATCCTACCAAATGCTTAGTGCATAGCACTAAATAATTTACTGGTTAGTGGTTTATCATAAAAATATATGAAGAGTCATCGAAATGTCATGGAAAAGTCATGGAATTTCGTTTTCAAATTTGAGTGGTCACCCTGTGTTGATTAGTATATACAAATTAAAAAATTAAACAATGATACCCACACTTTGCATCAATATAAATGGTTTATATTTATATTATAATAATTCATTATATAATATGAGTTGATGTTGTTTGTGAAAAGTTGTTTACATAAACACTTTTTAAATATTTGCGGTAGTTAATTTTTTTAATATATAAAGTTACTTTTGTTAGTTATTCAATTCTATTCTGTAATTCGGCAAAACAAACTTTTTTCATACTGAAAAAAAACCCACATTTCTTATAAGGTATACACCTAAAAACTAAATAAGCATAACAAATATAGATTTAACAATCAAAAGTAACTCAGCTGTTTGAAAATATTTTCTACAGGATGGGAAATGCCAAACAGCAATGTGTAAATTGCCAAATTGCAAGAAGATTTTAAAAATTGGTGATGGTTCAATAAAAGGACTTCATAAGCAAAAGTTGTTGGTGCATCATGTCAAGGTCGAAATTCCAACCTAACCTAATATTATCGAAGAAAGCACATCAGATAAACCACCAACAAAAGAAATCTAAACTACTAACAGAATACTTTTCAAATTTTGAAAGATAAAACACTTCGTGCTACACTTGCTCGCCTAATGGCATCTGATAGGCTTTCATTTAATGCGATTTGTTCTTCAACAGATTTATGTACCACTCTAACTTTTATGGAATTCAGAAATCTACCAACATCAATAAACACAATTTTTATTCATGTAGTAGAGTACAGTAAAATTAATAAGATTAGGTTTAGTTCTTCAAATTAAAATGCTCAATAAACAAAATTCAAACTAGGAGCAAGATTTTCTATGTCTTAGGACAAACGGACGTCACTTTGAAATTGTCGCTATATGAATATTAATGTTCATGAGCAAAGTTCTCACTTTTAAAGTTTAGGTTTAGTGCGAATAACAGGCTCAATGCTACAAGAAAAGACCTAAAATTAAACTAAATGAATTTTATTATGGGACAGTCATAAAAAAAAGTTCGCAAATTGAAACTTATACTTGATCACCTACCAAGAACAACATTTTACAAAAATATGTTAAAGCTGAATTTGATAAACAACTTTCTTTAATAATGGACTGCAAGAAACAGTGGAGCAGCCTTCTGATAATGCTTAAACGATTTTACAACAACAAAAAGTTGTATGCAAAAACTATTAATTGATTGATTCAGTCTAAGATATTTCTATAGCTGTATCACATGATGAAGTGACAATACTATCAGAGATTATAACAACTTTAGCTCCCATTGAAGCACCAGTTGCAGCACTTTGTTGCCAAGATTCTAATTTTTTTACAGCTGACAATTTGTTTTATGCTTAAAAAATAAAAAGATGCTGAAAAGAAGAGAGAATGCAAACAGCTTTAATAGTTTGTATGAATGAATGAACTTCTGCAATACCTGTGTAACAGTTAAGGCTCCATTGAAGTTGACAAAGAAATAATTATAGTACCTTCTTCATTTAAATGTCGAAAATTTTAGATAAAACTGCTGGAAATATTAAGTGCTTCTAATCCTGCTCTAGTTAGAACATCAGTTGAGTCTGATATGCTGTATTTGATTGAGAAACTTGAAATGGTGCCAGAGTCTGTAAGTAATCTATTTAAGTATTAAAAAGAAACTTGACCATGTTATTAAAAAGAATGCAACCAGTTAGACATGATAAATTGTTATCAAAAATTCAAAAAGAAATAAAAAAAAGATTCAAAGGATTAAGAAACAATTTGACAATAGCGCTGGCCATTCTAGTAATTGAATTAACAATGTTACACAGAGCAATTATTTAGAAAGAGCTGTGTTTCTAATGACTGTTAAACCTACAAATTTCAAGGCTAAGCAGGAATTGACTGGTAATTGACTGCTGTTTTGTTCAATAAAAAAATTTGTTGGCATTTACGCGATGAAACTTTGAACATGTTGTGCTTCCTTAAGTTGTATTTAAAAGCACATAAAGCATAATATATCTTTATTTCTAATCAACATCTTAAATTAGCATGCTTTTTTCGAAAATGCAATGTAAACTGCCTTTATTTAATACATTTTTGGTTACAAATGTACTGTTTGAATTCTATTTAATACCATGCAGATGTTATAAGACATGTACCAGAAAAAATCTGCGCGGCCATTTTAAAGGACATTTATTTAACAATTGTATTTTGATATTGAATGTTATATATATTTTGAAAGTCCGTATATTATTATTACTAAATTTCACATAAGAAAGTTTGTAAAGTTTTGTACGTGAGAATGCATGCACTTTACGTTTTACACTCAACATCAGCTTTTGCACAATCTTCGACTCGACTTTCTTGGTAGCACTAATCCATTTATTTTTTAAGTCTTTAATGTTTTTAGCTTCTTTTAGATTGAACCTTATTTTTCTTTTGACAAGAGCCCAATATCTTTCGATTGGACGTAGTTTGGGACAATTTGGTGGATTGCAGTGTTTTTCAATGAAATCTACTTTATGTTCTCTAAGCCAGTTTAAAGTTGTTCCAGAATAGTGACATGATGCTAAATCGGGCCAAAATAATGGGTTACCCGTGTCTGTTCTTAAAAACGGCAAAAGACGTTGCTTGAGGAAATCTTTTATATATATTTTGGCGTTAATTGTTCCCGTAGTCACAAAACAAGAGCTTCATTCACAAAATTCACAAATTGCTTGCCAAACTAAGAATTTTTTAGCGAATTTTTGCATTCCAGTGCATTTATAATTAGAATTCAGTTTCTTGCGATAATGCTGAATAATATTCTGGAAGAATATTATTCAGCTTTTATATTTATTTATTATTATGTTCTGGAAGAGATCAGTAATATGCATCACAAAAAGTTTCAAATAATTCAATAATCTTGATTTTTCAGCACATAATTTTTTATAGAGCAGCTTTGAACAATAAATTGAGACATTTTCTTGCTTTTCTTCACGACAAGGAACTTTTTTCTTTTTATAAGATTTATAGCCACAGTTTCTCTTTACTCCTTAAATAGTGGAAGCTCTTATCTTAAATTTATTTGCTAAAGTTCAAACAGAAATCTCCGGTTTTCTGTCTAAGGGATCTTTCACTTTTTTATCAAGATCTCCTCCAACTAAACATTTTTTCTTCCACTTCCTAATTTCCTTTTGATTGTATCGTGTCCTTAAATCGTTTCACAATGCTCTGAACTGTTCTTCAATCTACATCTCTTTTGAAATTGCTTTGTTTGATACACCAGGATTTTCAACGAGAGAATCTTTTCTTGCTTCTTATCTTGATTTGATGACATTTCAATTATAACTAATTGTTTTGATAACAGAGTTGTTTAAATTTTGAATAACACTAATACAATGATATCTCAAAACAATTAGCTATTTAAAATGATGAATGGTTCCCGTAAACACCACATCAGAACATGCACAGATTTTTTCTGGTACATGTCTTATCTGTTTTTCAATCCCGAGATCTCAGGATTGTGGTTTTTTAATTCCGTAATTGTAGGATTTAAAAAGACCTCCAGGACTGCAATCCCTAGACAGACTCTATATATATATATATATATATATATATATATATATATATATATATATATATATATATATATATATATATATATATATATATATATATATATATATATATATATATATATTTATTTATATATATATATATATATATATATATATATATATATATATATATATATATATATATAAATTATGTTAGTGTATTTTACAAATAGAGTGCTCAATGTTCTTAAAGAATAGAGCAATAATAAATTAGTAAAAAAAGAACTCTTCCTGATGATCCAGCAATGGTGAAACTTCAAGTAGAAGAAAAAAGTTAGATAAGTGTTTTTTACTAATTTATATATATATATATATATATATATATATATATATATATATATATATATATATATATATATATATATATATACATATATATATATATATATATATATATATATATATATATATATATATATATATATATATATATATATATATGATATATATATATATATATATATATGATATATATAAATTATTTTAGTGTATTCTAAAAACAGTGCTCAATGTTCTTAAAGAACAGAGCATTAATCAATTAGTAAAAACGCTTATCTAATTTTTGTTTTCTTCAACACTGTGTTTCACCATCAGTAGGTTCATCAGGAAGAATATGATATATAAATATATCTATGATATATAAATATATATATATATATATATATATATATATATTATATATATATATAAATAAATATATATATATATATATATATATATATATATATATATATATATATATATATATATATATATATATATATATATATATATATACAGTGCGGTGCAAATTTATAACCTCACCAAAAATTGAAGATCTCACAAGTAATTAAATAATTATTTTTAAATTATTCAATTGTCTAATATCTTACTTGATTAATATTTTATTTGTAATAGTCTGGTTTCATTTTGTTAATTGACTTGAAAATTTAGAAAAATGATGGTGCAAAATTATAACCTCATTTCAATTTTACTCTACAAAATTCCATAATATTTTGCAATTTGAATTTCGCATATTCGATTTTGGCATACTTTCCAAATGTTTTCTTAGGTCTGCTAGAGATATGTTCTTCAAACATGTAATATTGCCTTTTTTAATTCGTCGGCATTTGAATATTGTTTCCTTTCTACATAAACATGTCTTGCTAAGATGCCCCATACATTTTCAATGTGGTTTAAATCAGGTGAGAGCGCTGGCCATTCTAATAATTAAATTTTCTTGCTGGTAAACCATGAGATATTTGACTTTACTCTATGAATTGGAACATTTTCTTGCTGGAAAATAAAATTGCTGTTACCAAATTTTTGCAAATTATTATTCAAATGACCATTCAACAAATTTTTATGTCCTTCAGCATTTAATTTAGTAGTAATAAAGCCAATTGAAGTTTTTCCAAAACAACCGAATGCACCCCAAATCATTACTCCTCCGCCTTCCATAGCCCTTCTTTTTCAAAATATTTTCTCTCTTCTGTCATGCCAGTAGTAATTGAAGCCATCTGGCCCATCAAAATTGAATTATTTTTTGTTGGACCACACAATTTTTCGCTATTCTTTTTCCCAAGTCATGTGGTCCTTGGCCCATTGAGACGAATGCGTTTGTGCGCTTCAGTTAGTGCTGAAGATATGCGTTTTTTTTTTTTTTCATATCTAAGAACATCTAATTTTTTAATTGCACGATTTACCATCTATCTTGAGCCATTCAATCATAAATCAGCACCTATTTGTCTCATTGAGATTGTACGGTTATTAGCAGCATGCACAATTCGTCGCTGTTGGTGAGCTGTAAGTATAAGTTTTCTTCGATGCTTTGTCCAATAGTTTGTTGGATCATTTACAAAATTATTGATCAAACATGGTGAGCATCTCAGTTTGCAAGCATTTGCCCTGTTTGATAAACGCAATGACCTGTAGGCTTCGATCTTGCCTTTTTCTTCATTGGAGAGTGTAATTCCTCCTGGCATTTGTTAGAATGTATTTTATAATTTTGAAATGAAATAAATTTAATTTGAAAACCGAATTTACTACTATTTTTTGATACCTTTTGATGCAATTTAGATAACAAGGTTATAATTGTGCACCATTGTTTTAAACGTTTTATAATTTGAGTTAATTAAAGTATAAATAGATTCATGTAAATTATTTTGTTTATTTCAAAAAATGATCTACAAATAGAATTTGATCAACAAACTTCGAAAGATAGTTTTAAGGTTTCTATACAGGTGAGGTTATAATTCTGCACCTCACTGTATATATATTATATATATAGACTGTATATAAATATGATATGTATACAGACCATACATATATATCATATATATGATATATGATATCATATCTTGTTTTTTTAACTTTTTTTTGTGTCTTAATTTGACAAAAATTCTTCAATAGTTCTTCAGGATACCCTGAGCATTGGTTACTGCTTGACAGAGACAAGACTTAGAGTTCACAAGTTTGATAATCTCATGAATATCTATTTTTAGTCATTCTTGTTTCAGAATTTAAAATAAGTTTTGTTTTAAATGTTGGTTTTCAACCTGAAGTTTGTCGATTGAGGTGTTCTCATAGATGTTTGATAGGGTTCTTGACTTTGGGAAGGTCTTCTGAGAAGGAACTTCACTAGTGTTGAAGTTTTGCTTTGGATAATTATTTTGCTGAAATATCCAAACTCAAGGCATTTTGTCTTTAGTATGTTACAATATCTTCAATGATATTCTCGTACATATTTTTGCCATCAATCAATTGGATAGGACTGACGCAATCTCTATTGAAACAACTCCAAAACCATAACAGTTTCACCTCCATGCCACTTGTTGGTAGCTGGTTTTAAGTATCATTTCTATGGCCTTTAAGACAACAAAAATATTTAATACCATCAGATCCAAACAACATAAACTTTGATTCATCACTACAAAAGTACTTTTGACTACTGTTCTCTTGCCTAGTTAAAATGTTCATTTTAACAAAAGGTTGGGCGAATTTCTTGTTTTTTGATTCATTATAGATATAAAAGGTTGATTTAATGATTTCTTTTAAATAGATTTACATTTTACAATATGAACTTCTTTTTTTTTTACCATTCAACAAGACAGCATTTTTTTCTTGAATAATTTTTTATGAATTAAAATTATATGTATATATATACAACCCTAGGAATTAGGGTCAGCATTTTGCGACATTGGGTCGCAAATTTTTTCCTGTGTGTCGACCAGCAATATTATAGTAAATTTTATTTGAAAACTATTAAGCTTATGCTTTCAAAACTAAAACCCTTGCCTAGAACTTAAGATTTTTCCTTAATAATTTTTAAATAAATTTAAATGGTGATCGCTTTAGATTTTTTTTTAAATAAAATTAATAAAAGTAGTTTTTTGTAAAAAAGTGTGTGTACACGCACTTATGTATATGTGTGTGTAAGGCCGACCTCTAACAGTTTGAGGTTAGCAATTTATTGGCCCCCTAATTTTTCCTAATTACGAGGGTTGTATATATATATATATATATATATATATATATATATATATATATATATATATATATATATATATATATATATATATATATATATATATATATATATACATATATATGTACAAGCCTTTTTAAATTTGTTTTTCAAATGTTTTTGCTAAGCTTTACTATTGTTATCAGGAAAATTGCACACCTTGTTTGTTTACGCTTAAAGTAGTTTTTTTAGACAACTTGACCATGTTTTTTTAAATAGTTAGCGTTAAAAGAATTTGCAGCAAAATAAAGCTAAAAGAAAATAGAGATTTTATTTGTTATTTTCCACTACCAAAAATGATACAAGTCAAGGAAAAAAGCAGATAAGAAAATAACAAAAATAAAAACATTTTTTGATATAAAATTTTTCACAACTTTTTTCGGTCAGTATAATAAGGACTCTTTTATTTGTGTTAGAATCATGGACAATTTTTAAATTTGTTTTTCAAATGTTTTTGCTAAACTTTACTATTGTTATCAATGCACAGGAAAGCAAGAACTAATTGCTATTTATTTGTAAAAATAAAAAGTTTTTAAAATAAAATAAGTCATTAATACTAATATTTAAATATAAAATATTTGGTTGTTTTTACTATCCCCATTGAAATAGTCTGCACTTTTTTTGGACTCTCCAAATTTTCTATTAAAACCTGATAGTTTATTTCCTGATGAACTATTGTTTTTGATGATGCTCCAAAAGCTTGTAGACTAGTGCATTGTTAATTTACTGATTTTTTTTAACAAAATTTTTAGGAGCCTATTTAAAACTTTTTTTTTAATTTTTAAATACATTTTTTCAAACAGAAAAATAATTATGTTCATCACCTCTAGTAATTCGTATTAATGTTGGAAATTGGGCAATAGGGTGACAAAAAATAGTGTCAAAAAATAAAAATTTTCGAAAATCAATAACCGCAGTTGCTTATCCTGTCCTACAACATTGTTCATACATTCATTCTAAATACAAAGTTTTACTTGTTTTAGTTCGTTGGAAGTGCTACATGTAATATTTCAAATATTGAGGATTGGATGAACTTTAAGTCCTTTTTACTGGTTTAAATATGTTTATAACTAAACTTTTGTTTGATATTAGAAGAAGAAAAACAGTGTATTATTGTAAATAATGTATATGTTTATAGTTTCATACAGTTAGCTATTATTTTACATTAATTTTTCAACTTTAGCTTTCAGCTTTACCAGTTCCTTAAGCAACATATCTTTTGTTATTAGCTTTCTATGTTCCCTTACTACCAAAAGAATGTTCTGTCTCTGATCCTTATTGTAAGAACTGTGAACAAAGTTTTCAATTAAACTAATATTTCTTTCTGTGCAGTCATTGGTCACACTAAGATTGCGAACTAACTGAGTGAAATGTGTGTATGAATTTAGCGCTAAGAATTCACTTGAAGTATGCCACTCTCGAACAGATTTAGTGTGACCTGTAAGTATTAAAAAAAGCCAACTCTCCTTTGTAATTGAATCCTTTAATCTACTATCACTGGTAACAATAAAAGCAGAAGGAGCTTCTACAGAAATCTCTGATAACCCAGAAACTGGAAATTTTAAAAGTTTCTCAATGATTAAACACTTAGCATCTGCTTTCATATGAGGATCACCTAACGATAGTACAACAGTTTTAGGAAACAAATACTATGTGGGTAATTCCAAGTAAAAGTGGGACAAAATATTGAAATTTTTCAGTCACCCTCTCAGATTTCTTACAAATTTGAACCAGTGGTACCTATTAATATAACAAAAAAAAGTTTGAGCGCCCAAATCCAAACGGTTCAAAAGTTATGACATTTTGAAATTCAGCCTAAAACACCCTAATTTTTTCCACTTCCACCATTATGAACTTTGTAGTAGTACTTTTAATTGAATAATTTAAGATCTAGTGGAAGAATGTGGCTAAAAATTGGTACCTGACCATTTTTGAGGGTGCTGAATTCAAAAATGTAGATGAAAGAGTGAAATTTAAATTTTTTGATAGTTATTTTTTTATATTAAAATGGTCAGTCAAATTTTTTGCTCTGTTACCATGGGTTGCGCTTTCATTAATTCCTGGAGTTGCCCAAGTCCCATGGGTTTGATTTTTTTTTTCAAATGAATTAGGTGATCCTAGGCTATCTTTATAAAAAAGATGGTTTTGGTTTCTTAAAGCATAATAAAGATATGTCATTTTGAAATTTAGACAAAAAATTTCTTTATTTGGCCGCTATTCTCTATTTTATAGATTTTATAGCAATTATAGTATTTTTCTACTAGAACTTAAATTATTATAGCCATACTTTTTGTGTGAATAATTTAAGTTCTATAGAGAAATATGACTGAAAATTTGTACCTGACTATTTTTAAAGGTGTTTTAAAATTACCTGACCATTTTCAAAGATGAAGAGAAATTAACCCAATTCTTAATATTTTAGAATAATTTTTGAATTTTAAAATGGTAAAATTATTACTTAACCATAAAATGGGGTAACACTTTCACAAGTTGCCTTACTCTCATGGGTTCAATTGTGGTGTGTAAAAACAGTTTATTAAGGTTGGGTTTTGATATATGAATAAAGTTTTGTGAAATGAATTATCATGAAAAATATAGTTTCGCAACGCCTGCTGTGATGTATAAATATAGTTTTGGGGTGTCAGTTATGTGATCTAAATATAGTTTTGAAACAACAGATAACAATAATAAATTTCAATTAAAAAAAATTATTTTAATTTTAAATTAAATAATTATTAAATCTTGTTTGGTAATTCAGTTTCTTAGTCATGGCAAACAGCCAACAGTGCTCCAATGGAATCAACCTTGAAACTGATTGTCGTCTCACAACATATTTATTGTTGCTGGGAATTGAACCTTTTGAAGATAGTCCTGAATATGAATAAGAAATATGAATGTGGATCACTGGGCTCTCAATAATAAATGTCAAACCAACAACTTGTCTCCTTGTCAACTTGTCATAAACATTTTTATTTGAAGCATTATACAACTAAATTAACACGGTGCTGCAATCCATTTAATACTAATAACTAAGTTATAAAAGGTATTTATAGTAATCATAACTTTTAGTTTTGTGAAAATGCTGTGAGCTACATTAATGAAATTGTTGGCAGCCAAATTCTATTTTAGCTATATCTAACCTTTTAGCTGACTTCTGAAAGTGCACTATTAAATGCCATACAACTTTAAACTTTTTAAGGTTTTATTAAAATTTTTGTACATATTAAAAGAGTACTTTTAATATGTATAAAAATTTACCCTTTTTTTAGGAGTCTTCGTGATATCTACTTGAATACAGAAAAGTAACTATGCAGTAAAGGCAAATTCATAGTTCCAGGTGATAAACTTTGTCCACACATAAATAAGCATCAAGTGAAAAATCAGAAGAGAACAAGTCGGAGATTAAATTAACTGAAGATAATATGGAAAAAGAAATTATACTGGAAACAACAAGATTATTGCTCAACAGTACTTTATGCGAACTTATAGTGTCTCCTCTAGAAGATTATTTACCCGAAACCTCTAACAAGCCTTCACTTGGAAAGAGAAAGATAAAGCAAGTTGAAGTTATTAAGAAGCTTGCAACTGGTCTGGATGTGACCAAATTTGATCTTGTTGCACCAAAAAATGAAGTTTTAAAAGAAAATCAAACCAAAGCTGGCGATCTAGACTTCCTTTTAGAATGCATGAAAGAAAAACTTGTGAAAATGTTGTGAGCTAGGTTTCTAACAGAAGGCAGCAACTTCAAATTTTGATATCAGGAAAGCAGCAAAAGAGTTTTCAGTTTCTAAACACAAAATTCAAAATGCAAAGTTTTTACACAACCAAAAAGGCATCAAAGCATACCCTGATGTGGTTGAATGGCATCGAATCAGCAAAGATGTTATAGAACCTTTAAAGCCTTTTTACTGTGACGATGAGTATTCAAGGCAAATGCCAGGTAAAAAAGGCTGTGTAAGTGTTAGGTAAAAAAGTACATGTCAAAAAAATTGATTTTGTGTAACTTTAAGGAGCTCTATGTGGCGTATAAGACAAAGTACCCAGGTCATAAAATTGGATTTTCTAAATTTTGCAGTCTTCGGCCTAAATGGTGCATCCTTGCTGGTCCAAAAGGTGCACATTCTGTTTGTGTAATACAATACACCAAAATGTTAAATTAATGTTGAGTGCTATATTTCTTTAAAACATCTTACCATGAAATCATTGAAAAGATTGTCTGCAGCAGAAAATCTATAGTTTGCATGATTCACCAATGCATTAGTTGTCCTGGTATACTAGCTGCCCAAAATTATTTCCAGCAGTATCTCACACAAAATGATGATCCAAAAAAGTAATATGACAGTGATGAAAATGAACAGTCAGTGGATTTCAAACAGTGGACAGCAACAGATAGAACTGAACTTTTAACAATAAAACTTCCATTAAATGAATTCATAGAGCTCCTGTGTGAAAAACTTGATAATATTACTTCTCATTCATTTATAGCAAAATCACAATCTAGCTATCTAAAGCATCTCAAAGAAACAGTTAGTATTGATAAGATTATTGTACTGGCAGATTTTGCAGAGAATTACACTACAAGACGAGATACAGAGTTACCATTGGAGCAATAGTCAATGTTCCCTTCATCCAGTTGTCATCTACTAGAAGAAAGTGAAATTGGAAATGTCTGTTTTTTGTGTAATTTCAGATGATTTGAATGATGATGTTGGATTTATAAATGAAGTTATGCATAAAACCATTAATGCATTAATCATATAAAAACTCATCTTTGTCCCACAATTACAAAAACTCATTATTTTTCTGATGGCTGTGCAGGGCAGTATAAAAACTGCAAACATTTTTACAATTTATGTCGCCACACTCGAGATTTTTCTGTTTGTTGCATCTGGAATTTCTTTGCAACAAGCCATAGCAAATCTCCATGCGATGGAATAGGTGGCACTGTTAAAAGGCTTGTTGCAACAGCTAGCTTGCAGAGTCCAACCACAGGTCATATACTGTCTTCTCAAGCAATGTTTGAATACTGACAGTGGGATTACATTTGTGTACATCACTGCTGAAGAAATGGAGCTTGTAAGAAACGAACTTACTGATAGACTTTTAATAGCAACCACTATTCCTGGGACAAGAAGTTTCCATCAATTTATACCATCTCATTCAATTATAAAAAAGAAAAGGGTATCCGAAGATGATGATTTTGCTCTAACATTTGACTTCCTCAAAAAACAAAAATATGAAATTATTAAAATTGACAATATTATGATGTAACAATAACTATTATGCAAATACAATGATTTTTACTGGCTTGGTATGGTTTCTGAAATAGGTTAAGAGAATGATGATTTTATGGTAAAGTTTATGCATCCACATTATCCAAGTCAGTCGTACTACTGGCCAAAGCGGGATGATAATTGCTGGGTGCCAAGAATGAATATCATTTCTCTTGTTAAAACACCTTTAAAATCTTCTGGGCGTCAGTACCAAATCTCAAAAGAAGATGAAACTCTATTTTAACAAGTTTTATCTTTTCAGTGAAAGTTAATATTTTACTTTCGTTAATATTTTACTTTCGTTAATTAATATTTTACTTTCGTTATTTAAATGATATAAACTTCAATTTTAATAATATTTGGTTATTCCTTTTCATTTTTATTTTTAGCTTTTTTTAATAAAGCAGGTTTTTAATATTTTTTAAAAAAGTTTGTATTTTAATTTCTTATTTTTTAACTCAACATTTGAGCATGTAACCTAAATTTTTTGCATGCAACCAATATTTTGAAATAATACCTAATTATTAGAATAATAAAAAAAGAAATTATTTTTTCAATCTGTTGTATAGTAAATTATATTCCTATGTGTATATTATATTTACATGTGTATAGTAAATTATATTTCCATGTGTAAATTATATTTCCATGTGAAAATATTGATCATAAATATGCAAGTTATGCAAACAATATAATTTTTTTATTTTCTTTCAGAGACCTATTTTTTTCCAAAACATCTTATTTCACAATGAGAGTAAGGCAACTCCAGAAATAAGTGAAATGCAAATTATGGTTACAAGAAAAAAAAATGACTGTTGACATTTTTAAATTCAAAATTATTCTAAAATATTAGGAATTAGGTTAATTTCTCTTCATCTTTGCATTTAAGACCTTTAAAAATGGTCAGGTACAAGTTTTCAGTCATATTTCTCTACTTGAACTTAAATTATTCACACAAAAAGCTATTAAATCGCTATAAAATTTATAATAAAGAATAGAGGCCAAATAAAGAAATTTTTTGTCTAAATTTCAAAATGACATATCTTTATTATGCTTTAAGAAACCAAAACCATCTTTTTTATAAAGATAGCTTAGGATCACCTACTTTATTTGAAAAAAAAATTGAACCCATGAGACTTGGGAAACTCCAGGAATTAATGAAAGCCATGGTAACAGTACAAAAAATTTGACTGACCATTTTAAATTAAAAAAATAGCTATCAAAAAATTTAAAATCTCACTATTTTATCTACATTTTTGAATTCAGCACCCTCAAAAATGGTCAGGTACCAATTTTTAGCCACATTCTTCCACTAGATCTTAAATTATTTAATTAAAAGTGCAACTACAAAATCCATAATGTCAGACTTCGTAAAAAAAGGAACGTTTTAGGTTAAATTTCAAAACATCATAATTTTTGAACCGTTTGGATTTGGGAGCTCAAATTTTGCATTTTTAATGTTTCATTAACAGGTACCACTGATTAGAATTTAAATAAAATCCGAGGGGTGACTGAAACGAATGTCCCACTAATACATGGAATTACCCATGTGTGGTTACTCATGCTTTTCTGAAGTGAGTTTCCAACTTCATAATCCCATTCTATTTTAATTGTTTTTGCAATTTTGAATGCATTAAAATCATTTAGAATGGCATGCTCTGCTTTGCATGATTTAAAAAAGGCAGGTCCATAATAAATAGCAACAATTAATGCTACTCTTGAGACCATATGTTTCTTTTCAGGAGTCAGATATTCAATGACTGTGGATGTCATATCGAGCATTAGAAAATATATTGCTTAGGCCATAAACCTTGCATTGTGATAGGCGCTAGGGTGATAGATTTGAAAATTGTTTTATTTCTCAGATTTAATGTTCATGTATTACGCCAAATATTCAACAAAATGTCTACAATCATTCCTTCAAATATTCTTATTTTTATTTAATGTCCTTGAAAAAAATATATATTTATGGAAAACCTAATTCACTTTATATTATTATTACATACTGGGAATGATTTTTACATACTGGGAATGATTTGATGTTCTAGTGCTTTAGTTACAAACTTTTTAGACTTCAAATAGAGTTTGCAGAGATCAATGCCAGCAATAAGGACTTCGTTCAGGAAATCCTTTGAACTTTTCTACAGCACCATTGGCTGAAACTTTTGGATAAAATTATGTTATCTATTTCTTCTGAAAATCTTTTAACAACTTATTTGCAAGGGCTTTTTCTTTGAAATTGCCTTACACGTTTTCTTTGAAATTGCCTTAAAAGCTCAAGTAATATTTATCTCGGCAATATGGTGTCTCCATAATAACCAAAGAAATGGTTTACCAAGAAATCTTGCCATAATAGTTATTGCACCAGATTTCCGTCCAGTGTTACTTATTGTGGTGTCAGAACAGTATCCTACAATATAGTCACAAATTTCAAAATATTCTAGGGTTTAATCCCGAATGCTGAGACCGACCCTTATACTGGTGGAAGTTATTGCTGCAATTAGACCCTCACTGGTTATCTCCATGTCTACTCTGAAGTATGCTGGTCTAAACTGATGCCTACTTTTTGAGCTTGCTTCATGAAAGTCAACATTTTTATTTGGGACAAAAACTTCCGACTCAGCAATTACACTTCCAGCATCTAAATTAATATATAAAGATTTTTAGCTCAGTTATACATTTACTTCAAAAAATTGCATTATTAGAGAAAATTGTTTATATTATCTTATTTTATTAAATGCTCTCCCATATTGTAAAAGTCATTTACAGTTATGTAGCATTCAGAAATTTGCATTTTGATTTGAAAGATTTTACTGTTGCACAAAGTTTTGTATTTGCTGTATAGAAATTTAACTTTTCTACTATACTTCTCTCCGAAATCAAATAATTATTTAAACCAGCAAACTTCCAAATATTCACAATTTGTCAGAGTAAACAGTATTTTTTGTTATTTAAGTAACTAAACTCGTCTTTCCCTTTACATATAACATCCTCTCTTGCTCAAGAACATCGAAAGTTTGGTTTATTAGGTTTGAATCACTTGTTTCTAGCTGAAGTTAGGAACAAGTAATATCGAAGAACACTTCCATTCAATGAAAGTGGGTTTGTAGGTAGATAGCTTAAAGAGAAGTTTTTTTTTAAAACATCTTCCCTTCAAACAAGGCTGCAAGCAACCACTAATTAAAGTTGGAAGTTACTAAAAGAGAAAAGATGAAGATTGTAGAGCAAGATAACGATTGACAGACAACTTAGAGGATTGCAAATAATATGAATCAGTAAAGTAAGATGAAGGAAACGAGTTCCAAAGAACTGATGTTCAAGGAAAAAAAAAGGATGAGGCTTAATTGAATGACAAGTAACACAAGAATGAATTTTAGTAGATGGCACAAGAGACACTAGCTCTTTAGAGCAGTGCCCATTATGGTAATTGTAGAAAAGAAAAAGAGCAGCAACATTACGACAATGTGATAGTGGTTGGAGGTTGGCTGCAAAAGCAGGTCCAACTATGTTTACAATGCGGTTTTGCACCTTGTTTAAGAGAGAATGGCATCATTAGAAGAATCAGATATGGCAACAGTATTCCATACAAGGCCGGATTTGAGATTTATAGAGATAGAGAATAGAATCCGGAGTAAGAAAGTGTCGAGCTTGATAAAGAGATGCAACCTTAGCAGATGCTAATTTTGCAATGGATTTGATATATGGTTTCCAAGAAAGATTGGTTGTAAGAGTTAATCCTAGAAGATGAAGAGTGGATGACTCATTGAGTACATCATTGTTCATAAATATAGAAAGATCTAAATTATTTATATAACAATTGGCAGAAAAAAATTGAGTTTTATCTGTATTGAAGTTCACCAGCCACTGTGAGCTTCATGCTGTAGCATAAGTGAGATCCTTTTCAAGCTCAAATGCCCCCTCCAAGCAATCAGTGAGTGTTGGCTTCTTATCACGACAAGAATAAATGGTAGTAGCAATCAGCAAACAATGCCACCTTAAATATGAGAATATCTGGAAGATTGTTGATGTAAATTGAAAAGAGTATAGGGCCAAGTATAAGTACGGAATAAGGGAAGAGTGCTGTTCATCGAGGAGAACTTTTATACTACGATTGGAAAGGAAGGATTCAATAATCTTGAAGATGTTGCCAGATACACCATAAGATGAAAACTTATTTTTTATTAGAGCAGACCAGCATGCCAAACTTTATTAAAAGCTTTTGAAATGTCAAGAGTGATGGCCTTAACCTCTCCACTTTTATCTAATGCATGATAAAACCTATCAGTTATTACTGTAAGCAAATCAGCTGGAGAACAAAAAGATCAAAATCCATATTGATGGTCAGAAAGTATGTTATTAGATTCAAGAAGAGAAATTAAGTGTTTGTTAATTAAAGATTCCAAAACCTTCCTTATGATAGGAAGAAGACTAATATGATGGTAGTTAGACAAATCAGTTTGCTCTCCAAAATTTTTGAAGATAGGGATAACAGATGCCGCTTTCCAGCAGGCTGAAAAACAAGACTCTGATAAGCACTTGTTGAATAGTTTTGAGAGTATAGACAACAGTTCTGGAGAACTATTCTGCAAGACAATAACAGGTATGTTGTTTGGGCCACAAGCTGTAGAAGAGTCTAGGCAGGAAATCACTTTAGATACAGAAGCTGGAGTGATACGAATGTCAAGCAATGGATCAACCTGTTTGTTGGCAATATCAGATAGAACACAACTAGTGGAATTAAGAGATGATATTGATGAAAAGTATTTAGCAAACAATTCAGCTTTGTCTTTAGGTGAGGTGATTAATTCCACCGCTCTTGTAAATATAAATCCTTAATTCCACCTCTCTTGTTGGGTTCAGAAAGTCTGAACCATACAAGAGCGTTGGAATTAAGTATTTGCCCTTATTATTAATACTTTTAAAGATTCTCCAGAAATCGTGAGAGCCTAATTTTTGAGATGAGATACAAGATTTCATAAACTGAGAATAGCGGGCTTTGACAAAACCTATTTACAATGGTTTATAGCAGTAATAAACAGACGTCTGTTTTCTGCAGAATTGTTTTGCTGATAGATATGGAAGTAATGGTTTCAATTCGCGATCGCAGCAGCACAATGTAAGGAAAACCATGGAGGAGAGTGGTTTGATCTGGAATCATCGAGAGGGAATAAAAGATTCCATGCCAGCCTGAATCCACGAAGTTATGTAGTAAACACATTTGCCGACAGAAAGATGAATGATTTCTACCCAAGGGCCATCACAAAGAAAATCACGAAAAGAATCCCAGTCTGCTTTAAGGTAATTATAAGAGGTACCATGATAGGGGGATTCAGATGATGAAGAAGAATGAGATATTAGTTTTAGAGAGACCAAACTGTGTTCAGAAGCACCTAAGGGTGAATGTGGAGAAACTGAGCACTGACTAGGATCAGAAACAAGACATAAGTCAAGAAGAGAAGGTTATTGATTCAGGTTGTCTGGAAAGTGAGTTGGAAAGTTGTCTATTTGAGTTAGGGATTGAGAAGGGCAAAAGTTGTGGGCTTTAATGCCTGCAGAATCACTGACACTAGAGCCAAGCCATTTAGAGTGGTGAGCATTAAAGTCACCGACAACAACTATATTAGCTGATGGATAAAGAGAGAGGGCTTGGTCAATATGATCAGAAATAACATCGAAAAAAGTGCAGTTTGAGATGAAGGAGAGCGATATAGAACAAAGAGAAAGGTGATAGCGTGAAGTGGTGCTAACCAAAAGCACATGAAAGAATAGTATGTGGATTCAAACCTAGTTTCACGACAAGTGGGTGAATTCTTATGAATGTAAATGCTCAGGCCAAGCATGTGACTATTGGAGTCTTTACGAATTAAAGGAAGATAACCATCAATGCTAAGATCACATGATGAGACAACTGAACTCAAATTAATCTCACAAAGAGCATGTAGGTCAATAGTAAAGTTATTTTTAAAAATATCATCAATTGTGGATGACCACAATTGATGTTTTAGAAACATCACAGCAATAATACCTAGAGATGCAAACTGGATTTGTTTCACAGTGAAAGTCATCTGAGTTGCAACACTTAATAGAGACACATTTAGCACCCCCAGTTGGTGATTCATCACTTGAATCTCCACAATCATCATAACCATCACACATTTTGCAACAGAAACACAAAGATTATTTTTACAGCACATTTACAGACACACAAAGATTATTTTTACAGAGTTTTTGACACATGTTTGAAAAACTTGCTGAATGAAATAAAATTGCTTGGAATGTAAAGTTTTCAAATTTACATGTTGCTCTTCCTGATGAAAAAGGAATCTAAAAATTTTTTTTTATTTGACTCCCTAATTTTGGTAGAACCGGAAAATGTACTATGGCTTTTTTTTGTTTTGTTTTCTAATTTTGTGTCACCCTATTTGGCAATATAAAAGAAACAATTTCAGACATGCATCAAATGCGGTAAACACATTTTAAAAAGAAACCATGTTATTCTTTTATTTAATTTATTCTGTCATTACAAAATTTATTAATCAAATAATATATTTTACTAACAAATAGCAATTTATTTTCCTATTTCCTTATTTTCCTATTATATAAGTATTGAGAAAAAATGTCAAATATAGCAAAAGCATTCTTAAAAGCAAACAGACCTTAAAACAAATAAACAGAAGAAAAAAAAATTAACAAAATTTCTCATAGTTCTAGTGTACATAGTAAATTAGTTTCCTAATTGTTTAAATTATTTGGACTGATAAAAATTGTGAATAAATTGCATATCAAAACTTTCAATTGTTGTTAAATTGCTATAAAAGATGTTTTTTTCATCAATTTGTATCAAAATCAGTAGCTAAAAACAACACCACTCTAAAAAAAAGAATGCAAAAGTTATATAAAAATTTTTTTTTTTTAAATTTTTTTTTTTAATTATTAAATTTTTTAGTTTATTTAATTAAAACTTTATAATTCATTACACTTTTGTTTCCTTTTTTAGGATTACTTTTTTTTTCTCAGTAGATAATTATCTACTGAGAAAAAAAGCTAAACTTAAGTTTAGCTTTTTCTGCAAATTATTGACAAGCTTTATAAGTTAAAAAAAACTTGCGAACTGCTGTGGTCGGTGTGTCTAACAATATTACTTTAAATGTGGACAAACAAGGTGTGTAATCGACAAGACATACCCTTCTCAGGAAGGCTTGATATTAAGGTGGCCATATGTAGACGATTGGCATGTACAGTAATCATTTGACGGTATTTTTGCGCATTTGGGGTTTGTACGCATTAGTGTACATGTTTATATATTTCAAAAAAGCAAATAAAATTCTTTCAAAAAATATTATTTGAAAGACTTTTAATAAATGAATTTTCTAAAATATAGTTAAAAAACAAAATAAATAAAGTTCCAATAAACTTAACTATAAAACGCGAAACTAAATGAATTAAGTTCCCGTAGGCATTTAAAATAAAAAGTTTTTAAAATTCGCGTTAGAGAAGAAAAAAAATTACTTCGAAAGATTTTTCAACTACAACAAAGAAAATGCGCTTGTTTTATGCAAATTTTGTTTGCCTTGTAATGTCTTTTTTCCCTAATTATTGTAAATAATCCTTTGCAATTTATTTTAGTAAGAAGTTCATAAAAATAAGTGTTCATAAAAAAGTAGTTTAATGTTTTTATAACTACTTATACAACAAATTCAAAAAATGAATAGTAAGAAGAGAAGGTTAAACACGTTTAATGATAATTTAAAGAAAATGTTTCCTTTCTTAACGCAGATCAAAGATGAGCTCCTCAAATGTACTATTTGTCAAAGCCTATTTGACATTAGTAGTTGTGGATGGTCTGCAATTGAAGATCATTGCAAATCTATCAAACACAAAATGGCATTGGATGCTTCTATATCGTCAAACAAAATCACAAAGTTGATGAAGAGTCAGAGCTTTGGTCAAAATGAAAAATATTAGCCATTCAAGAAGGAACAACTGCATTTCACACAATCAAACACAACCGTAGCTTTGGAACCGCTGATTGTACATCAAAGCTAATTAAGAAGTTTTATAATCCAAGATTTGCTTGTGGGCATACAAAATGTGAAGCAATAATTGTAAACGTGTTCAAGAAATATTGTAAAACTAACACAGAAAATGCTTTATTAAAAGCATTATGTGTGTCAATTCTTTCTAATGCATCAAGCCACAAGGATGTTAAAATGTATTCAATCTAACAATATTTCTGTAAAAGTTTTGACTATTTTTGCAGACAACACCAATACCTATTTCGAAGGTTTAAAACAAAACGAAACAATATTCACAAAAATTAATCATTAAGCTAAACTGTGAAATCATTGGTATTGGTTGCAATGCTCATATTTTATCAAACACAATAAACACTACATCTGGTTCTTTATCTATTGATGTGGAGATAATTGTTCCTCAAATTTATTTTACTGTTCGAGTTTCTAGTTTAGAAAATTTCTGCAATGAGGTTGGTGTGGAATATCAAAAATTGCTAGGATTCTCAAAGGTTCTTTGGTTGACCAGCTATCAAAAGAGTGCTTAAGTTATATCAACCACTAAGATCATACTTTTTAAGCTTAGAAAATTGCCCGAAACTTTTATTAGATTTTTTCAATAACGAAATGGGTGAAATAGTATTGTTTTTTTTTCACAGTCAAGCCAATGTTTTTTATAACACGGTAAAAAAAATTGAAAAAGATGATATTTCTGCTGCTGAAGTTGCCTTAGTAGTAAAAGATTTGAAAGACCAGATAAAATCTAGAAAAGAAGAAAAATTTCTGCCTTTCATGGTAAGACAGCATTTGCAAGTTACCAAAGAAAGTAGTCATCATTTGAAAAATCAATTTCTGAAAGAAGTAGACATTTTTTACAGTGTCTAGAGTAAAATGATGAGTGGTCCTTACTTAACTGTAAAGTTGAATGGATTGAAATTATTGAAACTTTAACTTTTTTGAAAAAATCAATAGAAATCACATTTGATGACAATGTTCGACAAAATTCAGAGAACTAATTTATATTGCACATAAGAAAAATGTTCTTCTTCGAACTCACAGTCTGTTGAATGTGACAAGCGATAGGTTGAAATTTTTTCTCATTTAGAAAGTAATCACATTCCTTAAAAGAGTTTGTTAAAATTGGTGGAAGCCGCTTTATGTTTGCCAGGTATAAACACTTCCGTAAAGCAATTGTTTTCGACTGCCAATGACATTTGGATGGAAGGGAAATACCAACTTACAATGAAAATTTCGGCAGCTGTTTTGTTCGTTAAATTTAATTTAAGAAAATATAGCTGCTCAGATTTTGCAGAAAAAATTGAAAAAAATGACATGCTGCTGAAAACAATTCTTTCTTATAGAAAATGTTTGTGATTTAAAAATGCAAATAATGTTTAATATTTTTTCCATAATTTAGTTTCTTCACATGCTATTTTAAAATAAATAAATGAGTTTTTAGTAAAACCCATTTAAGCCAGGCCCATAGGCAGGGTGGGAGCGAGGGGGGCATGTGCTCCCCTGCACTTTGTCCTGTTTGGCCACTAAAATATTGAAATTAAACATATATTCAAAATTTGTTTGTATAATACAAAAAAGGACAAGGTGAAACCGTATTAAAAATATAAAAAATATAATTAATCATTTTATTAAGTTTATGCAAAATCCAATCAAAAAAAAGGTGAATATAGATGCCAAAAACAATTGTCCTTGTGCGTCTTTATTTTTATTTTAGTTTTGGCGCCTCTTGAAAAAGTGCTCCTCATTTAAAGAAATGGTATTTAAATCAGGCTACGGGTCTGATTTATATACCATTTGTATTTATACATACCAAATTTATTCCTTGTACACGTCTGGTATTTTTCAAATGTAGTCATCTCACTTGATATATATATATATATATATATATATATATATATATATATATATATATATATATATATATATATATATACATATTTGTGATACACACACACACATATAAATATATATATATACATATACATATCAGGGGTGTGCTCTTGGACTTTTTTTTGGTTGCCAGAAAGACAACTGAAATTAACCAGTTTGTTAATGTTAGTTGCCTGCTGACCTTTTCCTATTTTATGGGTGGGTTTCATTTTCCTATATATGACTAAGTGTAGACTAGAAATGGTTTGCGTAAATAAAAGTAATAATGTAAACGATTGATAACATTAATTTTTCTACTTTCAGAT
>NC_088934.1:3407500-3515000 GCF_038396675.1 Hydra vulgaris
TATTATTAACGGTATATGTACATTGACATACATATTGAAATAAGAAGAAGAAATATAAAAATTTATTTCTTATGCTTGCTTTTTTTTAAAGTGTTTTTAATAAAACCACTTAAAATGTGCAACCTTTTTTTAACACTTACTTTTATACAAGCAGAGACACACTAGACCGCACTAGGCTGCACAAATGATCTACCTTAAATTACATTCTAATATAGATGAAAATTTACAACCAAGTTTTCTGAGCTTAGCTGAGCACATTAGGTGCTAGGCTTTTTATTATAAATGATATCTATTTGTAGATTTTGCTTTAAAAAATTGAAGAAGATGCATAAAGAACGGTTTTAGATCTTTTAAATCCTGTTAAAATCTTTTTTAATAATATTGTGGAAAGTTATGGAACATTCTATGACAAATATGTGTTTTTTAGCATGTGTTTAAGCGGTTTTTTAATGTACATTTTAGTGGATAGTTGTATTGTGTTAATGGAAGATTTATTATTTTGTATTTATGTATGCAAAAAGTTTTTAATTATGTAAAAACAAAGAGTTTACAAGAAAAAAGGATTTTTAATTTCTCAATTTATTGAAAGCAAGAAAACCTAAAATCTAGTACTTTTCGTTTAAAAGTCGCCTAAATAACTTTTCTAAAATGCTGTTTTCATCTAGAAAATTGTACTTTAAATGGATCAAATGTCGTTCATTTAAATAACGCCTAAAAAAACAGAAAGGCAGTAAATTATTTATGAAAAATAGTCATTTCATACACCCTAATATTAATGTTTTACACTAAAACATCAGAGTGCACTACACAATGAAGTTGTTCTAGCCCCAAACCATGATCTTATGATGAAAATGCTTTTCAGCTACAATGCTAAGGTGTCCAGAATGAGGAGGAGTCAGGGAAAAGTCAAAGACTCTAATCAACCTGAGAAGGTCAAGGAGCTCTTGATGTACGTCATCACCTAATTTCTCATATATATATGTTTATTTATATATATATATATATATATATATATATATATATATATATATATATATATATATATAAAGTTATGTAAATAAAGCTCAATTTTATTGAACGTTTTATGTTTATATTCACAATATTAAAGAAATTAAATACATTAAATAAATAATAATGACAAAAACACCATTTTGATAACCCATAACTACACCTGGCTGTGCAATCATAACCACTCCTGGAAACTAAATATGGCCAGATTTAAATTCCTCAACCTCAATTACCTATATTTAAACATACAACTGTTCCATCTAATTGAAAAAACCATTGAAAAACCATCTAATTGAAAAAACCATTGGAACATTCCAGGACCATCCTTGACAACACCTAATAACCACCTGTACATTTATGACCACTTCCAGAGACAAATATACCATATATATCATATTTATATATATATATATATATATATATATATATATATATATATATATATATATATATATATATATATATATATATATATATATATATATGTATATTATAGATATTGAGTCATTAATGTGTTGTAGATCTTAATAAAGTTTGACAATTCTTAGAAAATAAGATTTTTTTAAAATTAAAATTGAAAATATATTCATTAAAAATGTAGCTTACTAACATAAATATCACTAAATAGACAAAAGTTTTATGACTTTACATAAAGTTTGTGTTTACTGTAAATATGTATTTTTTAACTTCTTTTATGAATTAAAGGGTGACGACTATTCATATGCCTAAGGGCGCAGTAGTTAAAATCTGGTTGATTGAATAAAGCAAAAAAATAATAATAATAAAGAGAAACATAATTAATAAGATTGTTCATAAATAAAGGCAATAATACTCTTGCTAGGTTGTCTTGAATTTTTACCAAAAATTGTTAACTTTTAAGTTATATTTTTTGAAAAAATATTGATTAAAAAAATAATTTATAAATTAAAAGTTTAAAAACTTTTTAATTTATAAATTGCTTGCCAAAACCAAAACCCTCAGGTAATGCAGCTACACTCCTTGCATTTTTCAATAACAGGATAACAGGACCTTTTTTTACAATTTTATAACAACTGATTAAATTAATATTTATTATTTCTATTGTTTACAAAACACAAAAAAGTTAAAAATGTAATTGAAAAGTTTTATAAATCTAAACTTTATAATTATTTTTAGATTACATTATATTGAGTACCTTGTTGCGCTAGTAAACAAAAATAACTTAGACCCAGTCTTAGTTTTATCGATTGAAGAGCTTAGTGTTGTATTGACAAGAAGTTATAAAGATCTTTTGAAACAAAATGAAAATGAAGCTATTGAAGAATTTCATGAAAGATTACGAGAGGTATTTATTTATTTATTTTGTTTTGACAACCTAGATTATAGTCTTGACTTAAAATGAAAAGCTTAACTCGAGGTGCAAAAAAAATAATCAGTTGTCTTTAATTCTTATTTAATTGTCTTGTCTAATTTTCTTGTAATCCTTAATTTTAAAGTTTTTTATTTTTTTAAAAGCCATAAAATAAAATTAAAAAAAGTTAATTTTTAACTTTTATTATTTTGTCTTTCAATACACCTAAGCACATAAGCATTATATATTTTAATAATCTATTTATTTGTGTATATGATTTTTCTCCGTTTCCACTGAATGCTAAAAAAACCCTGACAGATTTTTGCAACTACATTTTGCACTACAACCCTTTTTGCAATTGCAAAAGATGGTGTTGAGAAGTTTTTCTGGAGCAGGTGGAAGTAAAGTTTGAATTGGCTCCAATGCATTACTTACTAAATTCCAGCCCCAGTCTGTTGGGTCCAGTTGATTGCCTAGCCATACTTGAATTTGATAGTATATTCGATATAAGTGTTGAAATTAACATCACATGAAAATCACATTAGAAGAAAGTATGTTAATAAAAATAATAGAATAAAATATTAGCAAAATAATAATAATAATAAACAAAACATAAATATTAAAAATAAACGTTTCCATTATAATTTTATAAAAAACTTTTTAATTATTTCAAGTAAAGCATCAATCACTAAAAAAAAACTAAAAAAAAACAAAAACAAAAACTTCTTATCAAATACTTTTAAAATAAATTTGAATCTAGCCTGCCTCAGCAGTGTTCGTATATCATTAAGTAAGGTTATGATAGCTTATCTGTTGTTCTTAATACTTTTTCATGATCCAGTTTTATCAAATTTAACATCTAAAAACTAGATTTTTCTTTGGTGCAGTGTTAATTATTTCTATTGTAAGTACCTTACTATAGCCATAAAGTAAAAACATTTATCTAATTTTCTTCAACAAATTGTTTCGCCATCAGTAGGCTCATCCTGGTGAGCTTACTGATGATGAAAATTAGATAAGTATTTTTACTAATTAATTTTTGCCCTGTTCTTTAAAAACATTGAGCACTCTATTTGTTGAGTAAACTAACATAACTAACTACTATGCAAAAAAATTGGTAAATTAGAATTAAGTACATATTTTCTTGGAAATAATGAACAATAATAAGTAAAAATTTAATTTACTTATAGTTTATTAATATTTGGTTTTATACCCTAATGCTCATCTTTATTTTTGGTCCTGGGAAGTTTTCCTAATTCATTTTTAATGTGTGCCCAGAGATTTTCTATCGAATTTATGGGGCTGTTTAATGGGAAAAATTTGGCCACTTCAAAATCCGAATTTTCTCGTTATGAAACCAATTTTTTACTACCTTTGCTGTATGCTTTGGGTCATTATCTTGTTGATAGACCCAAATCAAAGGTAGGTTTTCTTCTGCGAAGGGTAGCATAACATCCTGCAGTATATTTAAATATATTTCTTTGTTCATATTTTCTTTGATCCAAAAATGGGGACCTACTCCATAATATGAAAAGCAACCCCACATTTTAATATTTCCACCACCATATTTAACCGTTTTGACGGTATATCCGGGATCATATTCTTTTCTTTTTGGACATATTTTTTCAGTGCATCTGACCCACACAAATTAATTTTGGTCTCATCTGGCCATAGAATATTTCGCCATTTTGAAGATGGCCAGCCCACGTGTTTCCTAGCAAAATCTTTCCTGTTTTTAATATTATTTGGTGATAAAAATGTTTACTTTAACATATTGTTGAGTAAGCCTTTTTCTAACTGTCGAAGCATCAATTTGCAGGACAAGAGTAGTTTTTATTTCTATTGACGTTGCAAAAGGATTTCTTTTGGAATAAAGAACAATATTTTTGTCATCTCTTTTAAATGTTTTGCTCTTTCGACCACGTGTTTCGGGTGTATTTTTTTTTTAAATTGCATTGCATACCATATTAATTGAACAGTCCATTAAATTTGAAAACTTCTTTTAAAGTTTTACCCCTAATTTCGTAAAATTTTAATTGAATTTGATTAAGAAGGTTGCGTATAAACATTTTTTTTGTTTGTTTTAAATATAATTTGTTATAATTATATATTTAAGATGGGGCAAGATGGTTTTTCATATAACAACTCAACAAAAAAACTTAAAAATGGGTGAAAACGAAACTGTATTTACATATTGTATTTTAAAACGCCAATTGGTTTTTTTAAATATTATTTTCTGGTCACGTGACCAGATAACAAACTCCTAAGCTTTTTAATTTAAATTTTTCTACATCCAAACTGAAAATTCATGCAAGCAATAAATCATCATGATAACATAAACATAATATCAAAGTATTATTGCTTCATGACAAATGGTTTCGTAATAACTCAGGGCTATCAAAACGTTCGCCATCTTGCCCCATCTTCCCCTATACACACATATATATTCATATATATATATATATATATATATATATATATATATATATATATATATATATATATATATATATATATATATATATATATATATATATATATATATGTATGAGCATCTTTTACCTTGAGCACAATTAAATTAGGTTTTTATATTATATCATATGTTTTTGTATATTATATAGTTTGTTTTTTTCAATTTTTCATTAATTTTTTAAATTTTATATTAATTTTTGTTTGTTTTTAGTACGTTCGCACGGAACTTCCTTTATTAAAAAAGAAATGATTGTAGAAGATCCTCACAGTCATTCCACGGTTTTATTGCTTCATTACGGCTTTCTATTGGCTTTACAAAAGATTTATATTAGTGTGGAAAATTACGAAGTAACTGTGATGACGATTTTTATCACCTAAATTTAAAGTATAAGCTGTATTCTGTTTTATTAATATTCTGTATAATTTTTATATTTTTTAGAAGCTGTTTTTATATATTTTTTTAATTTTACAACAAATAACTGTATTGCAAGATAATGCGTGTAACTAATTGTAATGTATCTATATCAAAGTATTTGTGTTTTCATTTTCAAAGGGACAACCAATGAATTTTTTGATATTTTTTTATTTTTCCAGGAGATGGTAAATATCCAAAGGTAAAGGATGGTAAATAAGTAAATATTTTGAATACAAATGAATATTTGAAAAACGAATTTAAATTTTTTCGATAAAACTTAATCTAATTTGGTTTCAAATCATATTTATATATATATATATATATATATATATATATATATATATATATATATATATATATATATATATATATATATATATATATATATATATATACATACAGTATTGGACAAAACATTTGCCACCAACATCGAACAATGCTAAAAAGTGTTCCTAATTTTACATGTCTTAAAAACGAAACGAGCTATACTACCACAGCAAACAGTTCAGGAGTCTGGAGTCATAGCATGCCATGACATGAGCAATCAGGTGACAGCACACAGGCAGAATTTCGTTGACAATTGCAATTTTGCAGCGGACAAAACAAGTGCAACTTTTTTGGTTTGTTTCATTTTCTTAAGTCTGGTTCGTGTCAACGTCACGGAAGTTTTTTAATAATTAAAGGAAGTATCCAGTAGTTTCCAGAAGCATGCAGAAGCTTCCAAAAGTTTCCAGAAGAAGCATCTGGAAACATCCAGAAACATTCAGAAGCATCGAAAAGAAGCATCTAGAATCTTCCAGAACAGGTTCACACAGGTTCATTTTACTATATAAGAGACATATAAATCGACATATAATTCAGTCAGTATATGGAAGTCAATCAGTCAGTATTATCAAGACAGTTTATCGAAGTGAGTTTTATCAAAGTGTTTTATCGAAGAACATCAATACAAGAAGTGAAATACAACAAGTGTTTCATTACGTCAATACAGTCCACATCCAACCAAGACGTTGTGTTGCACAGAGCATTATTGTATCATCGTGATTATTTATTTTTAAGACTTTTAAGTGCAAAAATGGCTCCCGACAGTCTTGGATTGGAACTAAGAAAGAAAATTATTTGCGATTACGTAAGTGGAATGTCACAAAAAAGTAATTGTGATAAATATCGCGTGAAAAAATGGACCGTATCAAGACTATGTTCCAAATATCGTTCTATGGGGAAGTTGGCAGCAGATAACAAAGGTGGTTCACCGCGTTCCACCATTTCTAGAGAGAATTCTATGATCGTCAGATTCGTCAAGAAGGATCCCTGGATATCATCAGTCGAGATACAAAAGCAATTAGAGCTGCCTGTATCGGACCGAACAATCAGACGACGTGCTGTTGAAGCCGGATTGTTTTCTCGACGCCCTGCAAAGAAACCGCTGATTTCACTAAAAAACCAGAAGAAAAGACTCCTGTTTGCTACATCTCATATTGACTGGAATGTGCAGAAATAGCGAAATGTCCTGTTCAGTGATGAATCGAAGTTCAACATCATTGGGAGCGATGGCATTTGCCGTGTACGTCGACCGGCCGGAAAACGCCTCAATTTACGTTACTGCCATAAGCCCGTGAAGCATGGTGGAGGCAATGTAATGGTCTGGGGGTGTTTTTCTGCTAACGGTCTAGGTCCAATACATCAAAACGATGGAATAATGGACTGTTTCATATATAAAAATATCCTGAAAGATATTATGTTACCTCATGCTGAATGGAATATGCCAATAAAATGGGTTTTTCAGCAAGACAACGATCCGAAACACACTGCAAAAGTAGTCAAGCAGTGGTTTCAAGACAACCACCTATCGGTGATGGATTGGCCGCCTCAATCTCCGGATCTCAACCCTATCGAGAACCTGTGGGAGATCGTCAACCGCAGAATTAATCGTGAAGGTGTTCGTAATAAAGATCAACTGTTTGAACAAATCCAAAAGGCCTGGGCAGCGATTCCACAAAGTTTCATTGATCACCTGATCGAATCTATGCCTCGAAGATGCAAGGCTGTGATCGACAACAAAGGATTCGCCACGAAATATTGATAGCGAAATACAGCTTGGTCAACATTTTGTCTAGTTGCACTTGTTTTTTCCAGAAGGAAATCAACTTTTTTTAAGACTTTTGATTAATTTATTAATTTTCGTGTACAAATAATGAACTTTGTGATGAATAAAACTTTGTGATGAATAAAACTTTGTCTCTAAACAGTTACATAGTTATTTCTCTAAATTGAAAAAATGCAGCACTTTTATATAAAGAAACTAAATTATATATATATATATGTCTACGGTTGCATAATCTACGGTTGCAAAAGGTATAAAATTCATTCTCAAATAATCGGCTGTAATGACACTCATTGAATACCTAGATAACCAGGTAAACAAAATAAATCGTTCTTAGAACTCAACTCCCACCTCGAAGTAAACAATTGAACCCGAAAGTTGTACTTCTTTACCAAGCTTACGCTCAGTAGTTTCAGGCATTTTACCAGCGCCCTTTCAAAGTGAATTTAAGTGAACCTAAAACTGTTATTTTAATATTTTTTTGAAATGGAAGTTGAGCGAACAGGTATATATTTACAATATCATAAAACACTAGTTGTATCTTTGTTGATAAAAAAATAATTTGATTGTAAAGATGACGATAGGTTAGCACTAAAATAAGAATTTTGAAAAAATTTTAATAGAGTAGAACTTTTGAGATTGTTCGGGATTGTTATAAACATAAACTGTTTTTTTATTGTTACTTTATTTATCTCTCAGAAAAAGTTACTCTTGTGTGCTCGTACTTGCTCTTTCTATATTTTTTTAATTTTTGTAGGTTCGATGGCGTGTCGTGTGAGAAAACAAGACATTTTTGAAGTATGGCGGAAAGAAAGAAATTTTAATAAAGTGATGAAATTTGTTGAAGAAACAATTAACTTTAATAGTAGTGACACTAAAGAAGGGCCTAGAGGAAGGTTTTTAAGTGCTTAGAGGAAGGTGAAAAGACAAAAAACACAGAGCATCCAAAAAACATTTCGGAGAATGCAGTCACTCAGCAAAAACTAGGAGAGTGAAAGATCTCGTTGAAGATAGGACATCTGATGACCTTTCTCTAGCTACACGAATTAAATTTAGGCATGAGGATAAAAGGAAAGTTATTCATATGGTTACATCACCTACCAGTTCACCAAGAAAAGTTACCAAAGTAAAAAAATGTATTTTCATTGAAAGTAAGGCTCCCATAAAAATGACAGCAGAGCGTGCGTTAGTTCTCTTTGCTGATAATAAATTTACAAAGAATCAATACATCGATATTCAACATACCTCTAAATCGCACAACGCTGACATTTACCCACCATACAATCGTTTGTTGGAGGCGAAGATGCTATGTTATCCCGGTGACATCAAAATAACTGAAATATCTGCCGAAGTTTTTTTTCAATCATTAGTGAACCACACAGTTCAAAGACTTTTGAGTGCACAGAGAGATATTTTAAAAGCAAGGCAGCAGGATTTTGATCCCAAAAATTTAAATATTTTATTCAAGTGGGGTTGTGATAGTGCATCGGGTCATAGCCGATATATGCAAGGTTTTGAAACGGATGATAGTGACGATTCGAGCATTTATTTTGTATCTATGGTTTCCCTTATATTACTGCTTCGTCAGTAAGTGGGTCATGTTATTTGATTCTGTAAAATAATCATGTACCTTCATCAAAAAAATATTGTCGTCCCATCAAAATCCGTCAGGGTTAGGGTTAACCCTGGCAGGAGATCCAGGTTCGAAACGAGCTCTGGAAAGTTTTCGCGTCACGGTAAGGAAGGAGGCGTGAACTTCCTGGTTAAATGCACTTCCGTGGAGCTCTGTGACAAGACCGTTAGGACTTCTTGGGGCACCTAAAAAAAAAAAAAAAATGTTTCACAAAGAAACACCTAATTTTGTAACATAACAAGTTGATAATGTTAAAAAAGAAATACAGGATCTGAGCCCCAGTGAGATTATTGTGGAAGGAGTACAATTTAAAATACAATCAACGTTTTCACTAACGATGATTGATGGTAAAACTTGCAGCACTCTTTCCAATACAGCTGCTCAAAATTGTCATATTTGTGGCGCATCCCCAAAAATAATTAACAATCTAGAAGCAGTGCGAGCAAGACCAATAAACAAAAATGCTCTTCAATTTGGACTATCAAGCTTACATGCTTGGATTAAATGCATGGAGTGTATCCTCAATATATCATACCGTTTAGATATTAAAAAATGGAGAATTGAGAAAACACAAAAAAATAAAACAGAAAAAAGAAAATAGGCAGTACAAGAAAATTTGAGAAGAGAATTGATGAACCTATCAGAATTGAATGTTGTAGTTGATGAACCAATGAGAATTGAACATTTTAGTTGATTTACCAAAGGCTGTGGCACAATCAATACAGGGAATGTGGCTTGTACTTTTTTTTACAACCCAGAGCTAGCCTCACAAGCTACAGGGGTAAATAAATCTCTTATAGAAAGATTAGGGACAATCCTCCGTACAATTGGCTCGGGGTTTGCAATAAATATACCAACTTTTGAAAATTTTACCATGCAAACTGCTGATTTGTACATTCAAGAATACTCTTGGTTCTACATGCCGCAAAGTGTACACGAAATTTCGATGCATGGAAGCCTCATTATAAAAGAAGCCATCCTACAAATTGGTACACTGTCAGAAGAGGCTCAGGAGCATAGAAGTAAAGACATTCGAAATTACAGAGAGTTCCATGCAAGAAAATTATCCAGAAAAGAAAATGTGGAAGACATGTTAAATCTACTTCTTATAAGCTCTGACCCTTTAATCTCTTCTTTAAAGAGAAAAAAGCCAAAATCTAGTTTTCCACAATTAGTTTTAACCTTGCTAAGAGAAGCTGAAGACTTGTAGGCATAAATTGTTATCACATGTTATAAGAATGTAATAAAATATTGAAAAAAGTTGTTTACAGTGTTTTCTTTTTTTTAAACATTAAACTTAATACCTACTTTGCAAATACATTGTTATATTTATATTTTCAGGATTCTGGTTTAGGCGATTTTTTTACATACTGGTAATTTAGAAAAACAAAACCAAAATCGGTTTAATTTAAAATTACTCCCCAGAAAAATAAAACAAATGTTATAAAATGTTATTTTAAACATTGTTTTTAAATAAAGAATTAAAAATATACAAAATTTACAGTGCTTAATATTTCTAAGAAACGATAATTTAACATAGCAAAATAAAAATCATCACTTTTAAATTTTAAAATCTAACAAAATATAAAATAAATACTAAAATTATAGTGCTTGACAAATAAAGACATTTTAAGAAATATAAGTGTTTTGCCAGATGTAGACAGATTTCATTTTTAAGAAAATAACTGTAGAATATTGAAACCACGGCACTTAGGGAATTCCAAGTTTTAATCCTATTACCTGAAGACAGTAAAAGTGCACCCTACTTACAACAATTGCCATGAAATTACTATCTTTACTGCCAAACTAACCAAGATCATTCTTGTGTTTTACACATACAACAATGTTTTACCTGTATACAAATTTTCAGTCCCTTATATTGTGGTGGAATAATTTTGCAATCATAGATCGCCGGAAAGGACCACTGTGCGTCGGTCCTTTCCGGCGATCTATGATTGCAAAAGTATCCAAAAATTTAAAAAAAAAAAGTTAATACCGCACCAGAAGCTCACACACATCCATATGTGTGTGTATATATATATGTATATATATATACAAAAATATATATACAAACCCGTGGCTAGACTTTCTCACACCTTGACGGGGGGTAGAGGGAATCTTACAATACAATTTTTTCGGGGGGAGAAGGAGGTGGAGACCAGCAAATTTAGGGGGACCGTTTGCAAATGTTAAAACTTTGATAAAAATATTTAACGAGAAGTTTGATAAAATAGAAATTAAGCTATTAAATCTTCAAGAAGAAAATACAAAACTAAAAAAAGAAAATAATGAACTTAAGAAATCGGCGGAGTTTCTTAGCGAGAAATATGAAGCAATTGTTCAAGAACTTTCTGAAATGAAAAAAAAGCCAAACTTAACATCAAACCAAAATGATATTACAAATGTTGTTGTCAAAGACAAACTAGCTGAGTTGAAAGACAGGAGCAGAAGAAATAACCTAAGGTTTACGGGAATTGAAGAAGATGAAAACGAAACGTGGGAATTGAGTGAGGAAAAGATTCAAAATGTTTTAAAGACAAAACTTGGATTTAAAAGTAATGTTGAAATTGAACCGGCGCACAGGACAGGGAAAAAAAGTAGCGATGGAAAAAAGTACAACAGAACCATAATAGTTAAATTTTTAAACTACAAAGACAAAAAAACTGCGTTGGATAACTATGTTCAGTTAAAATTGTGGAACGATCGATTTTACGTAAATGAAGACTACAGTGAAAGAACTTTAGAATTGCGAAAACAATTATTTAAAGAAGCAAAAGATTTGAGAGCCAAAGGTAAATATGCTAAAGTTGTATATAATAAACTTGTAACGCGCGACTTTTAAGAAATTCTTTTATTTTAGAGTTATTGATTTTATCTTTATTATTTATTTATTTTTAATTTTTATGGTTTTTAAATACAAAAATGGATTCAAGTCGCTCTAAAAATTTTGACATTTTTAAATTTAATGATTTTATACTTAACAAAGAGTCCGATCCGGATCAAAGTTATTTTAGTGAAACAGATGCTTTACAAAGCAACTGCAGCTATTTTTATACTTATGAAATAAAAGAATTTCTTGAGCGTGATAAATTTAATGCAATTCATATAAATATAAGAAGTTTAAAAAAAAATTTTGAAAATCTTTGCAATAGTTTTGAGGAAAATCTAACTATTTTTAGTGTAATTTGCCTAACTGAAACCTGGTGTAGTTCTGCTGACTCAAATTTAGATAATAATTTTAAAATACCGGGCTATAATTTAATTTCATTAGGGTGGAAAACAAACAAACGCTTGAAATATTAAGCAAAAAAACTAAAAATATTGTAATTAGCTGTTGTTATCGCCCACCTACTGGCGAAATTAATACATTTAGTTCATTTTTACATGACGATATTGTAAATAAAATCAACCACAAAAAGAAATTACTTTACATATTAGGTGATCTGAATTTAAATTGCTTTGAGTATCACGTCAAAAAAGACATTAACTCTTTGAGCGCGTGCTAAAATTTAAACGCCGTACGTAAAAACTAAACTTAAACAAAAAAAAAAAAAAATCAAAACAACTATTTTGAATTTTAACTTCATTTTAAAATAAGTCAAGATACACAAACAATATACCAAATAATAGGAAAAAATGTGCTCTATTCAAAGGTACCATTTTTAATTTTTGAACAGCGGTATTTTTGCAGAATAAGTCAGTTCTGAAGAAAACTTTCAAAGCCACGATCGTGGCTCTACGTGCTTTGACGGTAAAGCCACGATCGTGGCTCCCCGTGCTCAAAGGGTTAATGGGTTTTATAATGGCCTATTTGAAAATGGAGCAGTTCCTCTAATAAACAAACCAACAAGAATTACTCAAACAACAACTTCCTTAATTGATAACATTATAACCAATGATATTTTTAATAATTCGCTTAAAAAAGACATTATTAAAAGTGACATATCAAATCATTTCCCTATTTTCTTTTCAATAGATATTTATGCGAAAATTTTATATAATGAAAAAAATCATTTAAAAAACGACTTTTTCATAAAAAAAACCTAGAATCTTTTAAATATCAACTTTCTTTAGTTAATTGGGACATTATTAACTTTTCTGAAGACATTAATTTAATATACAAACCTTTCTTTAAAATTTTTTATGAAATTTATCACATCAATTTTCCCAAAGTTGAAATAAATTACAAACATAAAAAAATTAAATCGCCATGGATTACTAAAGGTATTCTAAAATCATCTAAAATTAAACAAAAACTTTATATTAAATATTTAAAATTGAAAACAACTGAGAGTAAGACCAATTATAAAAATTACGTTAGACTATTTGAACGCCTAAGGAAAAATTCAAAATTAATATATTACTCTAATTTACTTGAAAAATACAAATTAAACTCTAAACGCACTTGGCAACTAATAAACGAGTATTAGCAACTAATTACGGGTAACACTAAAAAAGCATCGCAATCTTTTCCTTCAGTTATTAAAGTAGATGATAATTTTATTCTTGATCAAAAAACAATTGCTTCCGAATTTAATAAATATTTTGTATCTGTAGGACAAAACCTAGCCGAAATAATTCCAAACCCTAAAAAATCATTTAAGGCAACATATGACCCTCTTAACTCGTATCTAAATTTTTTTGATTTGTCTTTTGAAGAGTTTGAAAGTGCTTATAAATTGTTAAAGTCAAATAAAGCAGTTGGTCCAGATGATATCAATGGGAACGTTATTATAAACTGTTTTGACGTTTTAAAAGACATACTTTTCCAAATTTTTAAATGCTCTATTAATCAGGGAGTTTTTCCTGATGATTTAAAAATAGCAAAAATTATTCCTATATTTAAAGAAGGAGAAAAAACTAATGTTAAACACTATCGTCCAATTTCTATCCTCTCTGTTTTTTCTAAAATTTTAGAAAGAATTTTGTACAACAGAATATACAATCACCTTTTATCAAACAAATTATTATATAACATGCAATATGGATTTAAAAAAAATAATTCAACAGAGCATGCAATTATTCAGCTTACAAGAAGTATATCAGACTCATTTAATAATTCTAAATTCACATTGGGAGTATTAATTGATTTAGCGAAAGCGTTTGATACCATTAATCATAAAATTCTTGCTAAAAAATTCAAATGTTGTGGTATAACAGGCAATGTTTTAAAATTGTTAAAAAGTTATTTAACTAATCGCAAACAATTTGTTTACGCCGATGAAACATTATCATCAAATTTGTTAAATATTACATGTGGAGTTCCTCAAGGATCCATATTAGGACCTCTTCTTTTCCTTATTTATATTAATGATTTATACAAAGCCTCGGATTTAATAACAATTATGTTTGCTGATGACACCAATTTATTCATGTCGCACAAAAGCATTCCTACTTTATTTAGGTTGCTTGAACATCGAGTTAATCAAAATATCTGACTGGTTTAAGACTAACAAATTATCTCTTAACATTGATAAAACTAAATGGGTTATTTTCCATCCTCTTATCAAAAAACATAAACTGCCAATTAACATGCCTCATCTTGTTATTGACAATATACAAATTAAACAAGTAACAGTAACCAACTTTCTAGGTGTTTGTATAGATAAAAATCTTACATGGAAAAGTCACATTAAAAACTTATCAAGTAAAATTTCAAAAAGTATAGGTATATTGTACAAAGCAAGAAATGTTTTAAATAAACGTACTTTAGTACAATTATATCACTCATTTATTCATTGTCACATAAACTATGCAAACATTGCTTGGGGTAGTGCAAAGAAAATTAAACTTAAACCTCTTTATTGTCAGCAGAAGCATGTAGTACGTCTCATATATTTTAAAGACCGTTATACTCATGCCAAGCCTCTATTATTTGACATGAAAGTTTTTAATATATATGAGCTTAACATTTTTAATATTCTTTGTTTTATGTTTAAATGTAAAACCAATTCATCCCCTATTTCTTTCCATAATTTGTATTCATCGAAATATAAAAATAAATACATTTTGCGGAATGATAATTTTATAAAGCAGCCCATTTTTCAAACAAATCTTTTTAAATTTTGTATTGATTATCGCGGACCATTCTTATGGAATAAAATAGTTTTAAAAAATTTTACTAAAGATTTTATTCATCAAAGTAACTACTTTTCTTTTAAACAAAAGCTTAAAGAACTCATTTTTACAATTAAAGATGTAACAATATACTTTTGATATTTTTTTTTTTTTTAGTGATCTTCCTTTTTACCCCCTATTTAACTATTGATTTATAAAAATTATATATGCATCATTAACAATTGTAATATATAATAATGTATTTTGTATTTGTAACGGAATATTTTAAGTTTCTTACTTCGTTAACTTATTTCTTATCTTGTAGATATTTTATAAATTTTAACACGATCATTTCTTAGCGGTACTCGACGACAAGACCGTATGGTCTTCTACGAGTTCCCGCGTTCTTTTAGTATTTAATAACGATTATTATATATATATATATATATATGTTTTTATTATTATATATTTGTATTTTAAATATTGTAACAAAATGCTTATTTATAATGTAATAAAAAGAACAAAAAAAAAATAAAAAATAAAAAAATAAAAAAAAAAAAATGTGAGGAGTTTTATTTTTTAATATAGTAAAACCTAATGAAAAATTTTTTAAAATTTTAGGGCTCTCATGACATGTTTTGAGGGAGGGGAGTTAAACCCTGTAACCACTGGATGTGTATATATATATATATATATATATATATATATATATATATATATATATATAGACACACACACACACACACACACACACACACACACACACACACACACACACACACACACACACACACACACACACACACACACACACACACACACACATATATATATATATATTACTTAATTTTCTAACATAATACTTCTCACGTTTAAGTAATATCTCATAATACTCTCGGTTATACTCTAATATACTCATAATATACTCATAATACTTTCACAGCTTAAGTTATAATTTAAAGCTTAAGTTGCTGTTAGGTTGCATTATATCGTCAGCCGTAAACCAAGAGTCCGTATATCCATTTTTTGTGTTTCCGAGAAAATCGATTTTAAAAATTTGATTTGTAAAGACTTTGTGCCAGAATGTCCGACTTATTTTTTAAATATTCTAAAGAGTGATATTTTTTTTAAGTAACATATGATAATTAAAAAAGTGAAAGTAAAAAAATGACGCCTTTACAAAAAAAATGTTTATAATATAAATAAAACTTGCTTTCTCACTTCCACTATCTTTTAAATCTGATATGGTTACTATAGCTAAATCTGTATTTGACTTTTAGGAATAATCCTCGCCATGCCACTGTGTATTACGAGCTTCGCTGCATTTTAAGTCAATTAAATCTATAATTGTATTAAGCAAGCATTCAAAATTCGCACAATTTTTTTAAATTTTTTAAAATTTCAAATTCATGATTATTCAAAAATTTTTTAATTAGATTACCTTTAAAAATGAATCCCTATAATCAGTTCGCGTATTAGCAATCTCCATTTTCTATTTAAAAGTTGAATTTAGTGTGACCAAGGACTTATAAATAGTTGGACGTTTAACTCATTGTTATAGATCAAAGGCACCGAAAAATGCTGAAATTTTTAATAGTTAATAAGTTTCAACCTTCGACCATATAAACTGATAGACACACCTTAAGCTAATATTCACAAAAGAAGCCATCCATAAAGTGCGTACGCAGGTATGGGGGAGGGGGGTTTCCCAAAATCGTACGAACGCGTACAAGGAGGATGGAGGAAGGAAGGGGGGGGGGAGTGGGAAAGGGGGAAGGGAGTGTTAAAAACGGTGAGTACGTACGCAGTTTGACTATTTCTACTAAACTACTGAAAGCAAACTGCAGTTTGCATTCAGTAGTTTAGGATTCATTAGGATATCATTGCGGCCGTGGCGCAGTGGTTAGAGCACTTGCTTGAGAACCAGGAGATCTAGGTTTGAAAAGAACTCTGGACATATTTTTGCGTTATGGTAAAAAAGGAGGCGTGAACTTGCTATTTAAATGCACTTCTGCGGTGCTCTGTGACAAGATCGTTAGGTCTTCTTGGGGCACACAGTGCTCCAGAAATGTCACTTTTGAGGCAAAAATCATATTTTTGCTGATTTTGATGCTAAAAAGCCAAAATTTTCGGTGAATGTTCATTATACTTTGCTCAACAATAACCACCATTGTGATGTTAGTTGTCATACTTCTAAAGCACACACCAATAACACGAAACCAAGGACAAATGAAATAACGAATAACAAACACGTGATACGTGTCTCATACTTAATTTTCAACTTTCTATTAACTATAAATAGTCACCAGCATGTATGAAACACTTTTATTGAATGAATAAATATCATACATGTGCAGAACATAATCAACACATAGCGTAATAGCTTACATTTTAATGTACTTATTTTAACATAATCATTTTTGGAATACCTTTTAGCTTAATATTTTCTGGAGGACAAATTACACATTTATTACCTCTCGATAGATTGCATAAACATGTAGAGTAGCACAACAAGGACAAAAAGTAGACACAACATTTGACACAAGGACAACTCTAAGGACAAAAAGTAGACACATGACAATATTTAAATTAATTTAATAATTTCCATGATTTATGGTACACTTACGAATATTACGAACACTAATGTGTAGAATAAACAAACTCTAAAATAACACACCAAGGACACATGACATAACACGTGACATACTTTTTGCATTTACACTCATTTTTAGATCTATATGATAAAACTTATTTCCACAATACTTATTTTAATAGTTTGACTTTCTGGTTGATTAATAAACAAAATCATCAAGGACACATCTTATAATTACCTAGACATGAATATTTTCATTTCTAGGTAATTATAAAATTAGATTATAAATAAAAATAAATTATCTTTAAAATTTCTAATTTTTTTTTTTTTACAAAACTGAGCTATTTAAAAATACATAATTATAAAGGGCTTGATTTTTTAAAAAACAACAATGAAACAGGTGTCAAATCCCTATTTAAAAAATAAATGCGCTAATGTAAACATGCAGCTTTTTACAGATTTCTTTAAATAAAGTAAATCTATTTAGAACCCATATGATCAATACTACAATTAAGAATACAATAAAGAATATGATTGCATTCAGTAAATTACAAAAGAAGATCTAAACATTCTGCTGGAAGAGCAAGTTCCTTCTTTGATTCAGAACTTCGCCTTATAGAAGTAATAAAGGTGTCTGGTGAGCAGAGCAATCTTCACATTACATCTTCATTTATAATTTTTCTAGAAAATTTTCTTGTAAAATGTTCTCAAAAAATTTTAACATCTTTGTTTCTCCTTTCCTGGGCTTCTTCAGATAAGAGGCCAATTGGAACTGGCTTGTCTCTTACAACCTGGTGTGAATGGACAATCATCTTATGCACTCCAGCAGGCATATGATACCATTTAAAATATGTTACATATGTCTTAAATGTATCTTTGCAATATATTTCTAGTTTATCAGGATCAATTGGGTGCTTACAGGACAATACACAAAGAATAATGAAAAATCTATTAACAAGATCCTTATCAATTTCATGGCTTCTAAATTCCCTTCTCACTGTGTTTCCATCATTGGCTGATTTTCTTTAACATATTGCATTTGAACAGGACGACAATATTGGGTTGAGGATATTTTGGGTTTTGTCCAAAGAATAACATTAGCCTCCTGTATTTTAAGTTGCACAGGTACTGTACACAAAAAAAAAACAAAGATTCTTCAACTGGAACTGGCAATCTGCCCTCTTCATCTTCAGTTTTCTGTTTGTAAACAGACTGTTCAGATGAACCATCGAATCCAACTTTGCTTATAAGAAGAAGAGTATTGCAAGACTCAGGTAGTTTCAGTTTATCCATAACTTTCCAAATTCTGTTTGTAATATGATCCATTATTCCTTGAAGATTCACAGAAGCACTATAGTTCGATGTGACAATTCCGGAATCTGGAATGCATTTACTTTTAGCTTTCACAATAAAATTGTAGGCAGGGTATAACATACAACCTTTATCTAAGGCCCCTTAACCGATAGTTTGATAGTCAGTCCTACTCATTCTATAGTCTAACATTAAAGCTAAAGCATCTTCTGCTAAGTAGCTTTTAGAGCATGGTATATTACAGGATCCATCAGTTTTACTTTCCATCAAATTTTGATAACTTTGGCATCTTTAAATCGACCTTCTTTATTGAGGTTAAGAATAAGGGCGTGAAACAGACTTTCAGTGGTAACACCTAACTTTTTAGTAATCTCTGAAGATCTACTTTTCTAAGACCTTGTTGAGAGATCTACAAATGATTTAAAGGTGCACCTCGTTGCACATTTTTTATCATAACTTGTTGTTGAGGTTCGTTTACAGTAAATTCCATATTTAACCATTTCTCTTAACGATTTATAAACCTTCCTTTTTGTCTACCTGTCTCATTCTATTTTATCTAAAGTTTTTTATAAATTTTTCGGTTAACCTCATCTGATTGTAATTCGAATAGCATTGAGAAATTGATTAGTAAGGAAGGTAAAAACCAAAGTTTGTATACTTTGGTTTTTACTTCCTTACTAATTAAACTTTCATATTAATTTTCATACTTTCCTTTAATTAAATAATCGAAAATGTCTTTATTCCTCGTATCTAAAATTAGTTTCACCGCAAAATAACTATTGAATATTAGTTGTTATTACTTTGTTTATTCGATTTTGTTTATTTGATCGTTTTATTTGTTTTATTTGGTCCGCTTTTATACTAGAATATTCCGCTAACCATTATCACGGTTGAAACTCGTTAAAAAACATCGGGAGTGAGAGGGGGAGCCGCATTTTAATTTAAGTGCATCATGTTTGGAATGACCCTATAAATAAAAAAGCAAACAAAAGTAGCCAAAACTTTTCCAAAAATTTTCTATAAACAATATATTTTCAAACGCAAAAAATTTCAAGGTGGGCAAACCTGGGCGAAAACTTTCCTGGTTGACCAAAGTTTTATTTTCAAATAATTTATAATAAAAAAAGTATTAAGCATACGGTTAATTGTCCCTATATTATAAAATTGTATATTTCGAATTATTTTATATTGATTTTCTATATTTTAAAAGAATATTTAAAAAAAAAAGATTTATCTATGACATCGGCAGGAGTGAGCTTGTCTAACGTTGGAAGATTTTTGCCTGGAAAAATGTAAATTTCTTCAATTTTTGAACTTTAAACCCTAGAACATTGAGCACTCTATTTGTAGAATACACTAATATAATTTATATATATATATATATATATATATATATATATATATATATATATATATATGTGTATATATATATATATATATATATATATATATATATATATACACATATATATATATATATATATATATATATATATATATATATATATATATATATATATATATATATATATATATATACATATTTTAAAGAAAAACACGATATTTCTTAATCTTGGCATGTTTCGTAGTTAACATACTACATTTTCAAAAGATAAATCTACAATTTAAAACTCTGGATATAAATATAAAATCAAAATTTGAAGACATTACAGAGAAATGATAACAGACAAATAGAATTGTTTCAAACCAATTAAAATTATAATACAAATTATGATACCGTAAATAAATACCGTAAATTATAAGTAAATAAAAAACAAAACAAAAAAAAACTAGATAGACAAATTTATATTATAATGAACAGTTTGTTTATTTAAAGTTGGGTTTTCCCATTTAATATGGAGCGCTTCTTTAATTTTCAATTTGTTTTTGTTAGAAGCAGTATCCAAAATTTTAAAACAATTATAGTTACTTAGATTTTTACAATTAACAGATGAAAGTAAATGCTTATAAACATTAGATTGTTTGTCACTTGTAAGATGCTCATGAATCATTGTTGTTAAGTGCCTGGAGGTTTCTCGAATATAACTGGCATTACATCCAGCACAAGAAAATTTGTAAACAACATTGGATTTGAGCAGCTTAGGAAGTGGATCTTTTTATAATTAATTTAATTTTCACTACCAACAAATTACAAAACATAAACTGTTTTGTAATTTGTTGGTAGTGAAAATTAAATTAATTATAACATCTTTACAATATTTTTTACTGATTTTATTAACTTTAGATTTAGTAAAATTTGAGTAAAAACTTATAAATGGAGGCTTATAATATCTTATATTATGGTTATCAATACTATTTATCGCAGATGGATTTAACTTTTTATCAACAAATAATTTAATTTCAGTGTCAATTATTTTAGGTGGATATTGGTTATTTTTTAAAACATTAGATAGATTTTTTATGTCTTTATCAAATCCTAGCCATGTGTTGTTGATTTTATACGTTCTATCAATTAAACAACGTATAAGACTAATTTTATAACAATAGGGAACAAAACTGGAAATTTTTTGTTAAAGACCAGTATATGTTTTTTTGTGATAAACTGATGTGGAAAGTGAAACAGACTTTTTGATAAGAACATCTAAAAATGCTATTTGATTATCTTGTTCTTTTTCCATTGTAAATTTTAAGTTTTTATGTTGTTTATTAAGATGTGTAAAAAATTCCTGAGCTTCAAACTCTGAATTAAAAATAGCGATAAAATCATCCACACAACGTTTATAGAAAATCGGTACGGAGAAAGAGCAATTACTAACCCATTTTTTTCGCGAAACCCAATAAAAATATTAGCTAAAATTGGCGCTAAAGGAGAACCCATGGCAACGCCATCTAATTGATCATAATATTTCCCGTTAAATAAGAAATGATTTTTGGATGTTGAGATTTGAAGTAACTTTTTGAACTGAGCTTTAGAAAAATATTTTAGGCACGTTTCATCTTTAAAGTATAAATCAGTAGCTATATTTATAGTTTCATTAAGTGGAATATTAGTAAATAAGCTTTCAACATCATAGGAAACCATATATTTGTTAGTTATATCAACTTGTTTTAATTCCTCAACAAAAGAAAAAGAGTCACAGGTGGAATAAAGTTTAGGTATATAAGGAGACAAAAAATCAGAAAGATATTTGGCAAGTTTACTATTATATGTCCCGATTGTTGAAATAATTGGCCAAAAAGGTGGTAGAGAAGAATCTTTACTGAGTTTGTGCAGCTTATGTAAAGCATAAATTCTTGCTGTTTGTGAACCAACAGGATAAATTTTATTGTAAACATCATTTTCAAAACAATTATGTTTTCTAAGTTTCTTAAGATACCTTTGTAAAGATTGTTCTCTTTTAATAGTTGGATCGTCTTTAAACTCCTAAATTTCAGTTTTATCCCTTATAATATTAGTTAAAGATTTAATATAGTCAACCTTATCAAAAATAATTATACCATTCCCTTTGTCTGGTTCTGTGATTATAATGCTTTCATTTTTCTTTAGTCTCTTCAATATTTTGTGTTTCCTTAGACAACCTTCAGATGGTGTGTATTTATATACATAATTGTTCGCTAAATGACAAAGTTTGCTTTTAAGTTGAGGTTCCGAATCACTGCTTCTAAGTTGAGTGTTGAGAAACTGTGCAATGCTATCAAACTGAGCGAAAAGGTCCGTCTTTTTTAGAAATACTGGCGGTAGAGCAAAGTTAAGACCGTTGTTTAATAATTCTAGTTCATCCTGTTGTAAAATGTATGATGACATATTATGAACAAAGCGTTGGTGCTTAGAAGGAAGACTAGTAAATTTTGTGAGGGAGCATAATTTCTTCTTGTGAGTTTTAATAATGGAAAGTTTTTTTTTCTTTACGTTATTATTAATTACTTTTAACAAATGAATACCACTGTATTGTTGTGCAATTGTTTCTTACTTGAGGTTTTAAACCATTTAATTTGTTCAACAGAGATTTTTGTTCGTTGATTCTTTTATGTAATGCACTTTTGAGCAATCGCTTTTTTATCGAAATTATGTCAGAGTGGTTTGCATGAGGTATGTTAAAACCAAGATACTTTGGATACACTTTACATAGTTTGCAGTTTTTAAGAAAGTTTATATCCAAACGAGCTTTGTTACTTTTAACATAAAGCTTTTCCAGCTTTCGTAAAATATGTACGGTTAAAAGTTAAAAGTGACAAACAATTTAATGTTTGTGGGCATTTAATTTCATCTGTTAATTATAAAAATCTAAGTATCTATAATTGTTTTGAAATTTAGGATACTATTTCCAACAGGGGCATATTGAAAATTAAAGAAGCGCTCCGTATTAAATGGGAAACCCATCTTTGGATAAACAAACTGTTCATTGTAATAAAAATTTGTCTATTTAGTTTTTTTTGTTGTTGTTGTTGGTTTCATTGTTTTTTATTTACTTATAATTTTATTTTTATTTTTTTGCTAATTCCGGTATCATAATTTGTATTATAATTTTTATTGGTTTGTAACAATTCTATTTGTCTGTTATTATTTCTCTGTAATGTCTTTAAACTTTGATTTTATATTTATATCCAGAGTTTTAAATTATAATTTTATCTTCTTAAAATGTAGTATGTTAACTACGAAACATGCCAGGATTAAAAAATATCGTGTCATATATTTTATATATATATATATATATATATATATATATATATATATATATATATATATATACATATATATATATATATATATATATATATATATATATATATATATATATATATATATATATATATATATATATAATAACGCAAATTTAATTAATAACAATATACAATAACGCAAATTTAATTGACCTGAACGTTTTTAAAAATATGAACAACGTTTTTAAAAAAAGTAACAATGTTTAAATTTTTTTTTTTTTAATATAATGTTTTTTGTTTTAATAATAAAAAAAAAATTTCGGTTTTGCATTTAAATTTTTTTTTTGTGTCAACAAAATGCGGAGAAACTTTCTGACAACCAGTTAGGAGTTTTAACTGACCAGAATGTTTTTAAAAACATTCTGAATGTTTTTAACAATATAAACAATGTTTTTATTTTTATTTTTTTATAATAAATGTTTTTATATTTATTTTTTATTTTTACTGTAAATCATGCACGGAGTGTTGCTACACTGACTATCTTATAGCCTGACTCGCAACGGAGTGCTGCTACATTGACTGACAAATAGCCTGACTCGCAACGGAGTGCTGCTACATTGACTGACAACTAGCCTGACTCGCAACGGAGTGTTGCTACATCGACTATCTTATAGCTTGACTCGCAAGGGAGTGCTGCTACATCGACTGAGGGTTTGGTTGGGGCAGGCAGCCTATCAAGTAACAAAAAAAACATCCTGGTCTTGCATTTCAATTTTTACTTTTTGTCAACAAAACTCTCTGACAACCTGTTAGGAGTTATATATATATATATATATATATATATATATATATATATATATACATATATATATATATATATATATATATATATATATATATATATATATATATACATATATATATATATATATATATATATATATATATATATATATATATATATATATATATATATATATATATATATATATATACATATATATAAGAACAGAATGCTTGAATTGTATTATACTTCAAAACTTCTGTTCTCATAAATTTAATATAATTTCCTGTGTAGATTTTGGAAGATAAGCACAGTATGTATAACAAATCTTAGCTTATATCATACTGCATTTTTAGGAAATAAATTTGTGATACATGTATACAATAAAAAATTAAATCATTAAAAAAAATTTAAATTTAAATTAAAAATAGGGACAGGCACTGTGGAGTATTCATGCTTTGACTGGCTTAAATAGGGACAGGCGCAGTAGAGTGTTGCTACCTACTCCAATGTGGTCCGGTGTTGGTCCGGTGTAGTCTGGTGTAGTCCGGTGTAGTCCGGTGTAGTCCGGTGTGGTCCAATGAGGTCCGATGCGGTATTCGTATACACCCATTTGAATTCATTATATTTAAGTCATTAAGAACAGTAAGTCTGTGAGTTAGTTTGAGTTCTATAATTTCTTTTTCAGTCTAAAATACAAAAATCAAGCAAGTCTAAGAGACAAGTTAAAAGAAAGCAGTATGACAATAGTAGCATGCAGAGAGCGATAGACTTAGTTAAAAAATCGGATATGTCTATCAAATCAGCTGCTAAAATGTATAATGTTCCTCGCAGTACTTTACAAACAAAACTATCTGGTTCAAGTAGCCTTATGTGTAGGCCGGGACCAGCACCTACATTGGCACTGTACAAAGAAGAAGCATGCGAGAAATATCTTATTGAAATGGCAAGAAGAGGATTTCCTTTAAAAATAAATGACTTATTAATAATAATTTCAGAAATATTACATAAAAGCTCACATCCTGCTATATTTGAAAATGGAATCCCTTCTAAAACTTGGGCATACAGATATCTAAACAGGCACCGTGACTTGAAGTCTAAAACATCAAAGCATCACTCTTTAGGTAGGTCCAGTGTCACTAAAGAGTTCCTATTGGCATGGTATAGCAACTTTAAAAAATTTATTAAAGATAATGAATTAAGTCAAGTGATTCAGTCACCAAAACGTATTTTTAGTTTAGACGAAACGGCTTTTTATCTAAACTCAAATAGAGCTAAATTCATTGGTATAAAGCATGAATGTCTGCAACAGGTTTGCACTACTAGTGAAAAAGAAAATGTTACAAATGCAATCAATTTTTCGGCTGCAGGAGAAATGGCTTCTCCTATGGTAATTTTAAAGAGGCAAAAATTATCTATAAGTCTTCAGCAATGTGTTCCACATGGAATGACCCTGTAAACACACAAACGTCTACTAAACGTCAAAACAACGTTTCAACAAAACGTTCAGATTTGGTCAATTATCCGTTAAGAATGAAATCCAGATTAACGTTTAGAACAAACTCCCATAAAACACCTATATTCAAACGTATTTTAGACGTCTATTATAGGATTATTATGCGTATATAAAGCGTATAGATTTTGTTTAATGTACGTTTAAATCTAGTCTAATTAACGTATATAAAGCGTTTAGATTTAGTCTAAGTAAACGTGGATTAAACTTGTCTATTAGATTCTTTAATTTTGTTGACGTAATTTCAATTCATTTAAGTTTAAAAACTTATATAAATTAAAATTACGTTATAACTTTTTAACTTTATTTAAGTATATAGGTCGTGAAATTTATAAATAGGATATAGTTATAAAAGTAATGAAATTTATAAATAAGGTATAGTTATAAAAGACCTGGTCTTATTTTTTATATTTTTTATAATTATTATAATATGTTTATAAACTTTTATAGTATACTACGTATACTATTCTAAATTTATATAAAACATTTTCATATAGTGGGGATTTAGAGAAAAAATGTTTGTGCACTACACTTGTTTATGTTTCGGTACTTTAAAAAAATTAAATGATCAAGCTTTTGGCAGTGGAAATATTATATTAAAATATTTCTATCAAATATCTTTTAAATTTAATCTCATTAGCAGAAAATAAAAGTTTACATTAAGATTAAGTCACAGATTACTTATAAATTTAATAAACTCATAAACAAATATTTTAAATCACTGGTTTATGCATTATCAAAAATCTTTCTAGAACACCGTCTATCACTTATCTAACATGCACCTGTTTGTGCAGCATCATCTACTACATTCTTATCCTGATCGTCTGATTTCGTAAGCTGATTTGTAACTGCAAAAAGCTAGGGTAAAATAGTTAGTATTTAAAATGTAAATTCATAAATCAAAATTGGAATTACACTGAACAACTTTACATATAGAGGGTTTTCTGAATGGAAGTTTCGGAAATATCCTGTACATGTTTATTTTTGACATTAAAAATTTCGTAACGTCGCGCCATATTACATGCAGTGAATTTTACCAGCTCTGTTCTACCTTTTTTCGTTAGCAAATGTAACTAAATTAAGCTAAAATGCATTTAAAATAAAGAAATAAAAAATTTATTTATCAAACCTCTTGATTGATGCAAAAATGAAAACCTACTGTTACACAATCATACTAGCGCTTTCAAAATGAATTTAAACTGTTTACAAAACTTACGAAAAAAGTTCTTGCAGCAGTACTTTCATAACGAAAGACCAGCAACTCATATTTTTTAACTGTGCCAATGTTGCAATCAATAATTTCTAAAACATCTGAGTCCATTAATTTGTTGGCATTTAGGAAGGTAGATTGTCGCGATAAGAGATTTTTAACTTCCATGAATTAAAATGGCGCTCCCGACACTCGTATATTATTTATTAATCAGTCGTTTCGCTTTTAAGTTGTTGTAAGGAAGTGAATCTTGAAAACGCATCTAAATTAATTATTTAGCCAATAAAAAGTAACTATTTAATAATTTTTTTACTTCGTTTTAATTATACCTATTTAAACCGCGTGACTTAATCTGTTATGTGAGTCTTCTGACCAATATACTACTATATTACTACATTATAATATAATAAACGTTTATTAAACGTCGATCAAACGTTTAGAATAACAACTTATATTAGTCAATATTATAAACATTTGACTGACGTTTAATGAACGTATAAATTAAAAGATTTAAAGTGTCGATTATAAATCTATAAATGTTTACGTTTAATTAAGGTCGATTATAGGTTTACATTATTGACTAATGTAAGTCGATATTCTAAACGTTAGATTGACGTTTAGTAAATGTATATATAAAAAAGTTTGAAATATACCCCAGTAAACACACAAATGTCTACTAAACGTCAAAACAACGTTTTAACAAAACGTTCAGATTTGGTCAATTATCCGTTTAGAATGAAATCCAGATTAACGTTTAGAACAAACGTCTATAAAACGTCTATATTCAAACGTATTTTAGACGTCTATTATAGGATTATCATACGTATATAAAGCGTATAGATTTTGTTTAATTTGCGTTTAAATCTAGTCTAATTAACGTATATAAAGCGTTTAAATTTAGTCTAAGTAAACGTACATTAAACTTGTCTATTAGTTTCTTTAATTTTGTTAACGTAAATTTAATTTATTTAAGTTTTAAAACTAATATAAGTTGAAAGTACGTTATAACTTTTTAACTTTATATAAGTAATAAGAGCTATAGTAGTCATGCTAGAGTAGGTCGTGAAATTTATAAACTTATAAATTTATAATATACGAGCTAGAGTAGGTCGTGAAATTTATAAACAGGATATAATTATAAAAGTAATGAAATTTATAAATAAGATATAGTTATAAAAGACCTGGTCTTATTTTTTATATTTTTTATAACTATTATAATATGTTTATAAACTTTTATACTATACTACGTAGAATATACATTTATTTTATAAAACTATTTATAAAGTTATAAACATATATAAAACATTGTCATATAGTGGGGATTTAGAGAAAAAATGTTTGTGCACTATACTTGTTTATGTTTAGATAATTTAAAAAAATTAAATGACCATGCTTTTGGTAGTGGAAATATTATATTAATAATTTTCTATCAAATATTTTTTAAATTTAATCTCATTAGCAGAAAATAAAAGTTTACATTAAGATTAAGTCAAAGATTACTTATAAAATTAATAAACTCATAAACAAATATTTTGGATCATTGGTTTATGCATTATCAAAAATCTTCCTAGAATACCGTCTACCCTTGTTTATCATGCACCTTTTTGTGCAACATCATCTTCTGCAATCGTATCCTGATCGTTTGATTTTGTAACCTGATTTGTAACCGCAAAAAACTAGGGTAAAATAGTTAGCATTTTAGATGTACATTCATAAATCAAAATTGGAATTACACTGAACAACTTTACATATAGAGGGTTTTCTGAATGGAAGTTTCGGAAATTTCCTGTACATGTTTATTTTTGACATTAAAAATTTCGTAACGTCGCGCCATATTATATGCAGTGGATTTTACCAGCTCTGTTCTACCAATTTTCTTTAGCAAATGTAACTAAATTAAGCTAAAATGCATCTAAAATAAAAAAATTTACTTATTAAACCTCTTGATTAATGCAAAGATAAATACCTACTGTTACACAATCATACAAGCGCTAACGAAATGAATTTAAACTGCTTATAAAACTTACGAAAAAAGTTCTTGCAGCAGGACTATCATAACGTTAGATCGACGTTTAGTAAACGTATATACAAAAAGTTTGAATTATACGTTTCAAATTAAGCGTCTATTTTTAGTCAATAATAGGTCGCTAAACGTTTCATCAATTTTTCAACCAATTTCGACTAAATATTGACCAATTCTGAACCAATCTGTGTTTACTGGGACATTTCAAATCAAGCGTCAAATTTTAGTCAATAATAGGTCTCTAAACGTTTTATCTATTTTTCGACCGATTTCGACTAAATAATGACCAATTCTGAACCAACCTGTGTTTACTGGGGATAGTCCAGAGAAGCTTTAGTGGATGGATGAAGGGAGAAACTTTCCTGTATTATTTGAAAGAGTTTAAAAGGTATTTTGTTGGTAAAGGCTTGCTTAATATAAATGACAATAATCAAAAAGTTGTACTTTTTGTTGATGGTCATTCCAGTCACCTGAGCTATGGTGCATCTAAGTATTGTGAAGAGACAGGAATCGTACTATACTGCTTGTACCCAAATGCTACACACGTGCAGCAACCTGCTGATGTTGGCGTTATGAACTCATTTCAAGGTTACCGGGCATGTGAAGTGCAGATTTACAGAATGAGCCACACCAGAGCTGCCATTACAAGTGAAAAATTTACTGCCATGGCAATGAAAGCTGTTATTCAAATAACTGCTCCAGTCATGAAAAAAGCATTTGAGTGCTGTGGTTTAAACCCATTTAACCCAGTTAATTTGAACAAGCTACTTTCAACTTATCAACAAGCTCCACAGCCTGTTTTCACATATGATGTGGGTAAAAAACTGGCATAGAGAAGGGCTAGAGAAAAACTTGTCAGAAGCTGAACTAAAGCAATTTAAAATTTGGAACAAAGACTCTACAAACTGTTTACAACACTGGTGCAGGTTATATGAAATATGGAGAGACATGGTTGCAGAAGTAAGACAACCAGCAAAAACCTCTTATAGCTTAGGTAGATATTCTAGTATTATAAAATTTCTTTGCTATTTTTGCTTCATTTAAATAAAGCATTAAAGATAAATGGATGTTTCAAGCGAACAATTAAGTAATTTTTTTTTCCAGCAACTTCACCAGTTATAGATTTCGTTGTTACTCCAGGATTACTCAACAATCAGCTAATGGTGAACTCTGAAAACAAAATTAATGAAACTGGAGCACAAGGTAACATTATTATAATTATTATTATGTGGTTATAAAAAGATATATATGGAGATTACGTTTTCTGTCATTACAGACAGTTCTATAAATTCAGAGTCGAATTTACACGCTTTTACTAATTTTACTAGCTTGGATAATAGCTTATTAGGTAAGCCAATAAAAGAATAAATTATATAAATAAACAATTCATTTACTTTCTTATATACTCTTTAAATATATTTTCTGATTTACACTTAACAGATTTTGGGTCAGATATAGATAAAGTTTCAGATAATTTTCAAGTTTCCTTAGATCTAGGAAGAGCAACAATGTTGGTATTGGAAGAAATACTTAAAGTACCTGTATCAAATAAACCTGTAAATAAACAAAAGAAACGTCTAGTATATGCTCTATCTACACAAGAGCATAGAGAAACGCTAAAAAATAAAGTCAATGGATCCATAGAAGATGAAAATTGGATTTGTTACGTGTGCAGACGAATTATGAAGAGGGATTAAGATCAAAGTTGTGGCTGAACTGTGGTTCATGTAGTCGTGCTGTGCACTTTAACTGTATATCTGAAGAGCATAAAAAGCTGACAAATATAAAAAAATTTATTAAAAAACAGAAATTTCCTTTTGTGTGTCAAGAGTGCAGTTAAATAAATTTATAATTTTATTTCTTTAAATTCTCTTCAATTTCGTGGTTTTTGTTGATAAATTACAACATTGATTATATGTATGTATTCATTATACTATAATTATAATATATAATATACTTGTAGTTATTTTACAAACAAAAAACAAAATTTTAAAAACTATAAAAAAAATTGATCATTAGGTTCTCTAGATCTGGATTAAAATTGATGCCAATAATAGAGTCGCGCGTGCCAATAATCGAGTCAAAGTGCCAATAACTTGGGACAACGTATCAACTTACTTTAAATAGTAATATCGATGGCTAAACTCTAACATCACTATCTAAAAAATCACAACTTTTAAGGAGAGCCAAAAAACGTGATATTTTTCAAAAATTCCACAGAAATAAAAATATGAAAAAACGTCAAATTATTAAATTCTTTTGTTTATTTATTTGAAATGTTGATTTGATTAAAATATCAGGTGTAGAACTGGCCATTGTATCTTATTCACTCAAAACAGCTAAGTTTTAACTCAAAACAGCCAAATTTTGAGATACGTGGTGTTGGAGTTTAGCCATCGATATCTTCTATGTTTTTTTTGTCAATGCGGAATTAATTTTGTTATGTCTTTGACAAGGTATTTATCTAATATTGTGCAAAATTCGAAATAGTTTCATTCACTGGTACGATTTTTGTACAGAAATTAGTATCAAAAATAGCGTTTAGGTGCCAATAACTGTGATACTACCATATAACAATTTTTGGTATTTAAAACCAGCCATAAGTAAAAATATTCAGAAACATAAAATTAATTGCACTAAAATAATCTTAAAAAAATGTAAATAAGAAAAAGAATAGATGCAATTTTGAAAAAATGATAATACTGAAAAAAGATTTATCTTAGAGATTGCATAGGTTCAAACAAACTGCTAACTGTCATCAAGAAGTTTTTTTTTGTATTGAATTCCTCAAAAAGTTACAAAGAAAACTTTTCAGATTAAAGTATTAATTCTGATATTAAAGATTTAATTCTAAAAATAATGGAATGAAAAACCAAATTTAAATATTACTTTCATAAATATTAAATATTTTAATTGTATTGCTTATTTCATCAACTTTTGCATTAACATTTGCATTTTTATTCTGCGAAATCTTTGAGTATTCTAATCATCTACATGCCCAAACCAACTTCGTTTTACCTGAGGCATCTTATGAAATACACTCACTATTCCTAATCTCTGTCTCAGGTGTTTTCTTATCATTACATTGTAAAATGCATTTATTTCAAACAACATGTTTATATAAACATGCCTAAAATCCATAGATAGAATTAAATTAAGGTAAGAAAAAGTTATTTATAACAACTTAATATTCTGCTAATCTTAATATCCTGTTAATTGAATTAATTGTGATGTTGTTTAAATTGTGATGTTGTTTTTTTCACACACAAAAAGCTGATTTTTTAAACTGAATCTACAGTTAAACATAACTGTACTAAAAGTTAGTAACTATATTTTTAAAAACATGACAGATACATGCAATACTTTAAATATATATATATATATATATATATATATATATATATATATATATATATATATATATATATATATATATATATATATATATATATATATACATATATATACATATATATACATATCGATCCCCCAGAATCATAGGGAAACAAGTCCAAAATTTCCAAAAATGAAACTTAAAAGTTATGAGTGTTTTTAATATATTGCCAACATAAATTCATTTTTGGAATTTTCGGACTTGTTTCCTATGATTTTTGGGGATCGATATATGTGTGTGTGTGTGTTTGTGTGTGTGTGTGTGTGTGTGTGTGTGTGTGTGTGTGTGTGTGTGTGTGTGTGTGTGTGTACACGTGCCTTCGAGTAGCAATATTTTATTATAAATATTAGCATTTAGCTATGTATCTATGTATTTATATAATATAGATACATACATTTATATATAAAATTTGTATTAATTGAATCCTTGATATGATTGGTTTTACACATTTTATTTAAATAAAACAAATTACCTTAGGCTAAAAAATTTAAATTTTTTGTCAATGTAGGATACACCAAATATTTATAATATACATAAATATAAATATATATTATAGTAAAAATAATACTCAGTGATAAAGATGTTTATAAATATGGTTACTGTCTTCTAAAAACACCATCTTTCGGAAAACCAAATTGATTTAATGAAAATATATATATATTGTTAATATTTAGACTATATTTTATTTGTCAATATAGCTCCACTTTCAAATAGCTGATTGTCATTTTATTTTCAGGTCTCTCGACTAACCTGAAACTAGTACATTGTTAATAGACTAATGTCTTTTGTCTAGTTACTTAATCACATAGAATATATAAGCTAACATAATAAATTTTGGATTCAAGTTATTAAACATTTAAATATTAATGAATTTGTATTTTAACTTTTTGCCTCTCTCTACGTCATTTTTTCAAAGGAAGATCGGCTTCAAAATTTAGTGACTTCACGTTTGGGCATTCAACAGTTTATAATATCGGTTAAGGGTGAAATAGCTTGATGTATTTAACACTTCTAAAGTTTTAATATTTATTATGTATATTATTTTGTTTAAATTTTGATTTTTAAATAGAATATAGGTATATAAAGATCATGATTTTATCTTGTTCTGCATATAATTGCACTCAAAGATATACTAAAGAGGTTTTGTTTCATGGGTAAGTAGCTACAAATCATTCTATGCTAAGATCCTACATTATATTTCGAATATAAATAGCATATTATTTTAATATACCTGTTTTTGTTGGTAGTTTTCCGAAAGATCTGGAATTAAGGAGAAAATGGATACCTTAGACTGTTTACTATCGTTAAAATGGAAATGTTTACGATAGTAAACAGTCTAAACTTTGTGGTAAACATTTCACTGGTATGAAGGAAGTCCTTGGAGTTCACAAAAGAAACTAAAAAAGATACAGTTCATTCTATATTTAATTTCCCAAAACTTTAATGAAAAAGTACTTTTTCTTGAATACCATTAAAAAACAGGTAAAGTATTATTTCAAATAATACCACCAGTGCACTATGCGTCACTTTGCGGAAGTAGAATTTTGAACATATTTTTTAGTGATTTTTCATATTTAAACTTCTTAAGTTTTTTTTTTTTGTATTCAGTTTTTAATTCTTTATAAAAAAAAAATCAGTTTTAGTTTTTTAAACTTTTGATATTTTAAGGGTTTTTTCAAGGTTTTAAAAAACTGGCATTTTTGTTAAAATCCTTTTAAGGTATATGATAAGTATTAAATTTTTATATTATTTTTATGCGAAATTAAAATAATCATATATTTAATTGAATGTAAAACTAGAATAAGAAAAAAAAGGTTTTTGCATAGCGTTTTTTTGCTGATTATTTGATTTCTTAATCATTGATTTGAGCATGTGGTCACAGAGGTCGCCTCGTTTTTTTTGAATAAAATATAGCTACTGCGAATTGACTTTACTGCCATGCAAAAATATTCAGGCGATCTCTGTGACCTTATGCTTTAAAATCATTTTTACTTCTGTGAGTTTTATTTAAAAACCGACTAAATTCTGTGAAATCAAGGAAAATTACGTAGTTTCAATAACATACAGTTTTACCTTGCGATGGTTTTTATAAATTATCAAAATGGCTACATTCACTCTTTGTCAACTTTTAACACATGCATTTCCCTCAAAACATATATTCTTAAGAAAAAATTTGAGGAAATATGAGGAGGGATAGCTTATTTTAAAAGAGGGTGAAAAGCTGATTCAGCAGGGTGACCAGCTCATCAAGCAAGGTGAACAAAAAAGGAAGGAGGGCCAATTAATACTGAAAGTTCTTGGACTAAAATTAAACAGGTACGTACAATGTATGTATTTATATATATGTGTGTGTGTGTGTGTGTGTGTGTGTGTGTGTGTGTGTGTGTGTGTGTGTGTGTGTGTGTATAGGCATGTGTGTGTATTTATAAATATAAATAAATATATATTGTGTATATATATATATATATATATATATATATATATATATATATGTATACATACAAATACATATATATTGTGTATATATATATGTATATATATATATATATACATATAAATACATATAAATACATATATATACATATATATTGTGTGTATATATATATATATATATATATATATATATATATATATATAAATATATATGTACACACATTTTATACACGTTTTAGAAGAAATACTGTAACAATGGGAACACCTGAACCAGGTATTTATACTGCACCTTGTGCGCCAAAACTTAGAAAATCTTTTTCAGAGCTCACGAGTAGGATGAAACTTAAAGAATTGATAATCTTATGGGAAAAGAACTGTACGAACTTCAACATGCTGTAAAAACATGCTGTAAAGTAGACCTGAGTGCAGCATGCACCCAGGTCTTCTTTATATGGTCCAAATTTATCCTTGCATACTTTTTGCAATTTGAGACTAACAGACAGAACATGGGTTGATTTTAAGAAAATTGTTACACAAAATCATCATCTTGTTCCTCCAGGTTTAACCAAGTTAAAAGAATACAAAAAAGTTGACATATCCAGAGCATGTGGACTATTCAGAAAATGAAGTAAAATGTAGTCTCTTCAATATGATCAAACATTCAGTTTCTAAAATGTTTGAGTATCTTTTGATGGATGAAGATAATCCTATTAAAGTTTTAGCACAGAAGGAACGTGATAACATATGTGTTATTTGCAAAGTGGGAGGTGATGGTCAGAGTGACCAATCTGAGTTTCAGAAGGCAGCAACTATGAAGAGAGGTGTGGATGATTCCACTGTGTATAGCATAGTGTATAGCATTGATACTGTTGGAAGTGGAAAAAAGATAATATGGAAAAATTGTAATCCAAATAGTCCAGATGCAACCCGCCATCTTATGTTTTGTTTTGCCAAAGAGACTGCTAGTTTTATTCAAGAGAAGTTTGAACATTTACAAAATGAAATATTGTCTTTAGAGAATATTAAGTTTACACTTCATGAAAATACTTTTGTTATAAATTCAAGTTTGTCAATTATTTATACCACAATGAATAATGGTAAAACACTTAATGCTGTGGTATCAAAAATGCTTAAAAAAAATTTAGCATCTCAGTTTTGTCATGTATGTCAAGCAAGTTCAAGGAGTTTAATTTGGAAACTTTTTGGAATAAAGATGAACTTGTAGGCAAGAATTTATTAAATTTGGAGTTTGCAGTCTTCATTTGTGGATATGCGGCATGGAGTGGGTCTTCAATACTGCTTGCAAACTTCCTGCAGTGAAACAAGGAAGAAAAATTCCAAGAAAAAACAGCCAAAAATTTATTGAAAACAAAAAAAATTCCAGCCCTTATTCAAAACACAATTAAAAATAAGGGTATCTTTTGTCAGGAAGGGAAGTGGTACATCCAATACAGGCAATGTTGCACGAAAATTCTTTAATAATCCATCTGTGACTGGAAGAGTTTTAAATTTGAATACCAATATGATCAAACTATTAAGGGACCTGCTCATTGATATGAACAGTACAACCACAAGACCAGATGTAAAAAATTATAAGCAGAAATCTGAACATCTGTTTGATCTCATTTCTAACGATCAGTTTTTAAAAGCCATTCCAATGTCACAGTCTGTGCATAGAATGATAGTTAATGGTGTTTCTTTTATTAAATATTTTAAGTATCAAATAGGTTCTTTGTCTGAGAGTTCCAATGAAGCCAGGAACAAAGCCAACAAAACTGCACGAGTGGGTCATGCACGTTTAACTTCGTTCGCCGAAAATACTAGGGATACAACTAATTATTTATTTATGACATCTGACATGTATCTATACTGCAAGAAGAGCAAAATGCAAGTGGTATAAAATTTATACTGCAAGAAGATTCAGCTGATAACTGTTCTTAAGATAAATATTCGAGAAAGCTATGTTTATCTTTAAATTTAGATATTTAATGTTATTGTTTAATTCTATTAATAATACATTTTAGGTGCTGGTGGTAGTTTATCTGATATTTCTGAGGTCTTTTCACATAATCAACACAGTATGTTTTTTTTAAGCTTGCAAAAAAAAAAAAAAAAAAAAAAATTCAATTATATCTATTTATTACAGTGAATACAGTTTTTTTCTTGGATTTATTATTAGAATTATTAGAATTAGAATTAGAACTAATTATTAGAATTAGAATTTGATAATAGATAATTTCTATAATTACTGTTTATATCTTAAACTATACTTTTTATTACAATAATGAAACTTTTTTAAATTTTAATGTTTGTTGTTAAATAATTTTAGGAAGTCAAAGAGTAATGGTTTGTATTAAGAAAAGAAATCAAGGAAGTATCATTAAATCATGCAGCTGTAATTAATAAGCAAGTTTATGATTTCTGAAGAAATGTTATTTACACTAATTTGCTTTGATGCTTATAAATTTTTTTATCCGATATCCATAAAGTGTTGATATTTTAACAATTTACCTTTCCATTAAAAGTCTCACTGTTCTCTTTTAAACCTAACCTAATGTGTCGCCTAGTTTTGTGGGGGTAAGTTGAGCAGCTTTGATAAAAATAAGTTAAACTGAACTTTCAAACACAAAGAAGCAACTTTGAAGTTACATTATTTACATATATTTTTATAATTAGTAAATTTTAAATCGGGCTTCAAATTCCAGATAATCATATAAAATAATATTTTTATATTTTGTTACGCTTTCTTACTATTTAATTTTTTCTATTCTCATATTTACGTCATTAAAATACATAAAAATAAGTTTATAAGTTAAGCACACGCTTTCTGTTAGTGAAAGTTTTATTGATGATTCACCCAAGTTTCATACCATTTATATTCATTCATTTGTTGATTTTTCAACATACCCTTCACTATTGCTCAACTTACCCCACTGGGGCAGGTTAAGCAGCTCCGCAAACTTTAGGCATTATCTTTTTAAAAAAAATCAAAAAGTATACTTTTTTCCTAACAAATTTTTAGCAGATTAAATTATCTTTCAAATAGTGAAAAAATTATGTAAATCTGATGCAACTTTCATGAGATCTCTTAGATTTAGTAAAAATTGCTTCACTAGCCCAGCTCTACCCTATTTTTATTAAGAGTAGTTGTTAAACATATTTATATTTGTGACTTTTTTGTTTTGTTTTTCCATTTAATTTTTTTAAATATTTGGTACTTATTTAAGTTATACCTTTGGGATTATTTTGTTTTAGTCAACCTACTGTTGAAATATGATTTTAATTTAGAAAGTTTTTATGATTAAAAATTTACTACATGAATCATTAGATAACAGTTAGCGAAAAATTTAGTTCACCACGATTGCGGTAGGAATTGTGATGAGTTAATTATTGTATTTTTGTAACAGTAATAATTTTTGTTATGAATGTAATGCTAATGTGATAATTTGTTGTATGGCTCTTCTTTTAATAGTTACGCACACTTGTAAAAATAGTTACACTCTTTTTACAAGTGTGCGTGTTTGGGTTGTGTATCATTTACATAAAATCTGTTTGGCTTTTTACTATGCTATCATCTATTTCTTGATACCTACATCAATAATACCCCGTTTTACTTGATTGGATTATCAAGTATAAATATGATATTGTAACTAATAATATATTAAGTTATTTAATCTATTTAATTACAGGAAACTCTGAGTCTACAAAACAGTTATTATGTCGGATTTTACAAGAAAAGTTAAAAAGCATTACCCACCAGAACTACAAAGCTTTGCTTTAACATTAAATTTTTATTCTGCTAAAGCATATAGTTATGTTAGGAAAACATTTGATAATGCAATTCCTCATCCATGAACTATACAAAAATGGTATGAAAGTGTTGACTGTTCCCCTGGGTTTTGTAAAGAAGCTTTAGTTACTCTTCATAGCAAAGTAAAATTGGTCAACGTGTTGTGTGTTCATTGATGTTATATGAAATAGCCTTTGGAAAAAAAATCGAATGGACAGGCCATAAATTTTCTCATTATTTTGATTTTGGTGTTGATATTAATAATGATAGTTTACCCGAAGTAAAAGAAGCTTTAGTTTTTATGGTAAACTGTGTAAATAGACGTTGGAATCTTCCTGTTGCATATTTTTTCATTGATGGTTTAGGTGGTTGTTAAAAGGCTATTATTATTAATTGTTGTCTACAATTTTATTTATGAAAGTGGTGCAGAAATTATAAAATTATTATTGCTAAATATTTAAAGACACGGTTGCACTACAAAGCTGACTCGATCAATGATTTACGACATAATAAACGTATACAAAGTGTATTACCAAAGCGAATTTTATTTTTAAATCAATAAAAAGTTATTTTGTATATTATATAATGCATAATAAAACACATAAAATTGTATTAACTGCTATATTTCAAATTCTAAGAAATCTAAGAATGCATTAAAATTTGATACAAATAATAAATTTAATGATATTTAAAAAAATAACACTAATGATAATGTTTGCTACAAAATTTTATATTTAACGTTAAGCTTTCTATTCTTAAAGCTTTATTACGTTTGTCCCAAACATGACGTCACGCGCTAGAAAATATAGACTTAAAAATATTAAACTTACGGCGTGTCTATCAGTTTATATGGTCGAAGGTTTCGACTTCCTCTTTTTACAAAATAAACCGACATTTATCCTACGTTTTTGCTTTGTTAACTTCTTTCAGTAAACATTTTATTACCCGTTGAGAAATATAAATGCCTTATATGTAATTAAGAATGTGTTGGAAAATATTTTAACTGATGTGCAGAGTTTGTTAAATAATAACCTATTTGTAAAAAAACTTTGACGTCAAAAATGTTTTTGTAAAAATGCAATATTTGAAATACTAATATGAATATTGTAAAGTAAAACGAATTTTCTTCGTATTGTTGATCATATCATAGATCATTTATTGATTGAACTAGAGATCGTTGGCAATAACTCCCTACAATTAGATTTCACTGATCTCTTACAGATTTAAACTTCTCATTTTTGAAGGAAATCAAATCTTTTTTTGTCTCGCAACTTTGTTTTGATATTTTTGGTATGTGAATTTTTTTTGCAAGTAAAGTAATAGAAAATTCATATGATTTAAAAACTTTTTGTTATATAGTTACACAGGAGTTATAGTAACGTAATTGAATATAGGGGAGAGTCGCCCATTATGGACCGTCCCTTTTTATGGACCACCGATGAAACAAATAAATGCGAATTTATTTTTAAAAGTTATTTTTAAATGGGCACATGAAGAATGCGCAGGAACTTCAGATTGTGACTTTATTTGTGAACTTTGTAAATAAATTTTGAAATGTTATTACACATCAGTATTCATGTTTTTGTGTGTGCTAAATGTTAAAATAGTAAAACACTTTATAAATAAAACTGAGTGTATGCATACATGTGCATGAGACTGGTAGAATTAGAATCAAATAAATGGTGGCTGGCTTAAACTTAATAACTTTTTTTTTTTTTTTACAAAAAGGACATCTAAAAACCTGTTAAAAATTAGAAGCTTACATAGTCTTGAGTACTTATATTCTAATAATTCTATCTTTAGTGTGTATATAATTTGTTTAAATGACCAAGTCAAACCGTTTATAACTAGTCCATAATAGGAACCTCAATGGTCCATATTTGGAGCACAAGCTTAAAGTACCCCCAATATAGACCACTTACGTTTTTGACACATTTTATAATTATTAATAAATCAACCACTACAAGCTTCATATAATATGTTCAGCTGAAGGTAAGAAGTGGTTTACAATATAAAAGTTAACTATTTAAGCAAAAGTGAGTGAATTATACACTCTGCAACAAAAGGGGTCCATAATCGGCGACTCTCCTCTATAGAATACTTTTTAACAAAGTAGTAAAATACAGATCGCAGTACTTCACATAATAAAGTTTTTTTATTTAATTGTATAAATGAGACTGTTGTCATTTTGATGTATAATCATATACATGTTGACGCAAATGTTTCGCTACATTTTGCGATTGTTATTTATAACAATTGATATAGCGGATATCTTGGCTTTTAAATAATGGGTTAGACGTCTATTTATTAATACGTCCTTGGTGTGGCGTACTTTATGGATGACTTTATAGATATACAGTACTGTGGATAAGTTTTAGACCACTTGCATAATTAGACGTATTCACAATTTCTTTTTTAAAGCGTACTTAAGTTTAGTAATATATAGGAAAAGTTGAAAGAATATATTATTTTGAATAAATACATAAAATTGATGAGGATTTGTTGGTTTATTTATTAAAACGATGTGTCATAACAGCTACATCCAAAACAGGATGTTTGAAGAATGTTGTTACAGAAATCATTAAAAAGTTTAGAGAAACTGGCTCCCTTGAAAATAGAAAAAAAAGTGGTAGACCTCCTAAGCTAACAAAAGATGACAATAAATATTTAAAAATCCTATCTTTAAGAAATACAAAAAAAGCATCAACCGAGCTGGCAAAAAACATTTACTCAGCAACTGGGAAAAATGTCAGCTCTTCTTTTATTCGACGGCACCTACTTAAATCGGGATTAAGAGGGTGTGTTGCAATTCGAAAACCATTATTCCGGTATGGCAATAAAGAAAAACGACTTAAATATGCAAAACAACACAAAGATTGGGTCCAGGAAATGTTTAATCGGGTTCTGTACACCAATGTGTCCAAATTCGAAATTTTTGGAACAAAACGACGCCAATATGTTAAAAGGAGAATTGAAGAAGCCTATCCGCCCGAGCGTTTAAACCCGACTATTAAACACAGAGGAGGCTCTTTACAAGTTTGGGGCTGTTTATCTTCATCTGGAGTAGGTGATTTGATCAAAATAGAGGGGCGACTCACCGGGGAACATTATTTGGATATCCTAAGGCAATATGCTGTATCATCCAGAATGAGACTAATAGGTCATAGTTTGATTCTGCAGCAGGACAATGACCCAAAACATTGTTCCCGAACGGAAAATAATTATTTAAATGAAATGGCAGAGGAAGGAACACTGAAATTGATAACCTGTGACCTTCCCAGAGTCCAGATTTGAATATAATTGAGCATATTTGGGATTACCTGGACAGAAAGAAGGTCAAGCATGCTCCCTGAAATGCTGAAGAATGTTTTGAAGTACTTCAAAGAGAATGACACAGCATACCCCAGGATTTTATAACTAATTTGTATGATTCTATTTCCCGGCGAATATCGGCTGGGATTGAGGCAAATGGGGGACATAGTAAATATTAAGAGTTTTTTATGAAGTTTGACATTAAAAAGTTTGTAATTGTTCAATATTTTGTATGAAACACATGTGTTTTGATAAGTTTATAATTTAGAACTATAAACTTTAATATTAAAGAAGAATTCTCTGGGATTTTTAGTAGTCTAAAACTTATTCACAGTACTATATATAAGGGTTCATCATCAAAATTGCAAATTTCGAAAATTTTCGATTAAAACGGTATCGAAATACTTTTTTTTCGATACCGTTATCTATAAAAACTTATGAAAATAATCGAAATAGCCAAATCAATTTCGAAAGAAAAAACAGAGTTTCGAAAAGTGAAATTGTTTTCGAAAGAAAAAAAGATTTTCGAATTTTGAAATTAATTTCGTAAAAAAAAAAGGATTTCGAAAAGTGAAATAAATTTCGAACAAAAAAAAAAAAATTCGAAATGTGCAATTAATGTTCAATGGTTAAAGAATTTTTCGAAAAAAAAAAAAACTTTTAGAAAAAAACTTTTCGAGCATTGAGCAAAGCGCACGTGTAAACGAAGAAAGTTAGAGATATTTTAGTATATTTGATTTTTATATTTTTTTGATTATTGTTATGGAGAATGAAAAGGTAATTACTATGGGAATGCTAAGGGAATTGATGTCAATTCAATCTGACACAATTTTAAAGTGCTTTAAAGAAACTTTCAGATGCTTCCAAGAAAAAATTGATAGCTTATAAAGAGATGTTGAAGACCTTAAACATAGCCTAAATTTTAACGTGATCAACTTGAGACAAAGATAAGCAAAATTGACAAAAAATGGACGAAATTAAAACTTCGTTAATCGGAATCAAATCTTTTCAAGGAAAATTAATCAACGAATCTACCGAGAATAAAAGAAAAACAGTTGACTTGGAAGATCGAAATCGCCAAAACAATTTGCGAATTGTGGGTGTTGAAGAGGGACCCAATGAGACAAGCGAGGAAGTTTTAAAAAAACTGAAAACGCTTATTAAAAAGGATCTTCAAATATATGAACCAATAACCATAGAAAGAGCCCATAGGGTTGGAAAATTTAAAAACAAGCCGAGGACAATTATTTGCAAATTATTAAACTGGCAGGAAAAAGAAAACATTCTGGCTAGGGCAAGAAGTCTTAAGGGGAAAAATATTTTCATTAATGAAGACTTTAGTGAAGAAACTATGAGAATTCGCAAAGAATTATTTGCACAAACAAAAATGCATCGAAGTCAAGGAAAATATGCGAAGGTAGTATACAACCGCCGGATCGTAAGAGTTCAACTAACAAGAATAATATAACAATTAATATTGAAAACTTAGAGTCTCCAGTTTTAAACTTTTGAGAACTAACAAAAATCAATATAGTTTTTAGACTGAAATAAATACAAGTTGTCTCGACAACTCATACTATAAACCTGACGAGTTTAATAGAGAAAAAAACAATAAAGATTTTAGTATCCTAAGTATAAACATAAGATCAATGAATAAAAACTTTGAGGCTTTTTAACATTTTTATTACTCTATAAACTATCTTTTTGATGTTGTATGTATCTCAGAAACTTGGGAAGATGCAAAAATGCCTTTGTCAGACAATTCTTTGTACAATTTATCATCTTACAAAATAATAAGTCGTGTTGGAAGCATGGGAGGCGCGTTGCAATCTATATTCTTGACAAGTTTGTATTTAAAGCAAAAAAACTTTTTGTAAAGCAAACAAACGTATTGAAACTTTGTGTATTGAAATTCTAAATAAAACTGGTAAGCCTTTTTTAATCTCCTCACTTTATCGACCACCATGCGGTAAGCAAATTAACTTTCATAATAGCCTTAGAGCAATTATGTCGCAAATGAGCATTCAGAATAAGCATATTTTTTTCGCTGGTGATTTAAACGTAGATACTATGTGTTATGAAAAGTTTGTAAATACAAAAAACTTTTTTAATTTACTACTTGAATTTAACATTATATCAACCATTTTTAAGCCAACGCGTATTACAAAAACTACTTGCCCCTGTCTGTTTTATATATATTCTTTGTGTAACGTAAAAGTTTCATTGTAATTTTATTATTTTATTTTTATATAAACAGCGAAGAAAAAGAAAAAAAAAAAATCAATTTCGAAAAAAACCAAACAGTATTTGATAAGCTTAATTAATTTCGAAAATAAAAATAGTTTAAGAAAAGTTTAATCAATTTCAGGAAGAAAAAAAAAAGAATTTTGGTAAGTTAAGTTAGTTCCAAAAACTAAATTTAATACCTTATATTTAAATGCGGCCGTGGCGTAGCGGTTAGGGCGCTTGCTTTAAAAGCAGGAGATTCCAGGTTCGAAATGAGCTTTGGACATATATTCGCGTCACGGTAAGAAAGGAGGCGTGAACTTCCAGGTTAAATGCACTTCCGCGGTGCTCTGTGACAAGACCGTTAGGACTTCTTGGGGCAGCTAAAAAAAAAAAGGTTCAAATTTGCATAAAAATATTAAAATAACCGGGGATCTAAATGATTTACCGCTTGGTGTTTCGGCATTTAGATATTTCATTATATATATATATATATATATATATATATATATATATATATATATATATATATATATATATATATATATATATATATATATATATATATATATATATTATATATGTATATATGTTGCAAGCTATGAAATTAGTCTCTTTAGTTTCAAATTCTAAACCATTCAGTGACGGAGAAAGATTACTAAAATTTAAAATTATTCACATCCCTTCCCTCCTCAATGTATTTTTGTGCATTTAGTCGGAAAAATTTACCCTTTTAAAGAAGTCGGCAAATGTAGACTTTTTAGACCAGTCAGTAATCGAATTTTTAAAAACAAGGACCTTATTTTTCACTTAGCAAAAATTCTAATTGCACCACACCACGTGACACCTACTAGCGCTGCCCTGGTGGCAGCTCAATGATTGAATACTAGTGTTTTTTCCAGACTGGAAAAGAAAATAAAGACTGGAAAGAAAACTACTTGCCATTAATTAAGCTGTTTGCAAAAAAGGTTCATCAGGTAAACAAAAAAGAATACAAGGGTTCTAAGTTACTAAGAATTATAAGTGAAAACAAATTTCAGTTAAATTCGAACTCTTTTAACAAAACATTGTTTGATAAAAAAATGTTTTTTAGTATTTGTTTTCTTTAATAAAAACTAACTGCTTTAATAGCTCCGTATCTATTAAACCGGTTAAACCAAATAATAATAAAATAACTGAAAATATTACCCGTGCAATTTGTGTCAAAACTGGGAACAATTTTTGATTAGCCCGGAAAAATTTGATGGCACTATTTTTGTAGCTCTGAAAGTATTGCAGACTGTTTTTGTTTATTTCTTTTTCAAGCTTATTATTGTTTTCGATTATATTACAGCATGATTTATCTGTTACTAGTTCAATTAAATTGATTGGCTTTCGTCTTTTGTTGTTAACTAAAGTAATAGTATTTGCAAACGGCGGTGTTGACGATTGATGATATGTTTTTATGGTATTGTCAGTTAAGCTGTTTGATGAGTTTAAAGTGTTATTTAAACAATTTGATTCAATTGTTATATACATTTCTTCGGATTCTTTTAGATGCATTTAATAAAATGTTAATAAAATGTTAATATGGGTTGCGATTCAAGTATTCCATTTAGTAAAGAATACAATCTTGGAAACAGAAATGTTACTGTAACATTTTTCTTTCCGCTAAAAAAGTTTTGTTAGCTCTTTAATTGGGTGTAACAAATCACATAAATCCTCCAGCCCCTTAAGATCATCAGCAGTGGGAAGATTGTCTTTTATATTTTGGTATTCGATGCTTATCATATCCAACGCAGTTATATTAGTTAATATAGATTCAATCATATCGAATTGGCTATTCCAACGAATAGCTATATCCTGTACTAACTTTATATTAGTTTCATATCGAAGTGTTTCGTAAACTTCTCTTAACTTTTTTTGTAACATCTCCGAATGCTTAAATGAACCAACAATGTGCCTGCAGGATGAAATTACCTTGACAATTTCTAATTTGCCTTCGTTAATTTTTTCAATTTGTTTAATTTCACTATCTGTAATTTCTATATTAATTAATTTTCCATTACCGTCGAAATCTTTTACTTTGTAACGCTTTGACGCTTTTTTAACTTTTTTGCTTGTATATCTCTCCTGTTTAGAAGATCGTTTTCCACAAGATTCAAACGATGACCAGCACATAGAATCTTAAGAACATTATCATCAAATTTATTTACTGCAGAGAAAATGTTTGCACCTTAGTCAGTAACTAGTGCAAAAATCTTATTACTGATTGACCATTCACTAAAGATTTCGTTTAACGTATTTAATAAATATTCAGGTGTTTTCACTTCAGACATAAACCTAAAATCCAGGTTTCGGTCCACCAGAATCAAATTTTTGCCAATAAAATGACAAGTTATACCGATGTAGCTGTTTTTACTCAATGATGACCAACCATCATAAGTAATTGTAAAGAAATGACTTCCTTTCAATTCTAGTATTAAAATCGATGATAGATTGTCCGTAATTGACGGAATTAATTTCTTGCTCACCGTATTTATGCATTAGGGTGGAGTGAATTTTAGTTTTTTTTACAATTCGTTTAGCCTGGGTGTGCAAAAGTTGTCTATTCATTTCAGAAATACTCTGGAAAAATATCAATGCTCTAGGAAATTATCTTGAGGTTCCTCAAGACCTTTAAAATTTTAATGGGTCCCTAATATTATGTAAAAAAAAAGTTTTTCAAAAGAATGTCATGTTGGGTCTTAAAAGAAGTAAAATTTTATAAAAGTTTCAAAAATAACAATTATTTAAAAAAAAAAAATGTTATTTTATAGTTTATTGCAGAAAAAATGACCTTTTAAACTAAAAATGAAAAAAGTTTATTTTTTTTAATTATCATTTCAAAAAAATCTTAAATAATATAAAATCTTAAATTTTTTATAAAATAATTGTTATTTTTGAAATTTTTATAAAATTTTGCTTCTTTTGAGACCCAACATGACATACTTTTGAAAATTTTTTTTTACATAATATTAGGGACCCATTAAAATTTTAAAGGTCTTGAGGAACCTCAAGATAATTTCCTTGAGCATTGATATTTTTCCAGAGTATTTCTGAAATGAATAGACAACTTTTGCACACCCAGGCTAAACGAATTGTAAAAAAAACTAAAACTCACTCCACCCTATTATGCATGGCATTTTGTAGCTTTTGTTTAACTCACTAGCTAAATTTACAAAATCTGGATGACGTACTATCGAAATCGGCTGATCAGTACCAACAATAAAGTTCACGAATAAATTGTTTAATTTTTTATGACCAGTCTCTTCAAAACCATTCTCATTACCGCTCTCAGTATCGGATATATCGTCATCGTTGATTAAAATTGTTGATTTTTAGATATTTTTGAATTAATGCAATAATCAATTGATTAATGGGATTGCATTGAGCTGGTTAAACTGTTGTAAGGTAGAATCTTATAACATATGCTGCATTTTGTTTGATTCTTTTGATCTGTTTCGAAATGTGTCCAAACGAAGCTTCGTTTTCTTAATCCTTTCTTAATATCTGATTTGTTTGTTTTTGACATGTTTACTCAAACTAAAAAGCAAGTAGTTTTTTTAACTCGTACGCGCACAACAAATATTAATAAATTAGTAAATTATGTTATTAGTAAATTTGTAACACATGTTACTTCACTTACCGAGCGATTAAGGAGATTATTATAACTTGAGTTACATTTTAGAGTTATGTAACAAAAAGATTGCTAAGGTATAAACATAGTTGTATTATTGTAAATCTCATCCAAATAACCACAAGAGAGTAATTAGCCGTATACGTTGCAACAATGATTTCATATACGTGAGTTAGAGGCCTTAAGGGAATTGCATATTATAACTTTTAAATATCATAATTATATCTTTGAGGAAAAGCGCACGAACTTTCATGTAAACTCTAAATCTTAAGTTTTAACTTACGTTATGCAAATTTGAAATTAAAAAATGTTTAAACTAGCGTTGCTATCGACTAAGACTAAATCGACTAAAAGTCGACTGGCCGAAAGTCGAAATTAGTCAACTTTGAAAAATCTAATAGTCGATCTAATCGACTCTGGATTTTCTACTAATCAACTAAAAGTTAATTTAGTCGAATAATAGTACTTATACATGTATTTCTAATATCTTTTTATTTGATTGAACATTATAAATCTTTTTAATTTTACTTTGTTAACAAAAGCAAATATGACTGTTGAATAGAATGTAGTTTTTTCAGAGCCGGAATAAATTATTTACCCCCACCCCACCCTCACCCCACTTTCCCCTTCCTTTCATATTAAATCAAAAATTAAAGTATAGATCTCCCTCCATCCCAGCAACCTTTCTCCTAATCCGGCACTAAGTTTTTTTTTTACTCTCTTGAAGTTCTATTAAGGGTTTGAGGATTTTAGTGCGGCCGTGGCACAGTCGTTAGAGCGCTTGCTTTATAAGCAGGAGATCCAGGCTCGAAACGAGCTCTGGACATATATTTGCGTCACGGTTAGAAAGGAGGCGTGAACTTCCTGGTTAAATGCACTTCCGCTGTTCTCTGTGACCGTTAGGACTTCTTCTCTACTTCTGTGACCGTTAGGACCTAAAAAAAAAAAAAAAATTTCAGCAACTTCCAAAAAAATTACTTTTAGTTACTGGTACCGGTATCTGCGGTAACTTGTAACAACTAAAAGTAACTCAATAGTAACTTGTAATATACTGAAAGTAGCTTCATAACGTCTTCCGGTAATTATGGATGGTAACTAAATTAAATTAATATCCGCCTAAGTTAACGATGCGTACTGTTAACAGTAAATAACTCGCCGAATCTTTGTTCTAACATAGTATCTAAAAAATAATATACAAACAACCAGGCCTGAAAAGAGTTTGGGAAAGATTCATTGGGTGTGTGTTTGTGCAAATAATATTATTTTCATCTTACACTATTTTTGTATACTTTTTCTCTATTTTTACTATATTAGCATATTTTTTCATTTCTTAAGTATTTTTATAAATAATAAATAATCAAAATTACAAACTTCTTTTTTCGATATCCCACTTAATTTAAATGCAAAATATTGTTAGTTAGCTTTTGTATTTCTGGGTTTACGACTGATCATTTAACGAGGGCTTGCCAAAAAAAGGTTTTTACGTAGCTTCTTGGCATCTTTACCTTTTTATACCTTTTTATGGTCTAAAGAATTTTCTTGACGGCCCTGCATTATTAAACAAATTCATAACATATGACAATAATTATTATACTTAAAAAACTTTATAGTTATGTGTTGTTGTTTTTTCTGTTGTTTTTTTTTGCAGTCTTTGCATGTGATTATTAAAAATTTTTGCATACTATGCCAATCCAATATACAGTGCCGATCCGTTCCGTTCTTTAACTAGGGCTCTAAGGATAATTGAATTGTGAGACCCTTCATATCTAAATAGTTTATTTTAAAACTTATATTTACTTTTATTTTACTATTTTAGACTTATATTTGTTTTATATTTATCAAGAAATAAAAGGGATTTTTTCACAATATTAAATCATTGGGACCTAGCAAAATTTATCCTGCGTGGTGTTCCTACTGTTTTGTTTCATTAATATTTAAGTTATATAATTTAAATATATATAAAACAAACATAAATTATTTGATTTCTTTTATAATTCCCCCCTTTCCCCCGCCCCTTACATTTTGACTAAATCGACTTTTAGTTGACTTAGTAGATTTCAAAAAAGTGTTAGTTGTTCAAAATATAATTTCAAAAATTTTAATATAAGTTCAAAAGTCGACTTTGGTCGACTTTTGAAAATATATTAGGCGATTTGGTCGACAGTCGAACTTTTTAATAGTCGTAACTACATCAGTTTAAACTATAGTTTAACCATATTTTAGTTTTGAATTTAATTTTGAATTAGAAGTTCTAATTTTTCTTATTCAATATTGAATGAAGATGCTTTTAAGCATGCTTATTCAATAATTGATAAGTAAAAATTTGAATAAGTGAATAAGCAAAAATTTAAAAAATTCTACGTTCAAAATTTACAATTTAAATTGTAAACAAAAGCACTTAAGTAGCTTTTGCTGTAGGTAGATTTTATTCACTTTGAGAGGGCTAATATTTTTTATGAAACATTTCACCGTGTAGATGTAAAGGGTCATTCGCAAATTATGTCACGCAAAAACTTTTCAAATCCCCCTCCTCCTTTTTCCACAAAATATCAACTCCCTATCTTATCCTGAGGGTTCCAATTCCTGCAAAAGAACCTTTGGGGTTCTAATCTCTGCAGAAATATTTCGAAACAAATTTTAAAGTTTCGAAATTAAAAAATTGTTTCGGTAATATTTTCAGAATTTCGAAATCAAAATAATATTTCGAAGCAAATTTAACAATTTCGAAATGAAAAAATCGTTTCGATGCAAAATTAATTAGTTTGAAATTATTTTGAACTTACCGAAACAAAAATAGAGTTTAGAAAACTTTTTTTTTTTTTTTATCGAAAATTTAACTTTTAGCTTCCGTAAACAACCTTAATATATATCCGTGCCGCGCTACGCGCTACTAAGCGGAAATATATTTTTACTTACTTTTCTTAAAGATTTTTCCATTTTTAACTTATTAAATATTTTTTTTTACGAAATTAGGTTCTTATTAGAAAAGGATTATCTAAATTTGTTTTCAATTTTTAGTTTTTTAAAAGCGGGAATGTTAAAAAAACACATGTTTTTAAAAATTTTTTGAATTGCTTATGATAGAAATTGAAGTTCTGCATAATGGGTATCTATTTTCAACTTAGTGTTATAATTAATTGATTAAAAGCCCAGAAAAGCCAAAAATTTTAGCATAATTGTTTTTCTTGTTTAATTTAGTCCGCGATGATTTATGGAGCAGTTCACGTTACTACAGAGGTAGCCAGTTTTTTTATTGATTCAAATTTTATGCAACAAATCGACTGTAAATAAAAAACATTCTGGCTATCTCTGTAGTTAGATACTTCAATTCGTTTTTACGGGTGTGAAAATGTACAGAGAACCTCAGATTATTCTCATAAAACCTTTTATTTATTGCAATAAAAAACAAAATGGTATGATAAATAAAAATGTTTAAAAGTTCTATCAAAAAACCTTTCGATTTACTCTTTATTACGGGTAAACTAAATTAATTCTGTAAAGAAGAAAAAGACTTCATCTAGCTATTGCCTTGTAGAACGTTTCTAGGACATTAGGTATATTTGGTTCAGGTGGACATTTGTAGACATTTGTAGACATTTAGGTCGACATTTGTGGGTATTAGGTGGACATTTGTGCAGCCGTAGCGCAGTGATCGCGCACTTGCCTCAGAAATAAAGGATCACCTCTTGACAAGTTTTGCGACATTGGTTTGGAAGGAGGCGTAAAGTTCCGATTAAATGCTCATCCGCGGTGCTCTGTGATAAGGCCGTAAGAATTTCATAGGGGACTTAAACAAAAAGAAAATAAAAAAAAAGTATTCAGAATAATTCTGTTAACCAGCGTTGCACCCCTTACTCATTTATTTGACTGGAGTACCTGTAAAACTGTATTACATTATTTTTCGCCTGTAATTATGAATGCTGGATCTTCTTGGCTCTACTCTGAAGCTTGTGCTTCCTTTGATAATAGCTATGTAGCTATTCTTGTTGATTGCTCATTAGAATACAGTCTGAAACTCAGTTAAATAGTCCTAAGGCCGGCCGTAGTAAGGTTTTCCAAACTCTGTAATAGTTCTCAGAGCGGCTGATTTTAATAACAACTGTAAAATGTCAGAGTATTAAACAGTGTCATGATGTAACAGATATCTACCGCTGATATCTGCTACCCTCCTGGATCCAGGCTGGTATGGAAGTTTTTATTTTTTTCTTGTAGGTTTTAAGTTAAGCTTTATTCTACTTCATGGTTTTCACCTTTTGTGTGGCTGCTTGATCATTTTTTTCATCTTATTTACAAGAGAGTTCTTTTAATTAATTCTTGTAAATTTAAATAAAAAACTAAACATTGCTACCGTTTCCCAGAAATTTAAATATGCTTTTTTATGACAACATTAAAAATTTAAAATATAAGCAATCCAAAAATCAATATCGCTCTAAGAAAATGAAACCAGAAATTTAAGTTGGCTTTGAGGTTTAGCATAAACTTATTGACAAATGTTTTTTTTTTTGAATATATTTGTTTGTTTGCTTAGTTTTATGTTTTGCATGCTGTAAAAATTTAAAATTTTGAAAAGCAGCCATATCACCAAAATGAGCCAAAAAAGGAAAACTTAAAAAATGATTCTTTCTCTCGGACGTAATAGTACATTTATAATAGCCTGATTTGATCAATGATATATTAAAAATAACTAGATGTCTAACTTCCGCGTATTTTTTGAAGCAAAAATCGGCCATTATGGGGGGCAAATTTAAAAAATAGTAAATCACGGTTGTTTGGATCAAATAATATTCGATATTTAATATTCAAAATTTATAAATCATGGTTAATTCTTGTGCTGCAGCTGGTTGCACAAATAGAGCAATGAAAAACGACAACAGAGCATTTCATAAATTTCCAATTAATAATAGGGAACTTTATAAAAGGTGGATTGTTGCTATAAAACGTGAAACATTTATTCCTACTGAGCACAGCCGCATATGTAGTGATCACTTTTTACCTTCAGATTACATACCTGATTTTAATAACAAGCCTAAATTAAAACCTTTTTCTGTGCCATCTGTTATTATTGATTCAAAACCAAAAGTCAAAAGAAAATTTAGTTCTATATCGCCACAAAAAAATAAAAAGAGACTCATTAAAAAAATTTCAGAAACAGGCAGTCACCATCACATCGATTTCCATTCGGATATAAGTGATAACAATAATGTTGCTGCTAATAGTAACGAAATTTATATTAATAGTGTTATTTTAAAAACAACAGAGAGTATTGATTGCCAGGTGGATATAGATAGTAGCTTTAATATTATCGAAAGTAGTAACAAAATTATTAATGATGATACTATTATTTCTAAAAGTACATTATCGACAAATGCAAGTTCAACTAAAGCAAAATTAAAGGCAAAAAATAAAATTCTTAAACAAAAGTTGCGACGAAAAGAAAAAAAATAAATTCATTAAAGGTTATGCTAAAAAATCTAAGAAAAAAAAAAATGTTTCTGACGATGCTGCTAATATTCTTTGTGAAAACTTTAGTGGATTGACTTTTGATATTATAAAAAATCAGTTTAAAAACAATACCTCACTTCCAAAAGGGCATAGGTATACTGATGAAATTAAAAAATTTGCAATAACTCTGCATTTTTACTCACCTAAAGCATACAATTTTCTACATCCTGTACTCCATTAACCTGCTTCAAGCTCTCTAGCCAACTGGACTTCCTCTGTAGATTTTGAACCTGGTTTTTTTTGAAGATGTTTTAAGTTATATTAGTATAAAAGCAGATACTGACATTAATTATAAAGATTGTGCATTAATTATAGATGCAATGGCAATCAAAACATCAATTCTATACGATAAAAAGACAGGTCGATTTATTGGATTTACATATTATGGAAAAGATGTTGTTGCAATTGAACCAGATACACCAGCTACAGAAGCATTGGTATTTATCATGGTAGGAGTACGAGGTCATTGGAAAACACCTATTGGCTATATACTGTGTAGTAAAATAACAACTGAAAACCTTTCATGTCTTATTAAAAAAGCATTAACAGTTTCCTCTGATAAAAAAATTAATGTACGTAGCATTACATTTAATGGTGTAAATGTTAACTTTAATTCTGTTGCATCACTAGGATGTACATACGGGAAAAGACAAGAAAAAATTAATGGAAGATTTACTTTTGAAGGCTATAATCACTACTTGTATGTAATCCCTGACCCAAGTCATATGCTAAAATTAGCTAGAAATGCATTATGTGATTTAGAGGTACTTAAGGATTGTGATGGGAAATACATCAAATGGAGTTATATAAAAGCTTTATATGAAATACAGGAAGAAGAAGGATAAAAATTTGCAAATAAAATCTCAATAAAACATATTTATTTCCAGCGTCACAAAATGAATGTTAAATTTGCTGCACAAACACTTAGTAGTTCAGTTGCAGATGCAATTGAATTTCTGATGTTTTCCAAACATCCAAATTTCAAGCATGCTGAAGGAACTATAAATTTTATAAGGGTCATCGACAAATTATTTGATATGCTGAACTCTAAAAATCTTTTTTCAAAATCGTATAAGAAAGCTCTTTTTTTGAATGATTATCCTTATAGGAATGCAACTTTTGATCAAATAATAAACTACTTATCAAAGTTGACAGATGTTAATGGTACTCAATTATTAAAACATAGGAGAAAAACCTTTGTATTAGGGTTAATTGTGGCTGCAAAAAGTCTTCAACACTTAGCCTATGAGCTTTTGACTTTAAATGTTCATCCTTTTAAATTTTGCTTTACATACAAATTTTCACAAGATCATCTTGAGTTACTGTTCTCTTGTATTCGTGGAATGAATGGATTTAATAATAATCCAGATGCCCTCCAACTTAAGTCATCTTTAAAAAGAATTCTTTTGCGCAATTCTATTGTAGGCTCAAAGCATGCAAATTGTTTAACATTTGAGGATATTGCAAATGGCTCTATTTTTGCATTAAAGTGGAGTAAAAAATATGCAATTTATTCAAATCCTGAAACAGATTTTTTAAACTTTGATATTGATATTGTTACAATTCAAAATAATCTTGATAATACCTCTATCTATAAGGAAGCAATACTAGGATATATATCTGGATTTATTGTAAGAAGATTATTATCAAAGATAACATGTTCTGTGTGTGCAAACTCACTTATTTCCCAAAACAATTTTGTGGAACATTCTTATGGAACATCAGTTTTTTCAATGATTAACATAAAAAATAGGGGTGGGCTTATTGCTCCAAGAAATGATGTTATACAAACTATAATAGTATGCGAGAGTGTTTTCAAAATTTATGTTTGCGGTGACAATTTAAAAAAACCAAAAATGAATGAAAACTTAAACTGAAAATGATTTATGAAGTTAATAAAATTATTAGTGAAAAACATTTTTTTAAAGACCTAAATGAACACGATGCTGAGCATGAAGCTGTCACTGAAGACATGCATTCCACACAACTGATAAAATGTTAGCAAATGACTTTTTTTAAATCAGACTGCAAAGATATGGCCAATTATATACAGAAAAAGTTTAAAAAAAATTAATGATTGGTCTACGTCAACAATCTAATAAATTAATTACATTCAAAGGCTTATAACATAAATATAAAATAAACACTATAAAAGGATAATAAATTACTTAAAAATTCAGTTTATATATATATATATATATACATATATATATATATATATATATATATATATATATATATATATATATATATATATATATATATATATATATATATATATATACATATATATACATATATATATATATGTGTGTGTGTGTGTGTGTGTGTGTGTGTGTGTGTGTGTGTGTGTGTGTGTGTGTGTGTGTGTGTGTGTGTGTGTGTGTGTGTGTGTGTGTGTGTGTGTGTGTGTGTGTGTTTGTTAAAATAATATAAATAAAAATATTAAATTAAATTTTATTAACTGTTACTTTTCTTGATTTGTTATTTATATTGAAAGACTCTTATTTCAAAGGAAAGATATTCTTTATATACCTGAATACCAATGGAGCTTTTTTTGTATTGAAAACCTTACTAGATTATAACATAACATTGAACTAAATTTATTTAATTATTGAAGGTAAATCAATTATAGAAAAAAGTAATTATGATTTTTATGATAACAAGAAGTTTTTAACCATAAATAAAATTCTAACATTTCTAGAAGGAACCTCCAAGTTGTGTCACACAGAGCTTAGTTAATAGTCAAAACAGTTTTATAAAATGTTTCATTACAATTTTTGACTCTGTTTACCTTGCAGTTATGTTATAATACCTCCTAGCATTACTGCGGAGGGTAATTAATGACTAACAGGTGCATAAAATGTTAATAGATTATAGATTAAAATCCAACTAAATCTAAGATTTGAGTTAAATGTTAAATTTAAAATCAAAAAAACATGAAATAAGTATGATTTTGAAATGTTTAACAAAAAAAAAGAGCATATTTTACTTAATTATTAAATTTTAAATCAAAATAACATCAAATTTTTCAGATATCTGTGTATCGATTTTTTATTGATTACATTAAATTAAACAATCTTAAGCTTCGTATTTGTTTTGTTTTGATAAATAGCGTAAAGATTTTGCCCCCCATAATGGCCGATTTTTGCTTCACTTTTTCTAATGCCGATTTACGGCAGTTAGACATCTAGTTATTTTTAATATATCATTGGATTTGATTTCTCACATTTTTGGAGAAATCAAATTAAACTATTACTGAGAGTTTTGGTCAATTTTATTTAACTGTGTGTAAAGGCGTACAGATCGTTCCAATTTTTATTATTTTAAATAAATGCAATAAATCTTATTCTCACAAAAAGAAAGTAACAAAACGACTAATAAACGTTACCTCTTTGTAATCTTCAATAATATTCAAAAATAAAACAGCGATTATATTGCAAATATCTTAAAAAAAGAACACTAGAAAATGAAACTAACTATAAAAATTATAAACGTTTATTCGAGTTAATTTTGAGACGTTCAACAACTAATTACTATTCAGATTAAATAATAAAAAGTAATCGTTCACAAAACACATGGCGCGTTATTAAGGAAGTAAATGGCTAGAAAAATTTAGACAGAAATGCTCTGCCAAAAAATCTCAAATTCAATAATAAATTAGTTGTTGATAAATCTATGGTAGCAGAAACGCTTAATTATTTTTTTGTTAATGTTGGTAAAAGTTTAGCCGCTAAAATTGAACCATCTAAAATGAGCTTTAAATCGTGACATCAAATAATGCTATTATGCCTAATCATGAACTTACGAAGGAAGAATTATTAAATTCAGTATCCATGTTAATAGGTACGTGACAATTGCGTTTTACGGAACCGAATTTTGTGCTAAAATTTTGTGCCACGATTCTCGCAGTCTCTTCAAAGTTAGCGTGCTTGAGGAAGGCTTTCTGAAATAACTTTTTAGTATTCGTTATCAACATAGAGTATTTTTAGAAAGAAGAATAGTTGAAGCTTATTATTAATTTGGTTTTAATTATACTCAATTAATATATTACCGAGTTTATTGATGTCAAAGTTTTAGTTGTACTTCTGTGGTGAAATGTCCAGGATATAGTCTATATTTTATCTATTCAATTTTTATTTTTAAGTTATTCATTTATCTATGCACCTGCCAAATTTCGTTGAAAAATATTTTGTAGCAGTCACCCTATTTCTTGCTGCACTTTTGTTACCTAATTTACATTTTCCTTGTTGTTAGCGCGGGAGACAGAGGGGTCCATTGATTATTTGTATATATATATTTTTTTATATATAACATTCATATTAATAATATTATTAGCAATATTTAACTTATTTCATAAATTGATATTATAAACCTAGATACTTTATAGTGAAAATATGATTTAAAAATATGTAAATTTAAACGAAATTGTTTTATTAAAAGGGTTTTTAGTAAATAATAAAATAAGACTTAAATTTTATATTTCATTTAGAAACAAAACGGAGAAAGAAAATAAAGGTTCCACATAGTATTTCGTATCATATTCATAATATAATTTATATATGAATCAAATTAGTTATGAATCATATCTAATTTGAAGTTTGACCGTTGTCTTTATTTAACAAGCAAAGCCTTTAGATTATAATTTATAACTAATAAATAAGTTATTTTTTATATAAATTAATTAAACTATTTTTAAATTATTATTTGGCCACTATCTAAACCTTTATGTATAACTTAAATATTTCTTTCGCTGTTTTAGATGCTCTAAGTTGTGAAATGGCGTCAGCCAACAACATCAGTTAGTTACTTTCTTTTTTCAATAGCTCAGTAGTTATTTTTATTATATATATATATATATATATATATATATATATATATATATATATATATATATATATATATATATATATATATATATATATATATATATATATATATATATATATATATATACACTGTGTGACAAAAGTTATCGTACGCTAAGAAAATTATTTATAATTTTTTTTTTAATAGTGTTTATTTTGTTAATTTATGAATTTTTTGGAATTTATATTGAAATAACATTAAAATTAGGCTCAAAATTTGAAAAAAGTACATTAAAGATGATGACAAAAGTTATCGTACACTTGGCGTACACTAATATTTATTTAACTCCAAACCGTTATGTCCACCATTTTCATACGTTTTTGAAAATAAAGTAAACTATAAACACTTTAAGATTATTTTCAATTGTTTTAAATGAATTTTTTGGTTAAAAAAAAGTAAAATGAGCTCGAAACGGGTTAAGACCACTGTAGAAATTCGTAAGCTAATAATTAAGCATTGGAATGAAGGAAAATCTTTAAATTGTATTGCAAAAATTGTTGATTCTAAAAAATCCACAGTTTCTTCAATTATTTACAAGTTCAAAAAAACAGGAAAATTAGCTGATTTGCCCCGAAGTGGTCGTCCAAAAGAACTGAATAAGCGTGCTGAACGAAGCTTAGCTTCCACAATCGAGAAAAACCGTTTTGTAAGTGCCAAAACTTTAGCTTGCAAAATAGAAAACGATTTGGGGGTTAAAATTAGTCCAAAAACAGTCATTCGAAGTCTTAAAAGACAAGGAATAGTGAGTCGCGTTCCAAGAATGGTTCCTTGTATTAGTGATAAAAATTGTAAGCTTCGATTAAACTATGCTAAAACGTACATTGATATGCCAGACTCATTCTGGAATAAAGTCTTATGGACAGATGAGTCTAAATTTAATGTAAAAAGATCTGATGGTAGAATTCGTGTATGGCGTTCATCAAAAAATTGCTTAGAAAATGGAACTACAGTCCGAACATTTAAACACCGAAATGGATCAGTAATGGTTTGGGGATGTATGTCGGCAGCAGGTGTTGGAAAGTTAGTATTTATTGAAGGAAATATGAATAAAAATTACTATAAACATATTATTAAAGAAAATGTTGAACAATCAGCACGTAATTTTGGTATTGGTGATGACTTCGTTTTTCTTCAAGATAACGATCCCAAACATAAGGCCAAAGATGTGATGGAATTTATGGAAAAATAAGGTTGGGACATACAAAATCATCCACCTCAAAGCCCTAATTTGAATGTAATAGAACATTTATGGGATGAAATCGATAGACGAATAGATAGAACAGGTGTAAACACCATTGAACAATTAAAAGTCTAAATTGTAAAGACGTCAATCGATCCGTCTATTACAAAAAAACTCGTTGAATCAATGCCAAGACGTCTTGCTGCTGTTGTAAAAGCTAAAGGACAAAATACACGATACTAAAATATAAGTTTAGTTCCCATAATATTTATCAAAGTGTACTATTTTGATAGCGTACGATAACTTTTGTCACCTTCTTTTTGTTACTTTTCTTGCTTTTTCATCAAGATATTAAAAGAAAATTTTTTTATTGTTCTGTTTTTTCAATTTTTGTTTAAATAATTATAAATCAAATAGGGACCATACTGGTACTGAGAACTCTAGAAATGGACGAATAAAGGTTATGTATAGCGATTTAAGTAAATGACAGTCCAATCTTGCAAATGATTTTTTAATTCGACCTAACATTCTATTTGCATTATTTGTTACAGAAATAACTTGATCTTTCCACTTGAGATTTTTAGAAAATATTACACCTAGATCTTTTACGCTGTTTGATTCTGGTAGTTTTATGCCATTAATATATAGAGGATTCTTTTTGTTGTTTACTCCATAGTGCATAACTACACATATATCAACATTAAACTTTAAAAGCCAGTCTTCTGTCCATTTAAATGATGTATTTAAATCCCTCTGTAGACTTGAGGTACACTCATCAGAAATTATCGCCCTATTTCATATAGGGCGATAATTTCTGATGAGTGTACCTCAAGTACACCCTATTTCATATAGGGATTTAAATACATCATTTAAATGGACAGAAGACTGGCTTTTAAAGTTTAATGTTGATATATGTGTAGTTATGCACTATGGAGTAAACAACAAAAAGAATCCTCTATATAATAGGACAAAATCTTAGTATCATCAGCAAACAATTTGCATTTATTCATTAATTTACTTGGCAGATTGTTAATATATATAATAAACATTAAGGGTCCAATAACAGACCCTTGTGGCACGCCACTAAAAATTTCAACCCACTCAGAAACAACTTCACCTAGAACTATTCTTTGTCTTCTATTATTTAGAAAAGCTTTCATCCATTTTAGAACTAAGCCATTAAATTTAGCAAAGAGTCTCTTGCGAGGAACACTGTCGAAAGCTTTAGCAAAGTCTAGCATTACTACATCAACAGGTATACCATCACTGTTGCACGAAGAAATAAAGTCAAGAGTCTCTAACAAATTTGTGGTACAAGACTTTCCTTTTACAAAACCATGCTGTTGGATTGTTAGTAAATTGTTTTCGTCGAGATGTTTTTCAATTCTTTCTCTTATAATAGATTCTTATATTTTGCAAGGAATAGAAATTAGTGAAATAGGGCGATAATTGCTGGCCACTGTTTTGTCACCTTTTTTATATATAGGTATTACATTTGCTGACTTGAACTAGATTGGCAGTTGACTGGTTTTAAGTGATTCTCTAAATATAAGAGTTAGTGGTAAAGTAAACAATGTAGCACAATTCTTGAGGACTATTGAACAAAGTTTATCAGCTCCAGGTGATTTATTGTCTTTTAGTGATTTAAGTTTAGATAAAACTAACTCAAAGCTAATATCATCAGGTTCAATATTCTTAAATTTAATTACATTATTTAATTCGAGATAAAAAGGTGGAAGATCTCCTTTTTCTTCAATAGTAAAGACATCCTGAAAATGCTTATTTAGGCAGTTAACAATTTTATTTGGTTCATGGGATAAATTGCCATCAGGCATTCTCAAGGCCTTTATTGAGTCTTTTATTGAATTTGTACTGTTTAAATACTTATATAACAGTTTAGGATTAAGTTTAGAGGTTAACACTAGATTCTTTTCAAATAAAAGTCGAGCATTGTATATTTCTGTTTTAACTAATTTGCATAACTGTTTCTATTCTTTGGTCAGTTTAACATCATTCTATCTGTGAGCACAATTTATGTATCTTAAATTTCTTTTTCTTCTTATTAACTGCTTGATTTCGTTATTAATCCAAGGAGTTGCTAAGCTTTTGATTCGTGAAATATCTATGGTTGGAACAAACAAATTGCATGCTTCAGTGGTATAGTAAATTAATTCATTGTACATGTCTTGCACTGTCTTGTTTTCGTACAACTTCACCCAATCAATATTGGACATAAAATTAGAAATTTTATCAAATTTAGCTTTGCTATACAAAAACTTAAAGTTACTACAAGCTAATCTGCTGAAATTATTTTTTAAGACGAATTTAAAGTAAATAATTTGATGACCTTTGTTTATGTCACCAAGCACAAAACTTGGATCAACAACATATACACTGCCAGATTCTGTTGTGAATATTAAATCTAGAACATTTGAGGTTGAGCCATTAGCCAATTGAAAAGTTGGTATGTTTATATGTTGATAGAGGAAAGTATCACTTAAAGTTTTATAGAATTTATGTTCTATGCCACTGTCATTTAAAATTGATGCTATACTACCATTTGACCATTTAATAGCTGGGAAATTGAAATCACCCATAATTAGTACATCTTCAACATATCTTCTTGCTATTTTAAAAATATTGTCAAAGTCTACCATATCAACAAAGTAGTTTGGTCTGTATAGACAACCAACTAGGTATTTATCTTGGCCAACTACTGCCCAAACTTGTTTTATTTTGCTAATGCTAAAATCAGTGTCAACCAGTTCGTATGAATCTATTGAATTTTTTATATACAAGCATACACCGCCGCCTCTACGATCACCAGTTCTATCATATCTGTATATATTGTACCCAGGGATATTTACAATTGAGTTATTTTTGAACCATGTTTCGCTTACTCCAACAATTTTAGGACAATACAAACTAGTTACAACCTTTAATTCATCTAACTTATTTTCGAGTGAGGTAGCATTCAGATATATACAATTTAATTCTGTTATCCTTTCAGGTGATAAAGGTGCTTTAAGCACAGTTTTGATTTTTCTTGAACTTTTGCAATTGGTTACCGCGGATACCATATCGAAATGTAGAGTTTGTTTCAAGATTTGCATTAAGCCTGTTTCTTTCTTGTCTTAGATGGAGATCGAGTTATCTTTCGGCTTCAGTTAGATATATATATATAGATATATATAGATATATATATCTTCAGTTAGATTTTTATATATATAAAATTGTTATATATTTATATATCTATATATATATATATATATATATATATATATGTATATATATATATATATATATATATATATATAAATATATATATATATATATACATATATATATATATATATATATTAATGGGAAGGAGACTTGTATTATGCCATTTAATTCATATTTAATGTCACTGTCGCCTATTCCTGCTGGTAAGGTTTATATATTCTTACTTTTCAATATGATTATAATTTCTAAATAATTGTGAGGTTATGTTGTGTATTGTTTTTTTATTTTTTAGTATCATCATCGTCCATTACTGTTGGCAAGTTTTATATATTATTATTTTTCAGTATAGTTTTAATTATAAAATAATTGTAAGGTTGTTTTGTGTATTGTCTTTTTATTTTTTAGTATCATCTTCATCCGTTACTGTTGGTAAGGTTTATATATATATATATATATATATATATATATATATATATATATATATATATATATATATATATATATATATATATATATATATATATATATATATATATATATATATATATATATGTATGTATGTATGTATATATATATTGTTAATTACAAATAATTTTAAGTATGGTTTCAATTATTAAATAATTATACAGTTATGTTGTGTATTGCATTTTTTATTTTTTAGTATCAACTTCATCGGTTATAATGGGTAAGGTTTTATGTTTTTATTTTCATATATGATTTTAATTTCTAAATTATTTTAAGGTTGTGCTATATTATTTAGTTTTTTCATATAAAGTTTTTCATATAACATTTTTTTATCATATACAGTGGGTGCTCATATTATTAGAAACACTGTCTTTTTTTTGAAAATTATGTGTTAAAGGTTATTTATTATAGAAATAAAATGGTTGCAGACTATTTTTTCGTAACTTTTGAGTGTTGCGGTCTATATTTATTACAAAGAACATACTTATTTATATTTTTTTTAAAATAATTCCACTATTCTACAAGCAAAAGATTACATATTGGTGATTTATTTTAGTATTTTGTTATCCCTTCCTTGGCACTTATTACCGCTTCTACACGTCTTGGCATACTTTCTATGCATTTTATTGCATTATTTTGATTATCTATGTTATTGTGCCAGACTTTGATCATCTTTTCAATTAATTGTATTTTGTTGGTGATCATTTTAGAAGCAATTTCCCTTTTCATGATCTCCCACAGATTTTCAATAGGGTTTAAATCTGGTGAGTTTCTAGGCCATGGTAGCACTGGAATTTTCTTTGCTTTTAGGTACTCTGTAACCTTTTTTGCTTTATGGCATGGGGCAGAATCATGCATAAATGTAAATTTTTGATTCTTTGGGAACCATTCCTTCAACTGTGGTACCAATCTTGTGTCAAGAACTTTTATGTATTGGTCCTGGCGCATAGTTCCCTCAACGATATATAAGCGCCCTGTTCCCTGTCCACTAATGACAGGCCATACCGTTATACTTAGAGGATGCTTTACACGTTCTAAGATGCAGTCTTTGTGGAATTTTTCTCCAGCTCGTCTACGCACAAACTGTGATTTGTTCATCAATATCTGGATTGTCGATTCATCCGAGAAACATACCTAAACAACATCAAAAAAACTTATAAGTCAAAGTTTTAATGTAGGCAAATCTCTTAATGGAATGTGTACAATTATAAATGAAGTACTTACATTTTTCCCGTCATCGACGGTCAAATGCCGATGACTTTTAGCCCAAGCAAGGCGTTTTTGTTGCATTGCTAGAGTGAGCTTAGGCTTTTTAGCAGGTCGACAGCATCTAAATCCTTGTTCTTTGCGTCGGCGACGAACTGTCATTGGAGATACTGGTATTCCAGCATCTTGTATTAAAGTAGTTAGTATTCGCCTAGGCTTATTCCTATTTTCTATGCAAATATCTCGTATTTTTCTATCGTCTCTTGGCGTTGCTAGCCGTTTTCTACCACAATGTCCTGTTCGTTGAGGAGTATAATCAGCATTTTTGTCCAGATTTTTTTTTATTCGGTTGACTGTTGCCACTGAAACCTTTGTCATTGATGCTATACACCTTTGAGAATAAGAAGTATTCTTCAATAATGCTCCAACTTCTCTTTTTTTTGAGGGTGAAACATCTTTTGCCTTTCCCATATTGAAAAACACACGTGATTCTAGAAAACCGTTATAGAAGTCAAATTATATGTAAAAATATTGATTTAATCATGTTTAACTGTAAAAAATAGACACATAAATAGAACTCAATAACAAAACAATAAAAAAATCTTTGGAAACTTTAAAAAGAGAGCAATACTCAAACAGCACTTCACGCGACAACAACACAGGTATAATTGCCAAAATTGTCAAAATTCGGGAAAAACCCTATAACTTCATAATGAGATGAAATGCAATGTTGCCAAACTCCCAGATAAGTAAAAGTAAGAAAAGTAAAAGGTACATACATACTATTTGTAAAATAAAAAAAATATTTTGTTAAAATGTTTTGTTAATTTTGAACTTTATTCACCAAGTTTTTAAAATTTGGTCGTGTTTCTAATAATATGAGCACCCACTGTAAGTCTATGCTATAGTATTTTATATTTTTATTTTTTAGTGCCATCATCATCGAAACAAGTTGGTAAGGTATAATCTAAACCTTTCAACATGATTGTTATTACAAAATAAATACAAGATTTTATTTTTTATTTTAGTGCCACTTGCATCTGTTGCAGTTGGTAATGTCATATATTTTCAATAAGAATTAATAGATCTTAAATAACAAATATTTTCCAGTATCGACAAATAATTTACATATATAATTGCAAGATAATGTAATGTATTTTTTATTTTTTAGTTTTATCTTCTGTTAATACTGGTAAGGTTTACATATTTTTACTTTTTAACAACCAAATAATTTTAAAACGTGGCTTTATTTTATGTTTATTTTTTAGTGCCATCGTCATCTGAACGAATTGGTAAGGTGTATAAAGTGAACTTGTAATTGGAAAATTATTACAAGAATTTGATTTTAGTTTATTATGCCTATTTCTTTATTTTAGCGCAAATTTCATCCAGTTGGTAATGACATATATTTTCTTTCTTTGAAAATTGATTTAAGTATTTATTATTATTATTATTATTATGCTTTTTTTTCTTTATCTGTTGCAACTTGTAAGGCTATATATATCAACTTTGCCACATGAGTTTATATTAAAAAATATTTGCAATTTTTGTTTTTGTATTATGCTTTCGTTTTTAGTGCCACCTCTGCCTACTCAAACTGGTAAGACAATATTTATCATCTTTGCATTAAGATTTAAATAAAAAACATATTATATTATATGATTTCTTTGTTTAAATTTTTTTTTAGTACCATCATCATCTGCTTCAACTGGTTAAGTTTGTATGTTTAAATATAGCAAACTGATTTAAAACTATAATATTATTTTTATTTTTAGCCAGTGTCTATCTAGTGGAATATGTTTTTTACTTCTTTGCTGTTGTACTTTAAATATTCAATCAGATATGTCAAGAATTGAAACATTTTTTGATATTATAGTACTAAAACATCATCAACATATCTGCTGTGAGTTTTACATTAACCTCCCATATTTGGTGGTTGTCTGGTATGAATTTATTTTTTAATTTATTTCCAATTTTTTAATTTATTTTTTAAATTTATTGTTCAAATTTTGAAAATAATAATTTTTTTTTTAGGTTGGGTGAAGAGGTGGGTAGGGGGGGTAGGCAGGTGGTGGGCATACGCTCCTTCGTAATAGAAACACCACTTTTATACGTAAGATTGTATAACATAATTTTATATTGTGCACTAATTTTACTCATTATAGTAAAGATATAAATATTTATAAAATCAAGTCGTTTTTGATCCTAGGGTGGAGAGGTGGGGAGGGGGGGTAGGCAGGTGGTGAGCATACGGTGTCTTTATTGATCTAAACAAAGCGTTTGATACCGTAGATCATAATATTCTTCTATATAAACTTAAAAATTATGGTATCATAAATTCTAACTTAGATTGGTTTAAGAATTATTTGAAGAATGAAATCAATGCATTTTATATGATGGCGAAAAAACAGATTTAATGACAATTAACTGCGGAGTCCCCCAAGGATCAATTCTATGTATATTTTTCAAAATCTTAAACTCAATTTTAATTGCCGATGGTACTAATGTATTTTATTCTAATAAAGATATTAATTTTTTATTTGCAACAATGAACAAAGAGCTTGCGAAACTAAGCGAATGGTTTTTATCGAATAAACTGTCCATAAATATTAAAAAAACAAAATATACTTACTTCCATCGTCTTCATGATAAAGACAACGTTTCCTTAAAACTTCCTAAGCTTTTCATTAATAACTCTTATGTCAAAAGAGAGCGTTCTTTGTCGTTTCTAGATGTAGTTTTATAATAGAGTCTCAAAAATATAGGCGCTTATATAAAGCCAAACAGCTGTTAAACCAAACTTGTTTGAAATTTATTTATTTTTCTTTTATTCATTGCTATCTCAATTACACTAACGTTGCTTGGTGCAGCACTAATGTATCTAATAATAAAAGGCTTTTATTTAAACAAAAAAACGCAGTAAGAAATGTGGATTAAGAAATGTGGATAAGAAATGGAAATGTGGATCGCTGCTTGCACACTAAATTTCTTTTTAATAAATTCAAAATACTCAACGTATTTCAACTTAATTTATATCATATTCTTATACTTATGTTCAAAGTAGATTTTTATTTAATTCATTTTTTGAAAAAATAAATCATTTATATCGAACAAGATTTTCAAATAACAATTATATTCAACCTAAAGCATATTATTTTGCTACTAAGTTTTCGATTGCAATCAGAGGACCTAAATTATGGAACACGTTATTGGATAATGCTTTAAAAAAATTCCTTCGCTTGATCAATTTAAAAATAAAATAAAAAATAAACTTTTGATAATTGACAACGAACTAGACTTTTTATGAAACTTTTAAATAAGAGTAACCAAGGTAATCACTCATTTTATTTACTTGTTATTTACTTTATTTTTGATCATATTTATTTTGGATTTTAATCTGAATCTTTGCCTTTCTTTGATGTTCATGTTTTATCTCATTTTTATTTATTTTTAAATTCAAAATCTCAATAAATAAAAGTTTAAAAAAAAATCAAATTGCATATATATAAAAAGTATTATTTATATTTGCATTTATATATATATTTTATGCATATATTAAATTGCGATAGCAGTAAGACTTTTTTTTTTGTTATTTATATTCTTGTTTTGAAGAGGCTTGGCGATAAAACTGAATTTGTCTTCTTCTTGCCCCAGCCGTGTATATACATTTTGTAAAAGTCTAATTTTGTAAAAAAATTCTTTATAGCGAAATACTTACATAATACACAATCATGGCTTTGTTATTTTTCAATTACTATTTTTTTCAAACTTATTTTTTACTATGTAAACTTTCTCTCTCAAAAAAATATCATTCCCAAAAGTTGAGTTTTTTTTTATTTTCTTCCCAATTTTTTTAATTAGATTTATATTTTTGTAGTAGTTATTTTAGCACAGCAAGTGCACTGAGCCGGTGGTGTCGCTGGAGTTGGTTTCATCCAGTGCGGTAAAGTCTTATTGTCACCTCTCTACACCCCTCACAAACAGGGTCGACAAAATGGGTTTCGAATTGCTGGAAAAAAAAAATGTTTTAAAAAAAATTGGGGCATACAAATTACAAACTTATGATCTTGAATAAAAAACGAAAGATTTTTGTGTGAAATGAAGAAATAGCAGAGTTGTTAGTAAAGAATATCGAAAAATCAAAATCTAAAAATTATTAGTTAGGCCAAAAGCAAAAATAAATTAACACAAGCGTAAGTAGTTCTGTCATATTTGCATTTTTTATTTTGATGTCACCCCTCTCTGTCAGGTTGTGATGGTGTCACCCCATGCGACCCGCACCCCCTTAGTGACGGCACTGCCCTTAGCAAGAATTCTACAACTCCCTTTAACTCAATTTAAACCAATGCAAAAAAGGGTAGAGAATAATATAAAAAAACATGTTATGAAAAAGTTTAACCATTTATTAAAAAAGCAAAAAAAGTTATAATTTTCTAATATTTCTAACAGTGAATTCTTTTATTAGGTTATCGAAGTCAATTTTGAGCAATTTAAATTTCGAATGTTAAAAATGCTAATTTTGTCAATCTAGATTGATACATTGTTGATTGTAAAAAACTCTTTTCCCATTTGCAACAGTTACAGGTATTGTCAATAATTTGGGCAATAAAAAAGATTCAAAATTAATTCCTCAGTTGATTTCAATTGGAAGTTAAAAGTACGGAATGGAGCTGTCGGTGTTTTTCTTCTTTTTGATCTTGCCTTTTTTTTTTTCTGTAAGTTTGCCTTCAATACATATTTATAAATTTCGTATTTAAAATTTAACAATGGCTGAGGCAAGAAGAAGACACAATTGTCTTGTCACCAAGCCATCTTAGTAGTATAAAAAGGGCGTTCTGGCTCATTTTTTTTTAACTATATCTCTAACTATAAACTCATATCATATTTCAACTATAAACATATCTATATTCTCATAAGTCATTTCTATAATTTCTGAGCCAAAATAATATATTAATATATTAATATATTATGGTTACAAACTCTCTTACAAACTCTGAGCTATTTTTTGTAATTTTAAATTAAGTTTTCAAGTTAAGCTATATCTCATTGAGGTACTAAGCGTAAATGTAACCTAGCTAAGCGTGAAAGAAAGCATGCCCTATTACATGAAAACTTCCATATTTTCCAATTTGTGCATCCCCAGAGTTTAATGTAACTACTAATCTTTTTCCAGTAGGAACACTAGTCATGGAATCAGTAAAATATCTGTGAAATGAGATAGTAGTTGTATAACTAATTGCACTACTTGATTGATACAATAGCACAGATGATTCAATATTAAATGAATTTATATTAACACTGTTCCACAAAGAAAGATAAAAATCTTCTAAACCAGATGAGCAGTATATACATACACTATTCTGATCAAATCCCTGAAATACTGTATAACCCTGTCCGTCATATGGTGTCCAAGGTTGTATAACAGAGTTAGTATTTACTGGTGAATTGTGCGCATCATATATGCGTACTCTAGATTCCCACCAATTTCCAGATACTCCAATAACATGCATTCTAATATAATTAAGATAAACACCTTGACCAGCAACGTTTAGAGCATCTAATAATATATATTCTTTACCATAAGTTGTATTCATAAATCTAAATGTTTCTGAGTATAATTTATTAGGTGACAATGATTGAGGTACTGATGTAGTCATTGTAATATGGGGTTGTATCCAATATGTAACGTTTTGATTAGTTTTATTGTATAATTGAATTACTAGACTAGTAGTAAATGGTAAATCTAGCGCAAAGTGTCTTCCTATTGCATTAGCTGTATACACATTACAATCTTGTAAAGAGTTTGCATAAAATGAACCACCTAGAGGTGTAAATAATAAATTGCAAGCTAAAGGAATATTATTATCTCCAACACTATCTGTAGAAGTAGAATAATCTCCTATGCAAAGTGTATGATCTGCGTATATTCTAAGAAATACATTACCTGGAACATTATGATTAGGATCTAATCCTCGGAATGCTAACCATAGTTTTCTGAGAATACCAGGACCAGAAGATTGTGCAAAAACTGATGTTGCATCAGCACCTGTATTTGGTGAATAGTCTGTGATTTTAATTCAAGGCATGTTAAACTTGAATTTGGTGTTATTCTTAATTCATGAAGATTAATTGTTTTATTATCAACATAATTTTTTGTACCAGCATCATGTGAGCTAGTAGGTTCTGCTACATTTATTAATTTATTAGAATTCATATTAATATTACTAGTTGCATTATTTTGTCCATCTCTCCTAATGAACAAGTTAGTAGCTTGAGATAATGTTAAACCATCTACAGTTACAGATGAAGTAGTATCGTGACAGAATATATCAACTGGCATTTTATATATAAAGAAAAATTTTTTTTAAAAATTGCCATAGACTATTAATAATATTCTGAAAGTCACGTCCTTCATCTAGTTTTTTTAAAACATATAAACGCAAGTGACCACAGAATGAGGTATTTCCAAATTGAACTCTTTCACTATTATAATAAACAAGACTTTTTAAATAATTAACAATTTCAACGGGCGGTGGTAGTCCATAAGAGTCAAAACTTAGTTTTTTATCTCCGTCTTTGTACCAGCAAATCCAGTGAAATCCCTGCGTACTTGAATCTCCTGTATTTAATATTCCACATTCTTTACTTTGTGTATTTTTAAGTAATTCACCTCTTACAAATACACCTCTAAATTATTTTATTTTTAATTTTTTTGCTGCTTTTATCAATTGAAAATTTGTTAGTGGTTCATTTGGTAAAATTATTCCTTCAACATTACTAAGTTTATAATTGTTATTTTCCATTTTTATTTATAGATATTTATATTTTTGGGCTCTTTGACCTATTTGGGCTCTTTATTGACCTCTTTGCCTAATTGACCTATTTGGGCTCTTTGACCTATTTAACTTATAAATTACTTTCTTTTAGTTTGTAGTGTCCATATGATAATGTGTGTATACCATCTTCTAAAATAACTCTTTTATCGTCTTCTGCGCTTAATGCTATTTTATTGATATCTTCTGTGTAAATTTCATGTGAATATGATCTTATTACATTCAATTTCCTAATATGATCTCTTATATTTAATAAACAATCTTTGTAATCTTCATGTGTTATATACTTTTTAACAACATTTTTCTTTACTCCTTTACATTTTTTGTTATCTTTTCCGTGTACTTGGTAAGAATACAACTTTGATCTGAGCCCTACAAATTCTTCAATTTGTGCCCCTCCTGACTCATCTTTAAACATTCCTACTACTTTCTTATTAACACCAACTTTAAAATCTACATTATTAATTGCTGGGTGCTTTGGGTTAAACTTACTAGTATCAAATTTGTTCTCAACATCTTTAGAAATATCACCATAAAAGTCTTCTGTTTTAAATTCGTATGCTAAAGAATCTGTATCTGTGAATAATAGTTTTGCTCGATCAGCATATTTTTTCTTTATGTAATCATAATAAAATTCGTACATTAGTGTTTTGCTCAAATCTAATATACACATTCCATAGTAAATTGGTTTAGCATATTTTATTTTTGTTCTTTTGTATTGCTTTTTGTTCATATGTATTGCTTTTAAGTTTTCATCAAATATTGTTCTACTTTCAAAGTTCGGTTTTAATGCTAATTTAATAGCTTCATTTCTGTCTGTTACTAATCTAATATCAACTCTGTTTTCAACATTCTCCATTGTTTTTCCAAATACTGAATTGTTCATGAGTTTAAAAAAGTCTTTTTCAAAATCATTCGTTGTGTTAGTTCTAAGGTTTGTATTGAGATCAATGTATTCTATTAGCCATGTTCTTTCTTCAAATTTTATTCCTCTATGAATTTTAGTAATCTTTAATCCTAATCTTTCATATAGTTTTAGATTTTCATAATGTACTATATACTTTTTCTTATTATTCAAGTTAGGCACTAATTTTTCAACTTTATCAATATTTAATCTTTCAGGTGCAAGTGGATAATCGTTATGTTTATCATGTAGATATTCAGGGTAATCTTAATCTACCTCTAGTATACATGGAATTGATTTCCAGTTTTCTATTTCATTTTCATCCATCCATTTAAAACCATGTGTTGGAAGTGGTTTACTCATTGCCCATCCATATAAATTATTAGCATCTAAATATTGGATGAATGTTGATGGTTTGCTTTGATCATACTCATCACTTATGTACTTATTATTAGAAGCTCCTAACCTATTGGATATCATACTAATTCCACCTCTTATACCTTTCTTTATCATTAGTATCATATCGTAATCACTTAGCAATTGTAATTTTATTTTTGTTTTCTTCAATGCTGCATCCCAAGCTAATCCTGGTGATGTGTAATACTAAGCAGGATCTAATTTATAACAATTCATACAAACATCTCTAAAATTTTCAAAGACGTCAGCTAGTAAAAGCACATCTGAAACATTGTACAAGTGATGATAATCTCTAAATTTTTTGCAATTAAACTCATGCCAGACATTTTGTGCATGTGAGTAATCATCGTCATTTATATCTCCATTGTTTAATTTTGAAAAGAATGATTCTTTTGGCGGTAATTGTGTCTCATTAAATCTATTAATAGAATCAACCCAATCATATGGGTATACACCTTTTCTTAGTAACAAATCTAACTCTTTACCTAAATATAATTTTCGAAAATTTTTACACTGATATTTGCTAAATTCTTTGATAAAGCAGAAGGCAAAACTAGGAATGCTAAACTTGAAGGCATAAATCTATAACTAAGAAACTAAGTTCGCGTTTAACTTCAAATTTCTTACCTTCTTTTACTTTTACTTTTTTTTTTTACTCAATTTTATTTTCTCTAGAAAAGCTAGAAGAAAATTGAGTTGTAAAACAATGAAGAAAATTATACTTTTCTTCATTGTTTGGTATACAACTCAATTTTCCTCGTGATAATTTCTTAATAAATAAGTGAGAATCATAACCAGATAAATTGTGAAATAGTACTGGAAAGAATTTTGGAATTTTATAATTTAAATTACAATTTTGATAAGCAGCACCTCTATATTTTCCAGTAATATGACAATGGTCTCGTACTTTATCTTTTCCAAGATCTTTTCCACAAATGTGACATTCTGTTTCTTCATTAAAATCATGCTTGTTTTCAGGAGTAAATATCACCTGTTTTGGAAATTTATTCATATCACAAATTTTCTTAATATCTTCTTGTAAACTATCAACAAATTTTTGTGCAACATCATCAGTTTCACTACTTGCAGTAAATGTGACTGAACTGCTTTGATAAAAACTTTCATCAAAACATTTAATATAATAACAGAATGAACTTGGAATATGTTTCTGATATTGTTTAGTATGAGATTCATTCGGATTTGGTTCAGAAGTGTCAATGTGTTTGATAAAACTTTCAAAGTCAGCATATAGTAAAAACAGAACTCTCATTGATTTATTGTGATTAGTAAATTGCATTGTTGAATTTCGTGGTGGAAGTTTGATACGTACTGAATCATGTGTTTCACAATACGTTTTATGACTAGATAATGATTCTTCAGAATGAAACCCCAATAAACAATTTCTACAATAGCGATTTTTACAATGTTTATTAGATGTTTGTGATGAAAGTAATCTGCTTAAACTTTTTATTAAACAGTAATGATTGGTTTCATCATTTGAGATTAATAGTAAATCTGTTAAATGTTTGCGATCATTATTCTTTGATACATGCAATATATGAACTTCTGAGTTTTCATAACCAAATACATTGATACTGATATCTGTATTGTTCTTCTTAAAATTGTGTAATTTGATTTAAGGATACTGGAAATTCTATTTTATCCCAGTTTATTTTTCAGCTTGATTTTTAAGCTCTTTATCTACTCTTTCAGAATTTTTATCTGTTGGATTTAATGCTTTTGTGACGCACCACTTAAAACATTGATTATCTTCATTTTTTATATTAATTTTTGCTTTTTTAGTTGCTAAATTTATATCAAGTGGAATTTATGATTTAGCTTTAATAGGATTATACTCAATAATATATATATATCCATATTTTCAACAGAAACAAATCTCCAACCAGATCCTAACTGTTGAAAAGGATTATAAGGATCCTAACTGTTGAAAAGGATGATAAGGATTCTAAAATTTTCTGTTTTGATGTTTCATAAAACTCGTCTAAATCTGTTGTTTCTAATACAACTCGATTATTCGTTCTAAATGGAGCAGATGTGATTATTGTTTCTTCTGTTTTAATATCAGTACGCTCCATTTCACAATAAAGAACTATATAAACTTTTGAATTTCTATTTTCGTTTAGCACTTTAATAGCACTATTTTTAGCAGCATTTATGAAGGATAAAGCATCGTAACCTTCTATCCCTTAAACTGTAAATTGTTTTGTCACATTTTAAAAAGATGACTTCTTTAATTTAAATTCTATTGGGTCTTTGTAATACTTATTATACAACTCTACAACTTTAGATTTTAATGCTTCAATCTTTTCATTAGCTGTTTTTTTAATTTTATCAGGAACAAAAGACATAATCCTATTTGCAATAGAATTATTATTTAATTCTTTTCGAGATATTGATGTATTAGTTGCAATAAAAGGTGAAGGAGTTAAAATTGAAGATGATATATCTGGAATAGGATCATCGAATATATTTATATGTTCGACTGGTGTAGATTGTGTTTGTGTGCCCTCAACAGGTGTGTGCGCTAACGCTTCTAATAATTCACTTTTTTTCATTCTATAATAATATTTAATTTGTTTTAATTCTGCAACTTTTTTATTTTCCATTTTTATATAAAAAGATTTTTTTTTTTAATTTTCATTTTCTTTAAATGATTTTTCAAAATATTTTTTCTTGTCAATATTTCATACGTAAAGTTTCATATGAAATTTAAATACATCCCCATCCTCATTTTCTACAATAATAAATAGCATTTCGATATTTTGCAATCTCCTGGTCCTTTGTAATTGTCAATGTTCTATATATAAAAGGTGTAGGAGTTAAAATTTCTGAAGATGTTATATCTGGTATTGGTTCATCCTAGTAGATCCTCTTTATCTATGCAAAGTATATTTTCCATTTTTTATATGACAAGATTTCATTTTTTTAATTTTTCAGAATTTTTATATTTGTAAGATAATAATTCGATCGCATTTAGATTTTTAGATAACCATTCCTATTTTACTTTATCTAAACTATCTTTGAATAATTCGATTGGATTTGGATTTTTAGATAACTTAGACCAAATTACTTTATTTAAATTGTCTTTTAATATTTCAATTAAAATTTGAATTTGCAGATAACTTAGACCAATCTACTTTATTTAAATTATCTTTTAATATTTCAATCGCATTTGGATTTCTAGAAAATTGAGACCAACTTACTTTATCTAAATTTTTTTTTAATATTTCAATTGCATTTAGATTTCTAGATAAATTATACCATTTTAATATATCTAAATTATCTTTTAATATTTCAATTGCATTTGGATTTTCAAATAAATTATTAGATCCCATTTTTTATATATCAAGATTTTTTTTTAAATTTTTCAGAATTTAATTTTTCAGAATTTAATATCCATTATCAATCTTCCAATCACGCAATCAAGATATCTTTATCCATGCCCAGTTGCACGCATATCACTATATAAGGATTTATATACTGTTTCTTCTCCTGTTTCCATGTTTGTTAATTTATTAGTGACTGGTTTTTTCTTAATTGTTCTTAATCTTTCATATTTTGGATCTATTTCTTTTTTCTCTTCTTTTACTGGATGTATTCAAGGTCTCCCAACTGGATTCTTCTCATTTACTTCCTTCACTGGATATATTCTAAGTCTTCCAACTGGTCTTTTCTCATTTACTTCCTTCACTTCAGTCATAATAGATTCTAATAACCCATTATCTTCAGCAATCATTAACAATGTGACATAACTTTTAGATTTGTGAAATGTTATTTTCTTTTAACAACTTCTGCAAGTTTTCTCTTGTATATTTCATTCTTTTAATATATAAAGAAAAAAATTTAATTAATTTTCAAAAAAATTTTATTTATAAAATTAATTCTTTTCCCGTCTGATTGAAGTTCTATCATTCTATCAGATAATATAACAGCATATGTTATAGTACCTGCTGGAACATTTGAATTTAATATTGCAATAATTTGTGCTTGTATTGTTGATGATATTAATCTTTGTGCTTGATTGCTAATATTAAAAACAAAGAGTGGGTATAAATCTTTAGAGTCAGAAGGAATTATATTGCTTTGTGCAATCATTTCATCTGTTCCATAGAAATTTTCATTAAACAATGCTGCTTCTAAATAAGCTCTTTATATTTGCTGATAAACAATTTATAGTATATGAGTTTAATGTATTATTTTAATTGCCCTCATACTCGGGATAAGGGAACACAAGTTTTTCATTAAAACTTTTAATGATTTCGCCTACTGTAGATGATTAACTTAGAAGTTTTACTCTATCTGTTGTACTCCACTGTTTATATCTAATTGTTTCATCTTTATCAACTTTGTCATTCTTTTCAAATGATCCTTTTTTTTTCCAATATATTTGAAGTTATATACTTGATAATACTCTGAGTTCCAGGGCAACAATTACAAACAATCTTCTTAATAAGTTCATGGTAATTCTTCTCATGTAAAACGAAGGTAATAAAAAAACAGAGTTGTGTCACCCATATGATAATTTATCTAATGTAGATAACCATATCTATTAAAGTCAGATTTTTTCATGAGAAAAAATAAATTGTGTTGCACCTTCGATAATTTATTGTTGGTAATTGTATGTTCGATAATTTGAACTTAAACTTGAATTAAACGGACAACAATCAACAAATGATCAACAAATAAGCTCTTAAAAATTTGGGACAAATTATAATCAACAGCAGGATATCTGTCTTGATTAAGCATAATGTATATATTTTTCAAGTCACAATGATCAAATAATGAAGGATTAGCAGTTTGGTCCTCACTCTTACTTGTTTGAAATCCAACAATAATGTATCTTGGGTTATTAGGAGATGACCTTACGCTCAATGGCCAATTAAATGAAGCAGCTTGTGGAACAGCTATACTTTCACACTTATGTGATCAAAAACTTACTGGAAGCGTCACTTTTTTTTCAATTTGATTATAAAGTTTAAACTTTTCTACATCTGATGGCAACACACGTCGCATAAACAATGATATTTTATTAAGATTAACTTTTCCTGCAGCTACAGCAGCAAGCCTAAGAATTGCGTCATCATCACTTTGTCTTACAAGAGTTATTGTATGTTTAAGGCCATAAAAAACTTTTTCGTGATCATCACAGAATCCAAAAATGTGTCTTAAAGGTACGCAAAATGAAAATGTTCCTTTTGTAGTTGGTTTTTGAAATGTTCCTTTTGTAGTTGGTTTTTTTTTTCAAAAACCAACTACAAAAGGAACATTTTCATTTTGCGTACCTTTATGTATGCTTTTCTTGTTGCAAACCCGGAGTTATCTGCAATTACTGCAGTTGCTGTTCTATCTTTATACCACAATTGATATAATCCTTGCGATAATTGAAAGGTATTTGAGTATTTAAGCATTCCTAACATTGTAGTTGCTTGACCTGGGTAATAAACAGCTTCTACATCTTTGTTTGATAATTCGTATATTATTTATCTGAATAAATGCATAATACCATTATTTGTAAGCGTCACTGCATCTGCATTAGCATAAGCTGTTCCATCAGCTTTAACAAGTTGTCCTTCAAATAAGAGATAAGCCTTAGATGAAAGTGCGAACAAATCTTGTTGCTCAATGTAGATTCTTATTTGTCCAGTATTTAGATTTGTACCATTAATTGGTTGATATTCATAGAATTCAATTCTTTCAATTCCATCATCTACAATTGGCTTTTTTGTAAAATTTAATACTTTAGAAGATGTCATTTTATCTTTTTATATACAATATAAAATTTTTTTTTTTATATTGGCAATTCTTTAAAAACTATATAAAAAGTTTAGCAAGTCTACTACGAAAGTTTACTACGCAAGTCTACTACGCAAGTCTACTACGCAAGTCTACTACGCAAGTCTACTACGCAAGTCGAAGGCCGCGTCCTTTTTCAACTAGATCTTCTATTCTTATAGCATTTTTATTTGATACTATTTTTACTGATCTTATTGCAGACCCCATCATTTTTTTATTTATATTTGTTATTACTTCATCTGCATTATTTTTTAGATTATTAGATCCAGACTTCATTAGATCTTTAGATCCAGATTTCATTAGATAATTAGATGCAACTAAATTTGAAATTATTTCATCAATTTTTTTATTAATAACAGGTTGTGAAACTATTTTTGAAGATGCTTTATCAATTATTTGTTTTTCTTTTTCAACTGCAGCATTTCTAGCAGCTTCTATCGCTGATGTTGAAAGTTCCTTTCTTGCTGATTTAGCTGCACTTATTGCAGTTTTTCCTAAATCAGTAGCAGCCATCTTCTTCAACATAGCTGATGACACTCTTGTTACATTTGACGCTTTTATTCTTTTAAACAAATCTCTCATACTTTCGAATATACCACTTCCTTCAATAGCATGTTTCTTTATATATCTCTTATTATTTACAATTAGCATTTTTATGCACTATATACTTTTTTTATATGCACTGATATAATTATAGATTATTTTGTATTTCTTTATACTGCAAACTATCTATTATACCTTGTCGAAATAATTCATCACAAATTGCAACAGCTTCATTTCTTGCTCCAGTGTTACCTGCTTTCTATGCAGCTATACGTAATTCAAGCATTTCAATTAATGCATCAGGATTACTAGGAAGAATTATAGTTTGTATTTTTGTCACTACTCCTGTTCCTTTTAATTTACGCTTCTTATTTATATCTCTCCAAATAGGAGCTATTATTTCTCTGTATTTTTCATTACGAGAAGACTTTGGTTTGTATGGGTTTGCATCAGAAGCAATTGCATCTGTCTGTATTAATATATTTCGATATTTTTAAGATCATCTTCACTATATATTCCCTTATTAGGATTAAACTTTACTATCAACTCCCAAAGGCCAGGAGTACCATAATATGTTTCATCATCAATAGTTATATCATTATCATTAATATGCATTGGTTTTTTTCCAAAATAAAATATATCATCTTTAGAATGTATTCCAAATGTAGTATCTGTAGATTTTTTACTATTAGCATACATTCTTAGATAATCTGTTGCAATTTTTCCTAGCCTCATACCTTTATATTCTTCATGAGATGGTAATAGTTCTTTAGTTTCAGTTATCATTATCTCTCTATTTGCTTCAGGATAAGAATTTGAAAAAGTGAGTGCGAGTTTACCAGCTTGATCTTGCAATTTAGATATGTTTTCTTTTATTCCATCTTGACTATCAATTAATGGCTTGTACAGTTTTTCTAAGCCTAACTGTAAATTAGTTTCACCCATCTTTTCATATAAATCATTTTGCCGTATTCTTTTTTTAATCTCTAAGAATTCTTTGACAATTTTGTCTCTTTTTCAGGATCTTCAATTTTTAGAAATGACATTTTGATTTTTTATAAATAAAGATAAAAAAAACACAACGTAAATCGTTTTACGTTTTGACGTTTTATGTTTTATGTTTTGACGTTTACATTTTTACTAAATCTATTTTTGAGTATATTAATTGCCTCATCTCTTCCTTGTTTAATTAATGATTCTTTAGTTTGTTCATTAATTAATTCTTTTGAATTTGTTCTAATTTGCTCAAGCATAGCTTTAAATTTTTCAAGTTCACTAAGTACTAGTTTAAGTTCATTGTCATCTATACTTCCATCTACTAAAGCTTTAGAAATATAGTCACTTATTGTATTTAGTTTTGAATCAGCAAGTACTTTATTCTTTTCATGCTTTTCTGCTTTTAAATTTAATTTTTTATTAACTTGCCCTCCTATTAATGATAAAACACCTGCTCCTAATACTGCACCTTCACATGCAATAGCTACTGGTGCTGCAATTATTGTTGCTAAAAAGCAAATTCCAATAGTTCCAAGTACCATAGTGCTTTCTAGTAATGAATTATCAATAGCTGAAATTGTTATTTCAGCTCTATGATACTTTTTACTCTTTTCTCTCTCACTCTCTATTTCTTTTTGAATCTCACTAATTGTGTTTAGACGATATATATGTGCACTAATAATCTTATTTTCTTCATCAGGTGCACTTGGAAGATTTGGATATATTTTATTGAAAGTTTTATTATCATTTGCAGCATTTGGTATATTTGAATAAGTATTATTACACAGCTTTTTGCAATTAAACTCCATTTTAATAAGTAAAAATAATTTTTTTTCAAAATAATTTTTTATCATCTTTTTTAATCAATAGATCAGAATCAGTATTATTAACAACATTTACTACAATGTCATCAAGAGTCTCTGATATTACAGAATTTTGTAAACTTGACATTTTTGATTTAAGTTTTTCTTTTAATGAAACTAACGCAACACCTTCATCAACTACTACACCAAACTTTAAAAGAATATATTGATATGATAGAGACTTTATTGTAATGCCGTGTTGTATTCTTTTTCCTGTACACAACACCCCTTCCTGCAATTTTATCAACCATAGCTGATCCAGCTGCTGAACCTACTCCTGTTAATAAACCTGTTGCAAGTGCTAGAGCAACACTTGAAAATAAAAATTTTCCAGCTGTACCAAGGAAAGGTAATAGTGCTCCAAGAAATCCATCCTCTATTTTAGAATTGTGAATGAGTTGCGCTTTACTTAAATTAATTATTACACCAGTACCATGTTCATATGCTTTCTTAATTTTATTCAATTGCCTTTTTGTTTCAGCTAATACATGATCACCATTAAAATCTGAATGGGCTAATTTAATACTAGCTCCATAACCATCTTCATTAATTGCTTTTTTAATTTTTTTCAATTGTCCCTCTGAAATATTTATTTTAATATTAGTATATTTACTCATTTTTATATGTATATAAAATAAATTTACGTTTTATTTTAATAATAAAATACTACTCCACTTCTCTTATATGAAATGTAATAGTTACTTTTTCTCCTCGTAAATTCATAAGATTTCCATCTTGATCGAGCAATTTGTTTTCCATTCTTGAAATTTTATTTAGTATTACTGCTAAATAAAATAAGCTAAACGGCTCTAGAACAATTTTATATCCGGGACCTACACTTCGGAAAAATGAATATATAACGTTACTAGTTGCTCCATCTACATACGATGCTCCTATTATATCACTTGTTACTCGTATACTATTAACATTTAATATGTTTACTATATTAGTTGATAAATTGTAGCCTGCTGAATATATTCCACTGTCAAAACCAAAAACAGTTCTAATTGAATTTGAAGTTGTAAAATCAACTTTACAACCAGCCGCAATATATTTTCCATAATCTTTTTTAGAAGATAGATCTAGAATAACAAATCCAAGAGGCTCAGACCAAGCTTTCTTACAAAAATTTTTAAACTCATCTTTTGACATATCACTTGAAACGTGATCATTATAAATGTGAACTAAATTTTTTGAGTCTTGTGGAAATAAGCAAATAAAATTTGTATTTTCTAGTATAGTTTGCCTAGGTAACATAAAATAACTTTGTGCAAGATAGAAACAATCTACATTACTATGTCTTCCTCTTATATAATATTTTTCACACTTATTTTGTTTTGTTAATTGTAAATCATCAAATATCATCAAATTATTCTTATAAATATCAAGATCTTCTGCTGTTTCAAAAACTTGCACTCCATATCTGTTTTCTCATTTAAATTTTTTGAAATGTCTTCAATTATAAGCTCAGGGTTTGCATTTAATTTTTCTATTTGGTCTTGTAGCTTAAATTGTTCAAGAATAATTTCTTTTGGCAATTTTGTTTCAAAAGATTGTTTTAATATTTTGTATTCTGGTTGAAAAAGATATTTTCCAAAAACTTGTAAATTATTATAGTCTAACCAACCAGGTCTCAAAAGCAAATTCAATAATAAAGTAGCTTTTCCACAACCCGACTTAGGAAACAACTTATTTTTATTTCTCTTATTGCTATTAGCATTCCATGACAAATCTATAATATCCATTTTTATATATTTAGGATTTTCATTTTTTTCTATATATAAAAATGTACTGCGTTAAATGTAGAAACAAAACAAATACACTAAACTTGCAAAATGTTGTGAGTAAAAACAATAGAAATATGCAACGTGGAACTTGCGCTATTTGTGGAAAAACAAAAAATCAATTTGTATTATCCAAAACAGGAGGTGATTTAGTGAGTTCAATTAATTCAGCAACACGTAAAATAAAACTACCATGCTCGAAGTTTCCAGGTGAAATGCAGCTTACCATCACTATCTTGCTTATAAATACTTCGATGATACCGCAGAAAAAATCTAGCTGATAAAATTATGATTGAATAATAAATAAAGAAATTTAGCTGATAAAATTATGATTGAAGAAATGGATGCTATAAAAAATCCGACAAGACGTAAAAGAATTTTTTTTTTTTTTTTCTTTTTATAATTCACCTCCCCAAGGCCTAGAAGGCCACTACTGATGAGGAGGCTACTTGTGGTTATAACCCTCTCTCAACTCTCTAACTCCGAAACACGAACCTTGACAAACAAGGCCGCTGCGTGGAGGAACAAGTTGAGCGCGGTACTACCAGGGACGTGGTGGGAATCGAACTCGGAACGCTCTACCACTACACCACTACCGCATATAAATTGAATTGAACGAGGTATTATAAAATCTATTATATCATCTAAAGCAAAGTTTGGTTTATTATATCATCTAAAGCAAAGATTAGGTATTGAAACTAAAACTACTCAAAAAAACTTCCAACGATCAGTAAAAAAGAAGAGAATAAAGAAGTAATTCATATGGATCAAAAGGATCTAAATCTTATGGGTCTGAAATGGACAGATAAACTTGCAAACGAACTTCATAGACCAGTTGTAAAACATTTTTACAACTGGTCTATGAAAACAGAAAAAGAAAAGTTGTTGTAAATAGAATCGATGAAATATGCTGATTTAGTTGAAATGAAATCTTTTTCCAAATTCAATGACGGTATAAAATACTTATTACTGGTGATAGATGTTTTTTCGAAGTTTGGATGGATTGTTCAATTGAAGAGTAAAACTGGAGTTGATGTTGCTAATGCTTTAAATAAAATCTTTAAAAGTTCTTCGAATTTCCATGGATCTGAAGGTAAAGAAAAAAAGTGTCGAAAAATATGGGTAGATAAAGGCTTAGAGTTTTATAATAAGCATCTGAAAGCGCTGGTTGTTGAGTTATATTCAACTGAAAATGAAGAAAAAAGTTGCGTAGTTGAACGTTGGAATAGAACAATGAAAGATAAAATGTTCAAGTACTTTTCAGCTAATTCTACTAGAAAATGTATTGACGTTTTAGATGAAATGGTAAATAAATACAAAAACACAAAGCATTCTTCAATTAAAATGACGCCAGTTGAAGCTAGCGATAAAAAGAATGAAAATGTTGTTTGTTTAAATCTAAATGGAAATGTACGATCAGAGTTTGTAAGACCAAAGTTTTCAATTGGTGATAGAGTTAGGATAACTAAAAAGAAAGGAACATTTGAAAAAGGATACACACTGAGATGGACTGAAGAAGTTTTTACAGTGTCACAGATTTAGTTCACAGATCCACCAACGTAAAAAATAACTGACGATAATAATGAAGAAATACAAGGTACTTTTTGTGAACAAGAAATGCAAAAAACTGATTAAAACATATTTAGGATTGAAAAAGTTATTTGTAAACTCAAAAACAAATCATTACCCGGTGGGAAGTGAGCTAACGACTAGCGAGCGACTAGCTAGCTTTATAGCGATTTTCTAGCGATTTTTCTTTTCTTATTTTATTCTTTCGTAATGTCTTTAACATCTTCAAAAATTCGATTTTTAATGTTGGATCTATTATAATTATGAAAATAATTGAACTTCAAACATGTCGATTTTGTAACGATATGTCGCTAGCTACATATCGCAGTTTTTAAGAAAGCGATTTTATTACGAAAAGACGCTAGCTACATATCGTATTGGTGTAGCTGGTTACTAGATAGCGATAAATCAATAGCTATTCGATTGTTACGTATCGCAGCTTTTAAGCTATCGATTTAATAACGATTTATCGCTAGTTACATATCGTAGCTTTGTAGCTAGCTACATGATATCCACAACTCTATAGCTAGTTGATAGCTTCATATCGCAGTTTTTAAGAAAGCGATTTTATTACGAAAAGACGCTAGCTACATATCGTATTGGTGTAGCTGGTTACTAGATAGCGATAAATCAATAGCTATTCGATTGTTACGTATCGCAGCTTTTAAGCTATCGATTTAATAACGATTTATCGCTAGCTACATATCGTATTTGTGTAGCTAGCTACATGATAGCCGCAAATCGATAGCTAGTTGATAGCTTCATATCGCAGTTTTTAAGAAAGCGATTGTATTAAGATATGACGCTAGCTACATATCGCGTTTGTCTAGCTGGCTACTAGATAGCCAGAAATAGATTGCTAGTTGATAACTAAATATCGTAGCTTTTGTTCAGCGACTTTATTACGATATCGAGATATATCTCAAAAACTACATATCGCTCCTATATTAACCTATAGTTAATATAGACACGATATCTATATATTACCTATAGTTAATATAGACACGATATCTAGTATTTGAGATATCGTAATAAAGTCCCTGGAAATAAGCTGTGACATATACGCAACACCATGGTGTTCCGTAATGCAGAATACTAAAGTATGTTGATTAACAATTTTAGACTCGTTTTTTTACCCACGCACTTTTTTGATACGTAATTTAATCAAACATATGAATAAATTACGTATCATTAAAGTAAGTGGGTAAAAAAACGAGTATAAAAGTATCATTTTTATTATACGCAATTTAATCATAATTATGATTAAATTGCGTATCATACAAGTGCGTCGATAAAGAAACGAGTCTAAAAGTGTTAATTTACATACTTCCGAATTACGCAACATAAATTTACACAACTTTTATGATTTTTGGCGTAATTTCTCTAACGACTTAACTTGTCATATTCAAATTTGCTATACATAGCCTGCAATTTTATCGCTATTTCATTTTTTGCACTATCACACTACGATTCATATCGTTTTTAAAATATCAATATCAATATCAAATATGGCATCTAAAATATCTTCAGATGATTCAGAATGCACCAGAATTCTTCAAAGCTCTAAACGGATGGGCCAAGTTGAAACGGTAACTTACATTTCATTTATTTGTTCTGTAAATTAGTAACCAGACTAGTCTATGGATAGACTTACAACACAGACATAGACAATTCTGTATGTTGTAATGGACACAACAAATGTTTAATTTTTTGTCCTTGTTGTGTCTATCAAATTTTTGATGGTGTCCTAAGATTGCTCAGTTAAAAAATAATTTTCACTTCATAAGTCTACAAAGCATAATTTTTTGTCTATTTGGTGTCTATGATTTTGTCTAAATTTACTTGATTTCATAAAACCAGAAATATTGATTTTTGCCAATAAAATCTAAATTATCCAAAAAATCCCTTAGAAACAAAAAAGAAAATATACGATACATTATATTTGAATTTTATTTCATGGTAAAAATGACTTTTATGGTGACAAATTTAAAGTGGTGACAAATTTTAGGACGGAATATGACAATAATGTTTACACAAATAGTTGATTTTCCAAAATTTAGATCCAATCATAGTCAGATTTACAGTCTGAGGATAGAATGTTTAGAAAATCAGGATTGATTAGATTTTTTAAATGATAAACTTACCTTCAACTTTTTTGAAGTAATCCCAAACTGGAGAGGGCATTTTAAAAATAAATTTTCACGCACATTCACTGAGAATTGAAAAACAACTAAACTGAGTAATTAATGAACTTCAATTGAGCACAAAATAGTCCATTTTGAGGTTTTTAAATAGACATTAAATTTTAATCAACAGCACACGCTGGACAAAAAATTAAAAAATGAACTTCTGTTAGAAAAATTGTATTTTTAATATTGTGCTCGTTTTCAGTTTTTGAAACGATGCTGCAGTGAAAATTTAATTACTCGTTATAAGTCCAAATTATATATTAAATAGATCTTCTATACCTCATTAAAAAATCGAGATTGTTTATTTAGTGTCCGTTTTTAAAATGATTGTCTAGAAAGACAAACATTTTTTATAGACAATTTATTTTTGATAGTTGTAATTAAAATTGTTGCAATTAGTGCTTTGTCGAAGTCTATTTTTGTCCTTTTATAATAAGGCCATTAGAGATTGTCTGGTTGCTACTGTAAATAGGACTCTAATAATCGATTTGATTGCGACATATCGCAGCTTTTTAGCTACTGATTTTAGGCCGGGTGAATAAAGATGAGCAATTATAATACAATCTCTTTATTAAAAACTGCGATATGTAGCTATCAACTAGCTATTGATTTGTGGCTATCTTGTAGCCAGCTACACAAATTGCTTTTAATCAGTAATTGGTCAGTTTACGTGAATAAAAACTTTAGGAGCTTTCGTTATATTTTTGTTTACGTAAAGGTAAGCAGTATACTTAGTAATTGGTCAATTTTACTTTAATAAAAACTTGATAAAAATTGCTCATTTTTATTCACTCGGCCTTTAAGTCGAAATGTTTTAATACAGTTGTAGTTTCGGCGCACTGTTCCAGACTTGTGGAAAAAGATGTTGGTAAGATAGATAAGCGCAGTCAGTTTACTATTGACAATTGATTTTTGTTTATTTTATGTCATTAGAAACTGCACAAAATTCTTTATAACAAAGAACTAAAATAATTTTTAAATATTTTTGTTTAAAACCTAATGTAATTAAAGTTAAAAGATTTTCATAAGTGTGGCGCTACTGCAGTTTCCCCCCCCCCCTTTTTTTTTTTTTTATGATTGATTATGATAGAGAATTTTATGCTGATTCAGAAAAATATAAAAACGTAGACCTGAAAATCAACGGAAAGTGCTCTAATTCGAAGTCAAAGTTGTAAAAAATCCCATTAAAAACCCTAATATTCGCCATTTTTTTTCAAAACGCTTTCATTTTTAACGAAAATTAATTACCATTCCATAAGTGTTTCCCTTGCTATTCAGTTTTAACCCATTTTACTCTATATCTCATAGGATATTTATGATGTTGTATATATATATATATATATATATATATATATACAATTTATGAGATATATATATATATATAAATAAGATCTTTTTTATATATATAATATCATAAATATCATATCAGTACTAAATTTATATATATATATATATATATATATATATATATATATATATATATATATATATATATATATATATATATATATATAAGTTTAGTTTATTTTTTTGATAATACTTTACCTATATTATATTGCTTTATATTACTTTTAACTAACTTTTATTATTTTTATATAACATATATTATAATATGTGTAATAATAATATATAATATATATATATAAAATACATGTATTATATATATATATATATATATATATATATATATATATATATATATATATATATATATATATATATATATATATATATATATATATATATATATATATGTGTGTGTGTGTGTGTAGTCTATTCTTTTGATATTGCTTTACATATATGTAAAGCATTATCAAATATAAAAATTACATTTTTAGTTCATCAGGTCGTTAAGAACAGCTCGTCGAAAAAGTTTTGAAAATGCTAGAGCATCTTAATTGAAGATGCTAACATTGAAGCAGTTGAAAATAAAATAATTGATGATTATGAATGTGATGCAAGTTGTAATAATGATATTTCATTTGAGTCTAGCGACGTAATTAGTTCAGATGAGTCATCTGATAAGGACAATGACATAAGCATGACATCAAAAATCTACAACATAAATCAAAAGCTTTTGGACTTTTATTTAAGATATAATCTGACTAGAAATGCTATGGAAGCTCTTTTAAAGTTATTAAACATCAATTATGATAAAACTTTGCCATTATCTGTTACTACACTTAAAGCTAAGTCAATAACCTACAACCAGTCTAAAAATTGGGTAAAAAGAATTGAAAAAAAAAATTTGATGTCATATATTGGCGTCAAAGACAATTTATTGTATTGCATGGACCATCGTAATTTACAATTAAGTTTAAAAAATAAAGATGGCAACAGTGGCATAGTAAAATTACGACTGTTTTTTAATTTAGATGGTTTGCCTGTTTTTAAATCTTCTAAGTTATCATTTTGGCCAATTCTAATGTCATTAAGGGATTATAATTATATTGGTGCACTTCCTGTAGCATTGCACTGTGGTGTAGAAAAACCAAATTTGAATTTTTATCTTAAACAACTGGTTGATGAAGTGCAAATTTTAAGTGTTCCTTTTGATTTGAAAGGACAACAAATGGTTATTTCTGATGTTGATTTTATCTGCGATACCCCTGCACGTTCATTTGCTCAAAATATTTTTAATCACAATGCATACTACGGATGTGGGTACTGTAATATCAAAGGTGAGTATTGTTACAATCGTATTATTTTTACAGATCAGAATTGTACACCACGTTCTGATGAAAGTTACAAAAGTATATCAGAAAATAATCAGCATGGCCCTTCACCTCTTTTGAATATTCCTCAATTAAGTGGACTGCAATCGTCATATCCTCTAGAATATATGCATCTGGTACTCCAAGGTGTGATGAAAAAGTTATGCACATATTATTTCACTAAAGTACCTTTTCTGCATTTATCTTGTAGACTTTCACAACATTTACTGAGTAAGTTATCCGCTGAAATCGATGATATAAGGAAGTATTTACCATCAGAATTCTACAGAAAACTTAGTTCTTTGGTTAATTTTAAAAACTGGAAAGCCTCTGAATTTCGACAGTTTGTTTTATATTTTGGACCATTTCTCTTACATGATAAATTGCCAGATCGGTATTATGACCATTTTATTATGTTGCACTTCAGCATGTATGTTTTGGCTTCTGATGAATATGTTGCTTACCATGTTATTGCATCTGAGTGTGTTCAAAAAGTTTGTTGAATTTATGCCTATATTATTTAGCAAAAGATCTATGGTCTATAATGTGCATGTGTTAATTCATCTAGCTTTTTTTGTTGTAAAATATGGACCTTTGGACTCATTTTCTGCATTTCAATTCGAAAATATGTTGGGTTTATTAAAAAGACGAATTAAAACAGGTAGAAACATTTTTCAACACGCAATTGTTTGCCTAAATGATCTTCGATCAGTAACTAATAATCACTTGAACACTGTAAAGATTTCGACTGATCTGCCGGATTGTGCTTTTGTTATTGATGATGGTTCCATTGTTTTATGCACTAGTACAAGTCTTGACTGTTTACATATATCTGGAATTCTTTTATCTTATGTGAAGCCACTTTATACATTTCTGTACTCATCAAAAGTCCTTAGAATTGGATATTATCAGAAAAGTCGCACACATGCTTATAATGTTAGACCCATTCGAAAATGTATCATGATTATTTGTAGGGAAAACTACTTTCTAATTATCCCATTGGTCTGCAAATTAAACTAAAGTTTTAAAGTTGCTATGGGTTATAATTTTAACTTATTTACAGAACTTGATTAGTTTTTTTTTAATTTTTTAAAAAATTTTGTGTTGATTTAAAAATATATCAATTCATTTGAAGTCTTTATACTATTTTAACTGTGTATTTTCTAAATAATAAATGTATAATTTTTTATGTTACATTTTGCAAATGTTTTATTTCAGATGAATTATATTGTATATTTATATTGTGACAGTGAAGTTCTGGAATTAAAAAACTGTGACATAATAATGTCAGAGAAACTAAAAAATTGGTCTATGGATGATTGGAGATCTCGTGGTCAAACATTAACGGAAGATGACCTTCAAATAAAGGCAATGCATAAGGATGGTATAAATGCGGCATGCATATTACAGATAAGTATTTTATACCCTGTTGGAATTAAAAAATAAAAAGTGTTTCAGTAGTAACATTTTTTAAAAGTAAATTAATCTTACAAAATTGTATTTTTTATTTATTTTATACGTTTCAGTTGGAATTGATACGAAATTGCTTATTCAAAAAATTCAAAATCTTGTAGTAAACAAAAATTTTACTCCTAAAAACGGACTCTTCTGAAGAACCGTCTTTACCATCATGGCCGTTGTGGGAGCCACCAAAGCTCCCCAATTCCAATTCAGTATACATTTTTAACAATTTTTTATCCCATTTGTGAAAATAAGAATTTTTATTTGGTTTCGTTTGAATGGTTTGTTTGTTGCTTTTTTAGTTACCATTTTTAAATGAAAGAATCAGTATAAAATAATTAGAATATAGTGATAGAGTTTTTATATCATTTAAGAGTATTTATAATCATTGTTAATCTTGTTTTAGAACCTTCTGTCTGTCTCTGCCTCAATGGATCAAGTAGATGACTCGCCAGTTACACAGACAGTGTCTCCATCAGAGTTGCAGTCTGTTTCACAAATTCAACCACTATTGCATTCATCTTCTTCCTTTTCTTTGCCATCTCAAAAAAATGGGATAGACCAAATAAATAACTTTATTCTGAAAGCAAACGTTGAACTCAATACTGTTGAAGGCATTCAATTTATAGTGAATGCCATGTACAGAAAAGTTTGTGGGTTGGAAACCGAAATGCGTACCATACGTTCACTTTTAGACACTAACCATGGTAATAACGAAAATATAAATATAGATTATTTACCAGCAAATTCAGTTGAAGAGTTTGATTCACTAGAAAAAAAAATAATTCACTCTAATGATAAAGATATCATTTGCAGAAAGATGAAGCAAATTGGTGGGAAAAATGTAAGTGACTTTTTAAAAAATGCTTTAAAAACTTGCATAACAGACAAGCTATGTTGCAGCATCAATCGAACTGGTGCAGATAAAAAGCGTAGGTTTATAGGACCAGTCGAAAGTTTGATTTTTGATGCAGCTTACTGTTTATTTCCAACTGCCACTGAATCCAGTATGACTACCTTAATTGCGAAACACTTGAAAAAATCTAAAGATCGATATTTTGCAACAAGAAAGAGAAATTCTTCTTTAACAAATGATTTAAACAGTCCTGAAAAATTCGAAAATTAAACACTGACTCGTGTAGTGATTCCAGTTAAATTATTTTTTAAATTTTTTTTATTATTTATTCATCTTTTTTTTTTTTTAGTTATTTTATTCTTCATATATATTTTTAAATAACTTTTAATATTATTAATTTAATTTAAGCAAAATCATTTAGTTGTTAATGGCTTTTTTTATTTTTTAAAAATAATTCATACATTTTCTTTTAACATTTTATAATGGCTTTAACATTTATAATTTTTTATTGAAACCAGTTTTAACATTTTGTATTTAATTTGTCATAAATGCAATCTTATTTCAATGGTTATAATTCATTCCCCTGAAAAATATAGCATGCGATTTTTTGAGGAATATCTTCTAGCCTAACCGATATTTTCTAGCCAAGAAGTGTAGTTATTGTTACGAGTTTTCACTAGCTATTCTCTACCTTAATTAGCTAGCGGGTCGCTAGCTTATTTAGCTAGCAATTCGCTAGCTTATCAAGCTAGCGATCCTCGTGGCCAAATCGCTGTCTTTATCGTAACGACTTGTCGCTAGCTAGTCGCAATTTTTTGTAGCAAGCGATCCTCGTGGCCAAATCGCTATCTTTATCGTAACGACTTGTAGCTAGCGATCCGCTAGCTTAAAAAGGTAGCGATCCTCGTGGCCAAATCGCTGTCTTAATCGTTACGAATATCGCTAGCCATTCGCTAGCCGATTTCCCACCGGGTTGTAAAGTGGTACGGGTATCCTGATTCGTTCAACTGATAGGTTGATAATAAAGAATTGATAAGTTTGAAAAACTGATTTAAAATTACAAAAAATAGCTCAGAGTTTGTAAGAGAGTTTGTAACCATAATATATTAATATATTATTTTGGCTCAGAAGTTATAGAAATGACTTATGAGAATATAGATATGTTAATAGTTAAAATATGATATGAATTTATAGTTAGGGATATAGATGAAAAAAAATGAGCCAGAACGCCCTTTTTATACTCCTCATCTTTTTATATTTCAATACGCGAAACTTGTAGATATTATATGAACGACTAAATAAATAACAACTTTTCTTTAAACTTCCTTAGGCACTTTCGGTCCATTCATAAAGTCAAAAATCAGCCGGATTTTTTTATTTTATGAATCAAGTTTTTTCGAGACATTTTTTTTATCATAGAATAGATATTATAACAATCATTTGAATATATATACGAAGACTTTATTGAGATTTAATTGCCAGTTTAGATATAATTAATTAGTAAAAACCTTATACGTTAGCAATCAAACAATTCCTATTTGCTCACCCTCTGAGGAAAACCAAGCATTCATTGACAATATACTAAATAGTCAGTATTCACTACCGAACCGTCAGATCATTCTTTACCACCATTCATCAGACGCACAAACAGTTTAATCTCCTCCGTTAAATTCACTTGTGATTCCGTTCACAAACACTTATCTGCTCTCAACGCAATCAAATCAACTGAAGGTGACCATATTAGCTCATTTGTGCCTAAAGAATGTGCCAATGCAGCTGCTGCCCCACTTGCCATTATTTATCAAGAATCGTTAGATCAAGGCGTAGTTTCAAAGTCGCGGCTTTCGGCAATCGTAACGCCACTGTTCAAAAAAGGCTTCAGACTTGACCAAGCAAATTACAGGCCAATCTCCATTACTTCTGTACCATGCAAAGTAAAGGAAAAAATGGGCAAAAGATAGGATCACGGAGCATCTTGTAACCAACAAACTTATTGCCGGTTGTCAGCACGGCTTCATCAATAAAAAGGCCTGCGTCACAAATCTGCTAGAGACCATGGACTTTCTAACATACAGCGATCTCATGCACTTCCTGTTGACGTGATCATTGTTGACTTTGCCAAAGCTTTCGACCAGCCCTGACAAAAAACCATTGCAAAGAATTGATATCAACGGATTAGAAGGTAAAATTCTTGACTAGATTAAAGCTTTTCTTTCGAATAGATCACAACACAACCTCATCTAAAAATACAAAATCGAGAACAACGTTAATCCAGTTAGCTGGTATGTTGCTCCACTTATCATCCCACCAAATTACGGTCATCGCAAGAGCTTTTATCGTTTAACGGACAGCAATTGCCTCGCTCTATTCAACTTTTTTAACAACAACACTGGGAAATCTCAACCCGAGATAATAAAATTATTGTAAATTATTACGCGGCCAATAACTTATAATAAAAAAAAAAACATTTTTTGTGATATTTCATATCTTCGTTTTCCTAAAAAAAATACCTACCACATGATAGAAGAACATATTCTATCATAAAAAGTTGATTCCTTAATTATTCAAAAGCAAAAGAATAAACTTTGTTATAACTATTTCATTATATCCTATATTTTATTCTATTCTTTTATATCTATTTTAACGGTTAATAACTGAATAAACTAATAAACATAATAACTAATAAACTAACTAACTTAGCTGATTAACAAACATAAGATTATCATTGTTTACATTCATAATGAATACTGCATAGCTTGTTTTAACATTGGTTATTTAAAATTCAACTTACATATACTAAAGTAAAATATCTAAAAAGTTTGAAATAGTTGTTTACTAAACTAATATCTATTATACGTACTTTCAAGATTGAAACCACCTTGAAACAAATGTTGTTTCATTTAAATGAACACAGTCTTGAACTAAATTAACTCGCTTTCTATTAGGAATCAATCTTGCAACTCTCCGTATTTGCACAACTTTTTTACTCGAATCCCATTTTTTAATTAGCTAACTGTGCATATTTTTAAAATTCTTTTTCATTAGACTACACTTTTAATATCTGTAAAAATTTACGTCAGTAATTTAAATTATATATATATATATATATATATATATATATATATATATATATATATATATATATATATATATATATATATAAAATAAATGTATATATATACATATATAACATTAATTAATTTAAGTGTATTGTCTATTTTAATTTATCAAAAATGTTTTTCGTTAATTTATAAAAATCAGTTTATTTTGTAAAATTAATAAATCTTTTTTACTTAATGATTTTATTTTTATTTTTTATATAGAAAGTTAACTGAACAGGAATAGTAATGTTTTGGTAAAGTGATTTCAATAAGTTTTGCAAGCTTTTTATAAAAATGGACAAAAGTTTAAATTTAAATTTTAGTGAAACTCAAAGTTTAGTTACAGATACAAAAAAACCTATACCACCTCCACGTCCTGTACCAGTTCCTCGTCCAAGAACTAATGTGCCATCAAGAATCAATGATTCAAGTTTAAGTTCAGAAAAATTATATGATTTAAATGATAAACCATCTGTCAATCCCTTTGAGGAAAATGTATATTTAAAAAAACCTTTATTTAAAAATAAATGTGAGTTAAGCAAAGGTAGAAAGAAATTGCAACAAATGGTGAAAAACAATGCATCTGCTGCTGATAAAAGAATTGTTGCTGAGAAATTACTTAACTTAGATCTAACAATAACATTGAAATATATTGTTTTGGACATTTTGGATTTTTTACTATCAAACAAGGTTATTTGTTTTAATGTTTATATATACACACTTGAGCAGATTTAATTTTGCACTGCTCTAATATATCCTAGTGAGAAACTAGGATATATTATTTAACTATTGCGGATATATTGCGACTAGGTTTATATCAGTTTTTGAGCATTTTTGAATATTATTATTTAAGTTTGTGTTTTAATAAAAAAAAATTTGTTTGTTGTTGATTTTTGAGTTGGATATTGATGGGAATAATTAAACTTTTAGTTTTATTTATTAACATAAAAACATTAGGTTTTATATAAATAATATGCGTACAATATGTTGATAGCTACAAAACATAAATAGTAGCTTTTTAGCTAACTACAATATAACAACAAGTATATAGCTTGTTAACTGCTATATATTGTAATTTTTTTGCTAGTGATCATACAAAAATTATACTTGCTGCATCTTTAAACACTTGAACTATTATTGTTAATATGATAAATTAATAGTTTCATATTAAGGCTCTGAGCTAATTATATTGTAGCTTTTTTGCAATGTGACTTTTTTTGCATAGGAAGTTTAACAATAAATAGACGACATGTACTATTTTTTAATAGATGTTTTAACTTATTTTTATCCATTTATTCATCCCAAAATTAAAAAATTATGAACTTTACAAAATTAGGTTAGGCAATCCTTTCCAGGAAACATGTCTAGTATTTTGTTTTGTTACGCATGAGTATTTTATTTTAAACAACTTGGTCACAGCCGTTTGCAAATTGTTTTATATTAAGCGTTGCGCAAAAAACTAAGTTTTAAAAACAAAAAAAGCACAACTAACAAAATAGCAAATTAAAATAATATTTTTTCTATTTAAATAAATGCAAATAAATAAAGAAATAATAGTAATTTATATAATTTGTGTACTCTTTTTACTTTTGTTTCTTTAGAGTTTTTATTTTCATTTACAAAATTTGATAAGTCAACATTAAAAGTAATGACTTTCCTATATTTCATTTGTTTTTTTTAAAGAGGTAATCGAAATTATAAATTGTTATCAGTTTGTAAAATGTATTTGTAGAAACAAGTATATACTGTTTAAATTTATTGAAACAAGTATATATTGTCCCTATATGAAAATGTCTATGTAATTCATGCGCATATTTTTATGTATAAGTTTTATTATTATATAAATGTATTTATTTATATGCGCACATTTAGCTTAATTGAATAAGGGCAAAAAATTGCGACCTTGTTTCTATGTTTTATGGTAAGACCTTTATATCAAATAATTTTTGTTGACCTGATGCCGACCTCAATGAGATTGAGGTCAGCTAATTATTGCCTACCTCATTTTTCCTAATACTGAGGGTTGTATATGTAAAATATTTTTAACAATTATCATAAATAATTGCATAACAAATAATAATGATTATTATTAATAATTCACCAATAACATAGAAGCCCTAAGTGTAGAATTAAGCATACTGATCCGAATGTTAAAAAGCAACAGGTATCCAAAATTACAAAGGCTAAAGATTGGGGATAAACAGCGTTTAGGAATAGAAAGGTAATATAAAACAATTAAGACTACGTGAAAAATGTGTAGACGGCATGGCCTAATTAAAGCTTAAAAACTATGTATATATGTGTGTGCACCTAACTTAAAAAAATACACTGAAAGGCTTAAATGGTATATAAAATCTGAATGCAAAGAGATGTGTATCATTCATAAGCGTACAACAAAAAAAATTTTATATACAAAAAAGAAAGAGAAATGGTTACACTGCAAATACATGTCCAGTGGTATTTAAAACAGAAAAAGAGTTTAAAAGAATTGGCATTGAATTCAAACCACGGTGTGTTCAGTTTTTATGACCCTGCAATGTTTACAGCCCCCTCAAATTGAGGGGGTTAAAACTTTATATGGTCATAGTTTTTGAAAAATAAGAAATTATTGCATGAAATTTGAAAATTGTTGATGAATATAAATTTAGATAAAAATAATAAAGAAAATATTTTACAAACTCATGACTCCCACGTTAAGGGCCGGATGGGCCCAAAAATTAGGGTTTTTTTTGTTCCCAAGCTCCATTCACCCCAATTCTTTGCAAAACATTCTTTTTTGATATGCATAAACATACAAAAGTTTGGAGTTTGCACAATGCCTGTAAGTGTCAAAACTCAAACATCTAAAAATCCAGTGTACACCACTGCTAATGTACGATAAAATCTTTCAGTCACAGCAGTTAGCAAGTCTGCTGTAGAGCAAGAAGTTTAAAAACTAATTGATTATCTAACAGTTAGTTATTTGACTCAAGTTGCGGTATTAGAGATTTGTTGATCAAGGTTCAAAGACCTTACTTATAATAGAGGTATTTAAAAGGGTGAGAATGTTCTTCAAAGTTTTTGAAAATTAGAACTACAGATGCCATTTTCTAGCTGGTAGAAAAACAAGATTCAGTCAAGCACTTATTAAATAGTTTAGAGAGAATCAAAAAGAATTCTGGTTAAACTTTAGTGAGACTATGACAGGAATGTTATTTGAATCACAAGCCATAAAAGAGTTTAATTGAGATATGATTTCAGCAACGGAAGCTGAAGTGATTTGAATGTCTAACAATGGGTTAACCTGTTTAATTGGAATGGAAGGAAGAGTATGGCAGTAAGATTTAAGAGTTGAATTCGAAGAAATGTTATTTGCAAATAGTTCTGCCTAGGGCTGCCAATTTGAACTTTTTTTAAAAAGTTCGAACTCGAACACTTTCGAACTATTTAGGAAAAAAGTTTGAACTTTTTCGAACTTCTTAAAATAGTTTTTATTTATTTAAAATTGAAAACAAAAGGTTACAAATAAAACACAAAACTGTTAATTTATTTATTAAGACTTTTTATTTGGTTATAAAAAGTAAATGCAAGGTATCATCCTGTAACCAGTTTCTTTTTCTATGCGAAAACAATCCATGGCTAGAGTGCCCTTTTACGAGATCATACCATTTGAAAATCATATATTTTAATAAAACATTTTCAGTTCTTTAGCTAGAGTCAGTTCTTTGTTATAATTTCTAACATCGTTACCATTTTTGGCTTTTTTATTAATATCGAGTCTATCTCTGTAAGCTGGAATAATCTTTGAATAAGATTAATTTGCAAAATTATCTATATTATTATTTTTTATTTTGTTCTCAAACTGATTACCTTGACTTTTATGCACGAGATTATTGTTTTAATAATTTAATTTTTATTGATGTTATTACATTTGAGAACCTTTATTTTGTGTTTATTTTTAAGTGTCTTGTAATAGTGCGTGTTGAGGCACATTTCGCTCATTGCAGCTTTATGCAAAAAATGAAAATACTCCTAAACTTCAGATTTTCTAGATGTGCTAACGCTGAGTAGCCATTTTTGTTTGAAATTAAAACTCTTTATAATTTTAATTTCAAACGTAAATAAACAGTGGTCAAATGGTGAAAAAGTATCAGCCACTGTTTAACTACTTTCTAATAGGAAAAAATCGATCCTACCTTAAATGAGTAGTACAGATGTTGTAGTTTTGATTTTATTTTTAGAGTTTCCAGACAAACACAAAACAAAAAAAAGCAAAAATATTCAAATTTATAATTTTTACTTATATTTCAGCTTGTTTTACAAAAATTAATGAAAAGACATATCATTTTTTAAAATTTAAAAGTTCGAACTATTAGGAGAAAAAAGTTCGAACTTGAATGTTGAAATTTTTGCGTAAAATTCAAATGTTCGAACTTGAACATGTTTGAACTAGCAGCCCTATTTCTGCATTATCCTTGGGAGAGGTAATAAGATTAGTCTCATAAATGAGAGATGAAATGTTTGACCTACCTTTATTAATGATCTGTTAAAGATTTTCTAAAAGTCTCTAGAGGGTCATTCTGAGCCAAGTGGTCCAAAGGACCCCACTCGACCATCCCAGAATAAAATTTTTTCAGTATGTAGTTGAACATGTTTCATGAACATTGCCAAAGTTCCATGTCAAAATATTTGTTATTTTGGATTTGGTGGTACTTTTTGTTAGGCTCACCCAAATTTCAATATCATTCAGTGGACAAAAAATCGTATTTTGGGGGTCTCATATTTTTGCAGTGAAAGAGTAATATATCTTGAAAGCTTGGATTCTTAATAAACCTAAGGTGCAAATTGCAAATTATTAATTGCAACTTCTGATTTCATGTTTAGATTTTAGTCTATGGCTCAACAAATAACATCACAAATTCAATAGCATAAACTTTTATTATTTTTTTGTTGGGTCATATCTCCAAAACAAAAGGTTTTTCAGTATTATTTTTTTTTTCTAAAGGTTTTACATACTAATATCAGGCCTTGTAACGAGATTTTGCTGCGTAATGAAAACGCGTAATGCATTTCAAAGTAACTCAACTCAGCAAATATATTTTGTATTGTTAAAAGTTATATTGCATCACTAGCGTCTTTTTAGGTACCGCATTGTAATTAATGTTTTTTTTTAATGCATTAAAAATCATAAAGTCATTTTTTTTCCTCACTATAACAAAAAATACAAATAAAATCTTAGTTCCTATTTGAAAAATCATTCTTATTATTTTTTTCAAATATGAACTAAATTTTATTTTGAAAAAAATATTTTTTTCATAAAATGTAACTTAATAATTATTTATTTTCTTATAATTTTACAGTTGATTTTTGGTTATTTAATTAACTGTTAAAAAATTTTATCTTATTTATTTTGTGAACTCTTTTTAAAAGTGTTTTTAAAACAATTTTAAAACAATAAAGGGTTTTATCAGTTACCGATAACATATTTGTGATCATAATTTATTTTCATAAATTAAACGAATGTCTTTAAAACTTTACGTCATTGAATTGACAATAAATAAAATATCTTATTAATAAAATATTTACATCAAAATAAATCGTGCTTTTTTAAACTATTATGACAAAAAATAATTTGTATATTTAAAAGGAATTTATAGTTTTAATTTCTTAAGATAAAACTTAAAACACTTTATTTTCTATAACTAATTTTTAAGAACAAAAAAAAAATTATTAAACAAACTTTTTCTTTAACAAAAAATCTATTAGTTTACAATAGCGGTTAAATGCTTTTACTTACGACTTTATTTCTTCTGAATAAACGTCACGTTAACTACAATCGTCACATATACGATATAAACGTCACATATACGATACAAACGTCACATATACGATATCAAAAGATAATTTAAATATTCTAAAAGATATAAGTTTTTGCGAAATGCAGAACTGCTGAAGGCTTTTCTGCATTTTTCCATTTCATCATTGGAAATAGCTTATTTTACACTTCTAGAAACAAAGAAAATCAGAGAGATTTTTTCTATAAATGAAAATAATTAGATCAATATAAAGATTTTTTAAGTTTTACAATTTTGTACTATTATTTATACATAAAGATTTATTATACTTTTGTAAAGACAAGTTTTACCGAAAATCAAAATATTTTAATATTCAAAAAATATTTTTTTAATATTTCCTTGAGCTATTTCAGATAAATAAACAAATCAGCAAAACGTGAAGCGCAAAGTGGCGCATAACTGCAAATAACTAAGTTTTTTAACAAAATCGAATTATAAGATTTTTTTTTAATTCAATTTTAATATCATATCATTTTAAGGGGCTGTCCATTAATTACGTCAACAATTTCTGGCGATTTTTACCACCTCCCTCCCCCTTGTTAACAACTTTTCAAGCTTTCAGAGCCCCCCTTTCCCCTCATAAAGTTACATCAACAGTTATTTATCCCTCCTCCTTGAGGAAATTAAAAATTAAAAATTAAAAAAAAAAAAAAAAAAAGGAAACATTTTAAATAATAGTAGTATAATATAATAGATTAACTATAATATAAGATAATCAAAAATATATATAATTAAAATGGTAATATAATGCATTTATAATATAATAGATGAGTAATTATAATAATAATAATACTAATAATAATAATAATAATAGTAATAGTAATATAGTAAGCAATAGTAGTAGATTACAACTTTAAGAAAAAGTAATAATATTAAAATATCTGGAAAAATGTTTGAAATTCAGAAGAACATAGAGAAACACTAAAGCTTTAATGAAGGAGAATATTCCTCAATGTTTTCCAAAATTCTTACCATGATAAAGAAATCGTAACTAATGAAGTTTTGACAAGATCTTCAAGAATTCTTTTACACAACAAGTTTATATTTTTAAGTTGTTATAATACAATTAATAATTGCATTATCTAGGATAAGGACTGTTGATGGGTACCCGTGTACCCATTAACATTCCTAGTCCTAGATAATGCTAAATATTTAGCATAATTTATGTACAGTGCAATGTCACAACCTGTGAATGTACCAATCCTCCTTACTTTAACTTTAAACCTAATCCAATATCATATTGAAAGCAAACTATTTCTAGTAGAGTCTCGTATAACAAAATAATGCATTTGATAATTTGTATAAACCAAATGTTAGAAATCTTTTAAGACCCAACTGCCAAAGTTTACAATTTATATATATTTTCCAGTTTTTAAAGAGCTGCTAACATCTTGTTTTCAATATTATAATAGTATTTGTGCATTGAGCTGGAGAACTGCATTTAACTTCAAAGTTTTAACACCAAATTTGGCTTGCAAGCAGCAGATTTCCGACCCCTAGTATAAACATTTAATAAACACAATGTAGACTATGTACTTACATAATTCTTTATTTGTTTTCACAGCAGACCAACAAACACAAACTTTGAAAAAATAATAGTGTCACGAATAAACACCTTGTGTTTGCTTATTTAGTTCTGTTTGTATGAGGTATTTAAAAAGTATATATGTCTGTATGTAAGTCTGTATGTATGGGGTTTTAAAAAAGTGTCATTATTTTAAAATTAGTGTCATTAAAACACTGAAGGTTGATTGAGTGTGTAACACAAGACTATAAACGCTGCCCTATTTTTCTTTTTTTAAGTAACTAAATTCATTGAAAAAAGTAACTATGTTGACATCAACTCCACACCGGTACTGCTTTGTGGTAGGACATTATTATTTAGTAATAAACCACGAACAGCCAAAAAGGCTGGTATTAATAGTGTCACTTGAAAATATTATATCATCATGTCATCAATATTGTCAATTTTTTCACTTTTGTTTGTGGTTGAATAAGCTTTGTAGCAATTTGAGAAGCTGTGGTGCAGGTGGTTGCACACTTGCCTCAGAAACATAGGATCCATGTTTTAAACTCCACCTCTTAGGTAAGGATATAGGCGTGAACTTCCAATTAAATGCTAATCTGCAGTTCTCTGTAATAAAACCGTAAGTATTTCTTGGGGCACCTAAATAAAATTAAAAAATTAAGTTTAGACACAATTTTTGAACCGGACAAATTACTTTATTTGATAACTTTGAAAGACAGTCTGCAGTTCCAAGGTCAATACATTTCGACCCTTTAACTGAGCAGCAATTGGCTTTACCAATAGGATTTTAACAATAGCGCTGTAAATGTATTTCACCAACAGCAGTGATTTGTGGTGGAAAGAAATTAAAGTAATATTTTTGATTAAATTATAAGTTCACCTGACAATCATACTCTGTTCGTCTATTAAAAGTTCTGAACAAAAGTTAGTAAAACTCTTTTTTTGTGAATAAGTACTTAAATGATATAAACTTATGTCAAATTTTCCAATACTATAAGTACTTAAGTTTTGTTCAACAGACATGTCAGGATGAAGATATATTTAAATTATTTTATTGTTTTATTTTCAATTTTAACTTTAGCCTTCTAATAATTCTAATCGATATTGTAATAAACTTATTTAAATTAAACTTTTGAATTTCATTTAGAGAGACATGTCCGTAGAATAAAAATATACTTACTAAAATTAGCTCTACATGGCAAGTTAATTTACGGACCCTAATATCACTTTCAAAATATCAAAGACTTTATGGACCTAACTAAGCTTATAAAAGTCAAATGGTTTAAGTTCAAAGAAATCTCTCTAAAATGGTTTACATTGTTTCTTGAAGTGTGAATTAAGCTCTTTCCAATAATGAATTTCAAAAAATAAAAAAAGTTTGCCCACATTCAGTTTTAGGGGTTCAAATACATGTATTCTAGTATATTTTACTTTTGTTGCCATATTGGTTACATAATAACTCAACATCTTTTTTATTCATATTAGGTACGAAAAGCCTTCAGAAAAAAAACAATATTGAAAACCTTTAGTTAGGGAGAAATGACCCTACAAAAAAAAAAAAAAAGTTTATGGTGTTATATTTGTGATGCTATTTGTTGAACCATAGACTGAATTCTGAAATGAAATGAAAGTTGTAATAAATAGTTTGCAATCTCCACCTTCGGTTTACTAAAAATCAATGTTTTTAAGATATATTACTGGCAAAAATATCAGACCCCAAAACATACAATTTTTAGTTACAGAATGATATTAATATTTGGGCAAGTCTTACAAAAACTACCACAAAATCCGTGGTAACAAACATTTTGGCTTGAAACTTTGGCAATGTTCATGAAACATGTTTAACTACATACTGACAAAATTTTATTAAAATCTGAGATGGTTGAGTGGGGATGATTTCGGAAATTGAACAATTTTTTTTTTTAATTATTCACCTCCCCAAGGCCGAGAAGGCCACTACAATCGAGGAGGCTGCTTTGTGGTTACAACCTCCCTCATCTCTATAACTCCGAAACACAAACCTCGAAGCCGCTGCGCGGAGAAACAAGTTTGGTGTGGAATGACCCTAGAGCCTAACTTCGGTGATATGATCTTGTATCATGATTAGTAAACTGAGAATAATGAAGCTTTACATCAGACAGCACTTTTTTACATCAATTTCTTGCGATAGTAAATTGGCATTTCTTCTTAAGAGAGTTGTTCTTTTGAAAAGATGAAAAAAATGATTACAATTAGATATAGCAGCTACACAAGAATTTGAAAACCATGGCGTAGAATGAGGCTTGACTCAGAATGGATGAGAAGAAATAAAAGCTTCCATTCCTGCTTGAATCCAGGAGGTTTTGGAGGAGGTGCATTTACCATTGGAGAGAGAAAAGACCAATGACCGTCACAAAGAAAATCACAAAAAGAATCCCAGTCAGCTTTAGGGTAGTAGTAAGTAGTGAAGTATGAGATGAAAGATTTATAGAGATCATTGCATGGTCGGAACCACCTAAAGGAGATAAAGGAGAAACTGAACACAAGCTAGGGTCAGAGACGAAATCCAACTCAAGGAGTGAAGGTAAGTGATTAGGGTTGTCTGGAAAATAAGTCACAAAGTTAACTATTTAAGTAAGAGATTGAGAAATGAAAAATTTATAGGCTTTATTGCCAGCAGAGTCATTGGTATTAGAGCAAATCAATTCAGTGTCATGAATAGCTTGGCTATTTATTACACTGAATAGCGTGTCATTAAATCATTTAAGTCACTAATAACAATAATATTGGCAGAAGGGTAAAGAGAAAATTTGTTCAACACCTTTTCTCTTTGTTCTAAGTAGCTCTATTTCATCTTAAAATTCTACTCTTGTCAATGTTATTTCTGATCAAATTAACCAGGCCCTTTTTCCTTATCATTCAGCCGATATCGTTGTTGTTAGTGACTTTAAAGCTCATCACACTGAATGGCTTAGTTCTAGTGTCAGTGATTCTGCAGGCGTTTAAGCCACAACTTTTGCCTTTCTCAATCTCTAACACAAATAGTGAATTTTCCTACTGACAATCTGAATCATTTACATTCTCTACTAGACTTGTGTCTTGTGCTCAGTTTCTCCACATTCACCCTTAGGTGCTTCTGATCACGGTTTAATCACTCTTTTTTTTTCTATATCATCCGAATTTCCCTATTATCGTACCTCTTAACTACCTTAAAGCTGACTGGGGCTCTTTCTGTGATTTTTTTGTGATGGTTCTGCGGTAAAAATCTTTGTCTTTCTGCTGAAAAATGTGCTTCTTACTTAACTTCTTGGATTTAGGCTAGCATGGAATCTATTATTCCCTCTTGATGATTCCCAGCTTTTGGAAATTGCTGCTGCAATTTCCAATCAAAACTATTACTTTCATATCTATCAGCAAAACAATTCTCCAGAAAATAACCATCTGTTTACAATTGCTAGAAACAAGTGCTCATCAGAGTCTTGTTTTCCAGTCTGCTGAAAAGTGGCATCTGTTATCCCTTTTTTTAAAATTCTGGAGAACGATTTGACTTGCCTTGCTATAATCCCATTAGTCTTCTTTCTATCACTAGCAAGGTTTTTGAGTCTTTAATTAACAAACACTCAATCTTCTATCTTGAATCTAATAACTTGCTTTTCTGATCATCAAAATGGTGCTCAATCTTCTTGTTCTACTGCTGATTTGTTAATGGTATTAACTGATAGGTTTTATTGTGCTTTAGATAGATGTGGTGACTTTTGCTCTTGGCATTTCTAAAGCCTTTAATAAAGTTTGCATGCTCGTCTTCTCCATAAGCTCTCTTCTAGCTGTGTATCAGGTAATATCTCAAAGAATAATGAATCCTTCCTTACCAATCGTAGGATAAAAGTTGTCCTCAATGGACAGCACTCTTCTTCTTATTCTGTAACTTCAGGGGTTCAGGGTTAGGGTTAGGTTTTATCCCTGACTCTATGCTTTTTTTAGGTTCTATCCTTGACTCAATGCTTTTTTTTAAATTTACATTAACGATCTCTCAGATTTTGTCACATTTAAGTTAGTATTGTTTGCTGATGATACTACCATTTATTCTTGTCTAGATAAAAAGCCAACACTCTCTGATTGCTTAGAGGGGCATTTGAGCTTGAAAAGGATCTCACTTCTGCTATAGCATGGAGCTCACAGCGGCTGGTGAACTTTATCCCAGACAAACTCAATTTTTTTCCAGCCAATTGTTATTGCAACAATCTAGATCTTTCTATATTTATGAACAGTTATGTACTTGATGAGTCATTAACCCTTTTTCTTCTCGGATTAACTTCTTTCTCTCTCTTGATATTTCTTGGAAACCATATATCTAATCCATTGCAAAATTAGCATATGCTAAAGTTGCATCTTTTTATCGTGCTTGCCACTTTTCATTCTAATCTCAAATCTGTCCTTGTATAGAATACTGTTGCCATATTTGGGGTGGATCTTCTAATGATGCCTATTCTCTTCTAGACAAGGTGCAAAAACGCATTGTAAACATAGTTGTACCTGTTCTTGCATCCAGCCTTCAAGTATTGTTACATCATCATAATTTTGCTTCTCTTTCTCTTTTCAATAAATACTATAATTGGCACTTCTCTAAAGAACAAGCATCTTTTGTGCCATCTACTAAAATTCATTCTCGTGTTATTTGTCCTTCAATTAAGTCTCATCCTTTTACTGTGACTTTTCCAAATTGCTCCAAAAAGTTTTATTCGTCTGGTTTTTTTTCTTGAACATCAGTTTTTTCTTGAACATCAGGAATATTTATTGTATTTTTCAGGAACATCAGGAATATTTGACTTTGACTTTGCTCCTTTTATCTTGTTTCCTTGATTCATTCTAAGTAAGTGCCTAAATTTTGATTCTTCTAAGTTATCTTGCTTTATAAACTTTATCTTTTCTCTTCCAGTAATATCCAACTCTAATGGCGGTTTCTTGCAGCCTTTTGGAAGTGAAGATATTTTTGAACTGTTATAATTGTCACAAACTAATTGCTGTTGTTAGGTTTGTTAGGTTGTTATTCAATTAAAAAAAGTTAAATTTTAATTGCTGTTATAGTTTTCATGAATTACATAATATCTCATTTGTCGATATTTTATAATATCTATAATTTGTCAAGCAACAACAGAGCATTCGTCTTTACTTAACTTTGTGTTTTTGCATATTGCTATTATAATTTGTATGAATATCACCATATGATACTATTGCTCAGAAAATTTTCAGTAAACTTTTTAAATTTTTCCTAAACTTTTTTTTTTCGAATTTGCTTTTTTTTTTATTTTTAAACTTTACTTTTCTTTAAATTTTTATGAGCTCTTGATTTAAGTTTTAATTCTTTTTTAATTTTCGTTTGTTGATTGAAAATCAATTTACACGGTTGGTTTATTGTCTAAAAAGCGACTTTGTAATATATATATATATATATATATATATATATATATATATATATATATATATATATATATATGTGTGTGTATATATATATATATATATATATATATATATATATATGTGTGTGTATATATATATATATATATATATATATATATATATATATATATATATATATATATATATATATATATATATATATATATATATATATATATATATAAAATACATATATATGTTTTAATATACATATATATATATATATATTTTTGTAATATATATACAGCTTTGACCTAAAGTTTGGAACACCCTTACATTTTTGAAGGAAACGACACATTTTGTGTAATAACATAGCAACATG
>NC_088934.1:3520000-3560000 GCF_038396675.1 Hydra vulgaris
ATAAAAGTTAAAAGTTAAGTTCAGTTTTTATATACAAAAATTGTAAGTTTCAAGACTTTTACTATAGGCATATATATTAATATATATATAATATATATATATATATATATATATATATATATATATATATATATATATATATATATATATATACATATATATATATACAGGCCTTGTTTTAAAGCATATATATATATACAGCATATATATATATACTTGTTTATATACAAGCATATATATATATACTTGTTGTTTATATACAAGCATATATATATATACTTGTTTTAAAGCATATATATATATACATATATATATATACAGGCCTTGTTTTAAAGGTGGCAAGCCATTCATGCAAGCGTTAATGTGAGCAGTAAGTCATTTCAGTTGAGCCACTTTTTTATCAATTTTTAATATCTAAACAAGTTTTAAACAAAAATTTTAATATTTAAGAGAAGCAATTAACTTTTTAAAAACCACTTATGAAGTTTAAATGATGATTAAGCAAAAATGTTTGAATAGCAATTACATTTGATATAATCACTATTTACAAATGTAATAAGTTCAGAAAAAACAAAGAAATTTCTATTTTTATTATTTCAACTGTTTGGACAAAAAATGTTCAGCAAAAGGAAAAAAAAGATGCTATATGATCCGTAAAAAAAAGAAATCATAAAAAAAATTTAATAAAAAAATTTTTCTTTAATATTTTGCAAATGCAAGAATATTTATTTAGACAATTTCTCATAACAAACAACAACAAAAATAATTACTGAATTAAAAAAATAAATAGTTAAAAAATAGTACATGTTAATTTTTTTTAATATTTGTGCCACTTATGATATTCTAATTTTTTTTGTTTGTTTGTTTTGTTATAACATAGTCATAAGAAATAGATAGTCTGAAAGCACGCACCGTTTCTATTGTTTTACCGTTTTAACTTGAATTTTGAATGCTGCCCTGTTCACCCTGCACAAGTTTTTAAAATGAGCAGTGAACTTCATGTAGAAACACAGCTTGATGATTTGTATATGGCTCCAACTGATAGAATTTTTGATAGTAATATGGAAATTGAAGAAGGTCTAGATAATTTATAATCTGAAGTTTATTTTAAATCCAATTTTTTGTGAGACTTGTGTTGTAAAGTTTATAAAACAAAATATAGCCTGAAAAGACAAGAAACTTCAAAACACAAACAAATCAACTCAATTAGTGAAGTAAAAGACTCCATACAATTTAGTTATCTTGATCTTGAGAAAATTGTTGAAGATATGCTTATAAATTATCAAATCATTTATGCTTGCCTAAAGAAATTTGAATCAAATTTTCAGAGCAGAATTTTTGGTTTGGTTCTGAAAATTCAATTTCTCTTTTCGAAAAATTTCAGGGTTTTATTTTAAAATACAATGATGATGCAGAAAAATTTTATTCTCAATTTTATGGACTTCTTTATGAAAATTTATTGCCATCAAAGTTTGGCAATGTTTTACTGACCAATACTTTGCTTACTGAAGTTGGAAATCACATACTTCGAGATCTTTTAGAAAGTAAACATAATAATTCATCGAAAAGCAAAGTTTTGTCATTTATCTTTTTTCTGATAAAGAATGAAATATAATTTAATATTTGTCAGGCTATGTTGTACAAAAGCTTTACTCAAAGTTCAAATTTTATAAATCTGAGGAGCATTATAAAAAACAATGAATAGAAATATTATCAGCATACAAAATTGATTCAGATGATACCCAAAAATATGTTAACACTACAGAACAGAGGTGGTTTATTTAAAACTAACATCTATACACAAAATATCTTTATCCAATGTGAAACATTTTTGTAAACAAAGCAAATCTTTTTAACCATCTATTAACAGCAAAGTTCTGGTTAATGAAATGCTTAAGGACTTAGTGATTATAAGTAGCTTAAACAATATATGTTATTTGTTATCAACAAATAAAGAAACTATATATGCATTCAGTGTAAATTGGCCTTACAAGTTAGAAAATATAAACTCACTAATGTAAATGAAAACTTTTAATGTAATGAGGCTTTAATAATCATTGCCCTATTAAAATAAAAAAACGTAAAAAGTTTATTAGATTTGATAACAAATTCCCACCTACCCTTTTATTGAGACCCAGATTTTTATTAGATCTGGAAATTGTTCTATTAAAGTTGGTGAACTAAAATTATTACGTATATGTGGTAAAAGTCACGTAGATAAACGTGATGAAAGTCACGCATTTATTTATGATTATTATTTTAATGACTATTGTAGTTTTATAATTGTCATGGGAATTATAACTTTGTATTTATATACAATTTTATGTAATAGAATAGAAGGTTGAAAAACACTCAGATAGTTGTTTTTAATATGTATATACCAATGTAAGAATGCAACAGAAATTTCCACCCCATTTTGTATTAAGCACCTCAGAGAAATGTTACACAAATACTGTTTAGTTTATAAATTTAGGGAATTATCAGCCTATATTAAGAATACCTTGCTTAATTTATTGTAAGTCTTTGGTGCTAAATACAAGGGTGGTGATAAAAATCAGATTAAGGAAAGTACCGAATAGTATCATTATAATTAATTTAGAATTGCTTATATCGAAGGAACACTTTCCTTTACAAAATAAATAACTAATAATATAAATAAACAGTTATATAAATAATAATATAAATAAACAATTATTTTTATTTGTATGAAAATAGCTATGAAAATAGCTGTTTGACAGGATTATAGTCACTGGGACTTTAATCAATTGGGATTTGGACTTGACACTTTGTTAATTTGCTATTTTTTCTGATTTTTTTCTTCTTTTTGGCAGTGGTGAATCATTTATCTCATTAAAATTATGTCTTTGACCTTCAACGTTACCGACAATAGATCGTATAGAATATTGTGATTTGTAGAGTTGTCATTATACCCAGCATCTCTACCTTTCAAAGTAGTTTTCTAAATCGTCTTGACAGAATTTTTCTAAAAGAATGTAAGGAACACCATGTTCTGAGAGAAACTTACAAACTTCTTTGAATAAATGTACTGTTATCTGATACCATTATATGTTTGCGAAAAAATTAAAATATTTGCTTTAGCATTAGCAGTATAAATTCGGTCATTTTGATTGTCAATAGACTTTTTCCATTTCTCAAAGTATAAAAGAAAACTATCAAGCCATTCAAAACGTACAACATTAACAGATTCATATGGTTTTAAATTGTCTTTTAAATTTTTAATAGCTTTTTTTTTACTTGAAACATTCAAGCAGTCAAAAAATTTATCCATCATAAGACAAAATTGAGAAGTTCCTGCGCATTCTGGTGGACCAAATTCTTTTAAAATATTTCCAGTTGTTTCACTTAACACTTGAGCAGCCAAGTAAACACGCATTACTGAATATGGTGTTAAACTAATGTGATCACTTGTTAGTTTATTTATTAATCTTAAGTCACATTCAAAGTCCTCATAATAAAGTTGAGAAATATGACTCCAGAGTATGTGTAAACCATTATTCCATGTATAAAGAGTACCTCGTCCAGAACCAGAATTAGCAAGGCAGTTGCGAGCGGTATTAATTAAGTGTGGAGTATCTGAAAAGAAATATATGTAACGTTTTTTGTTAGAGTAAATATTGTGAGCTCTGTAAACTAAATCATTACACACATTCATATTTTAGTTCTTATCCATTCTAAAAAAATTTCTGTTCAAAGAGGCACCATCAGCTGTTGCAGAAATAACTTTTAAATTCATACTTTCAAGGTAACAAACAGCTTTCCAAAAAAGAGGCATCAGCTGAAATGACCTAATTCCAGTAGTTGAAAAAGTAGCTAAACTGAACGATAAAGGATTAACAATGCTCCTTACGAGAAACACTAGTATATGAGTAGCTAATTCTCTAACATTTTTTTAGAGTAGAAAAATTGATTTCTTTATCACCTAAATCAACAAAACCAATAAGCTCTCCAGTATATATGTCCCAAACTAAATCTTTTTGTATCTTCATTTCATCAAAAATAATTGAAACAAATTTTTCATGAGGAAGAAAATTTTTTGTTCTTTTTTTGCAAGTTCACTTAAGACAGCTGAATTAAATCCCCTAGTAGGTCGGATGCAATTTTTGTAATCTCTTATAGTTCTTAAGCTTGGAAGATTTAAAATGCCTATACCTGTCTGTGGATCATATCGCAAATGGCTAGAAGCATATGGTGGTTTAGCAGGTAGGTCTAGACAATACTTTATTATTGCGGGATGGTATCTGATAGATAAAAGATTGGAACAATTCAAATACTTCTGCTGCTCTTCCCAAAACAACTTCATAAACGGTGGGATTATTTTTGGATCACTAGCTGAATAAATCAAGATAAAGTCTTTACAAAATTCTGAACAAATTTTTTTACATTATATATTTTTATAGCAGATCTCATTAGTTCAATTTCCTCTTTGTATTGCTTGCATTGAAGTCCGCATTGCTGCTAAGTCATTTAAAACTAGGAGAAGTTACAGAGATTGGCGCAATTAATTTAGCGGGAGTCTTAAGAGTAGATCTTTTAGAGTGTATATAAGAATTTACTTCAACATTAAGTTCATGACAAAATCTGCAAGGCTAATTCTTTCTAAAGGCTAATAATTCACAAGAGTTGCTGTGATAAAATTCAATTTGATGAAGTTTAGACTTTAATGTAGAATTTTTATGAATAAAATAATCAATAGTTTTAGGAACAACATGCTTCTGAAAATTTAACACTTCAATAGGATCAGGAACTTTTATTCCATTGCAAAATTCTAAAGATTCTAGTTCAAAAATAAACTGTGAAAAAGTCACATTTAGAAACGACCTTTTATATTTCAAATATAAATTATGTGTTTCAGGTAACATCCATTCATACACAAATAGTAAAATATAAGGAATCTTCTACAAAAATTTCAAATTTTGGAATCACTTCTTCTAATAACTTATATGAAGTATAACAATAATTTTCAAAAAATTCAAACTTCCATAACTTATTTAATGAAGACAAATGCAGAAGACGTTTTTTGAAGTCAGCAAAGTTTTTATAATAATAGGGCTGTGTGAAAGAAGAACTTTCATGAAGTAATTGAGAATTTTCTCACTTAGATATTAACGATGAGGATAGAATAATAGATCATGATGACAATTCCAAGCTCTTTTTTGGTAAATTTAACGATGGTAGTTCTCCATCTTTTAATTTTTTATTCTTTCTTAACACTAAATTTGCTCAGGGGAAAAGTGAAGCTCTTATATCCGCAATTTTTTGTTTAAAATCGTTTTGTTTCTTTCGAAGAATATCATCAACAACTTGATCTTTTCTTATAATGTTAATTCTGAAGCCAATTTTTCTGTAAAATCGTCTGTTTCCTTAGGAACTTTAAAGAAAGCAACTCCAGTATATTTTCTTGAGGCAGAACATTCATTAATTGAACAGTTTTCACCTGGCATTTGCAATATATCTTGAGTTTTTTCAAGAAAAATAGTTTATTAGATAAACAACAGGATTTTTAAAAACTTGTGCAGGGTTGGAGATCTGGAGAGAGCAAAAATAAGTTACAATAAGTTAAAACAATTGGTCATTGTTTGCTTCCAGATCTTTTTCTTATGACTATGGTTATAATGATTGATTTTAAAATGAAAAAACATAAGTACATAAAAACATAAAAAACCATAGTACAATTATCACAGACTTAATAACAGAAATAATATCTTATAAAGAGTTAATTTTTTTTTATAAATAAATAAAAAACTTTTATGGATACTCTGGATATTCTATGGTTACTATGGATACTCTTCTATGGATACTATGGATACTATGGAAACTCTATTATCATTTTTTCATAATAATAGTATGAGGGAGTTTAGATACCCTTATTATCAAGAATAAATATACTTTATAATGATATCAAGTATAAATATATTTGATAATGAGTGTATCTAAATTCCTTTGATATAATGTATTGAAAAATTGATAATAGAGTTACATCTATAGAAGTATTTTATTTAATAAATTATTACAATTTTTTATGCATTTATATTTATAAAAAAAATAATAGTTTATAAAAATAAACTTTTATTAACACATCGCTCAATAAGTCCGTAGGATAGCTAATAAAACAACAACATTTTGACATAATTTGATTTTATTCATCAACATAGTCTCCTTTTAAGGCGATACAGTCATTCCAGCGCTTCTCTAACTTTTCGATACCATGTTTGTAGAACGATTTATCTTTTCCTTCAAAATATGCTTCAGTTTCAGCGATGACCTCCTCATTCGATCCAAATCTCTTTCCCTGGAGCATCCTTTTGAGATCTGAGAACAGCCAATAATCGCTGGGGGCCAAATCAGGCGAGTATGGTGGATGGGGCAACAATTCGAAGTGTAATTCATTCATTTTTACCATTGTTTTCATTGACTTGTGACACGGTGCATTGTCTTGATGAAAGAGAATTTCTTTCTTCTTCATGTGCGGTCGCTTTTCGTCAATTACAGCCTTCAATCGTTCCAATAATGCCATGTAATATTCGCTGTTGATCGTTTTACCTTTTTCAAGATAATCAATGAACAATATACCATGGCTATCCCAAAATATGGAGGCCATAACCTTGCCAGCAGAAGTTTGAGCCTTTGGGCGCTTTGGACGGCTTTCACCCGCTGGTGTCCACTCAGCCGACTGTCGATTTGACTCAGGAATGAAATGGTGGATCCATGTTTCATCCACTGTGACGTAGCGACGCAAAAAATCCTTTTTATCTCGGTGAAATAGTGCCAGACATGCTTCAGAATCATCGATTCGTTGTTGTTTTTGGTCCGGTGTTAGCAAACGCGGCACCCATTTCGAACAAAGCTTTCTCATACCCAAATGTTCGTGTAATATTGTAAACACACTGCCTTCTGATATCTTTATGGCCTCGGCAATCTCCTTCAATTTCAATTTGCAGTCGGATAAGACGATTTTATGGACTTTTTTGATGTTTTCCTCAGTAACTGCCGAATTTGGGCGACCGGAGCGTTCAGCATCATTGGTGTTTGTACGACCACGTTTAAAGTCAGCAAACCACTTTTCAACCATTTGCCTCGATGGAGAGGAGTCCGAATAACACTTATCAAGCCATTGTTTGGTCTGCACCGTATTTTTTCCCATCAAAAAGCAATGCTTCATGAGCACACGAAATTCTGATTTTTCCATTTTTTTCAATTCACAAAAGTTGATTCAATCGTTCACACACTTACTTGGTAAATAATGGTCCGATTGTCATGAAACTTTGATAGATATCATTTGAAGGTTGGTACTTTCTAAAAACAATACGGATTTGGTATTTGTGTTGCCATCTATATGTCATCCTACGGACTTATTGAGCGATGTGTTATAGTTACATCATACTTTATATAGTTAACAGATTGTGCAATATCAGAAAAGTGAAAAAAAAAATTACTTATAATTTAGAAAAAATTTTGAGTTAAAAAGTTATTTAAATTCCTTGTAGACATGTCATAAAGCTGCATCAAAAAATGGTTTATAAAGCGTGCGTTTTACTTTTTTGTCATAACACATGGAATTGATGATCAATTGTTTTTTTCAACGGTCAAAATTTTTTTTTTTTCTATTTAAATTTTCATCAGAGTAATAGTTCTTCATGATTGAAACTACACACACAAAAATAACTTAATAATAATTAAAAATAACTTAATAAATAAAAATAAATTAAATAAACTTAAAGCTTAAAGATTAATAAACTCTTATTCTCTTTAAAATAATGATTTTAAATAAAAGTTTGAAAAAATGCATTTTTTAAATTTAAACCTGCAAATAACTAATGTTCAAATTACTTGCTAATGTTAGTTTTGTTGAAATTATGCTCGTGCGCACACATATTTTCATTCAGTTAAAATTACGCTTGTACGCACACATATTTTCATTCAATTAAAATAAGTTTGATAATTTCCAATTTTTTTTGTTAATATCAAAACAACCTTTATGCAATAATAAAAAGATATAAAATATTTTTTTATCTCTCTCATTTTAAAAACTGCTAAAAGTTATTAATAACTTCATTAACACTAGTGCGCTAATTTTTTACTTTTTAAACTTGGCACTTAATACTAAGAAGACAATTGTTTTATGAAACACTACTACAAAAATTACAATACAAAATACAAAATGGCTGTCAAAAGTGACAGTGTTGCCAGTAGCAAAAAAAAAAGGCACTGGTTTTATGAGTTAAAACTGAGTAAAAATGAGTGTGTGTGTGTGTGTGTGTGTGTGTGTGTGTGTGTGTGTGTGTGTGTGTGTGTGTTAATTTTACCAGCTTTACTTGTATTATTTATAAACTAGGCCTCATTAAAGCTCTGATTGACAGGCCTTCAAAATCAGCAGCAACTGGGTAAGTTTTCATCTTGATATTAAAAAAGTTAAACAAACTCTCAAAAAAAATTCTTTCCTCCTGAACTTAATTAAAAAAACCTTAAAAAATTTACTAAGCAACCTTAGCTCTCCTAAAAATACATATCATTAAAACCATCTGATATACATAACTTTAAACTTCCTTATATTGAAGAAATTTCAAACACACTTCAACATCAATTAAATAAATATATTAAAAAATACTGTAAAGATAACACAAAAGCAAGACTAGTTTAAGTATGAACTCAAAATTAAGGAAAGCAACCATATTGAGATGGAAAAATCTTTACTTAATACACAATTAAAATCATACACTATTACTATAACAATATAATTTCTCAACTATATTACTTTTTATTTCCTATTTTGTTTTTTATTTTTAATTACTTAACATCTTTTATATAATCTTTTGTGACATTTCTTGGTAATTATTTATTTTTTAAAATGTAACTATGGTAACTATTGTTAAAACTACTTAAAAATTTTTAATGTAGCCAAAAATTGTTTATATACAGAAATTTTAACTAAATTTTTATACCTCATGATGTCAATTGCAATTTACAACATAAAAGATTGCAAATTATATGAATCAGGTAAGCAAGATGAAGGAAGTAAAAACCAAAGAACTGATGTTCAAGGAAAAAAGCTGGATGAATAAGAGTTTTTGGAGCACTTAGGAACTTAGTAAAAGGATGAGACTTAATTGAATGACAAATAACACGAGAATGAATTTTAGTAGATGGCACAAAAGATGCTTGCTCTTTAGAGAAGTGCCCATTATAGTATTTATTGAAAAGAGACAATGTAATAATGGTTAAGGTTGGCTGCAAGAGCAGGTCAACTATGTTTACAATGTGTTTTTGCACCTTGTCTAAAAGGGAAAGGCCATCATTGTAAGATCTACCCCAGATATGGCAACAGTATTCTATACTAGGGCGAATTTGAGATTTATAGAGATAAATAATAGAATCTGGAGTAAGAAAGTGGCAAGCACAATAAAGGATGCAACTTTAGCAGATGCTAATTTTGCAATTGATTTGATATATGGTTTTCAAGAAAGATCGGAAGTAAGAGTTAATCCTAGAAGATAAAAGGTAGATGACTCATCGAGTACATTACCATTCATAAATATAGGAAGATCTAGATGATTTTAATAACGATTAGCTGAAAAAAATTGAGTTTTATCTGAGTTAAAGTTCACCAGCCACTTTCAAGCTCAAATGCCCCCTCCAAGCAATCAGAGATTGTTGGCTTTTTCTCAAGACAAGAATAAATGGTAGTATCATCAGCGAACAATTCCATCTCAGATGTGAGAATATCTGGAAATCGTTAAGGTAAATCAAAAAGAGTATAGGGCCAAGTATAGAACCTTGAGGAATCCCAGAATTTACAGGATAAGAAGAGTGCTGTCCATAGAGGACAACTTTTAAACTATGATTGGTAAGAAGATGTTACCTGATACACCATAAGAAAAAAGCTTATGGAGAAGACCAGCATGCCAAACTTTATCAAAGGCTTTAGAAATGTTGAGAACGATAGCCTTAACTTGAAAAATTAGTTTGAAAATTAGAATAAATTAAATTTGTGTTAGAGCTTTGAGTAAGGCAAAAGTTGTGGGCCTTGATGTCTGCAGAGTCACTGACACTAGAACTAAGCCATTCAGTATGATGAGCATTGGAAAGAGTGTAGTCTTGAGATGAAGGAGAGTGATGTAGAACAAAAAGAAAGGTGATAGAGTGAAGTGGTGCTAAACAAAAGCTCATAAAAGTATAGTTGGTAGGTTCAAGCCTACTTTATAGAGAAATGGGTGAATTCTCACGAATGTAAATGCCCAGGCCAAGCATGTGACTATTGGAGTCTTTACGAATTAAAGAAAGATAACCATCAACACTAAGATAGTAAGATGAGACAGCCGAACTCAAATTAGTCTCACAAAGAGCAAGTAGGTCTGGTGAACTTTGCAAGAGATAAGACTTAACAGAAGATAAGTTACTTCGAAGACCACAAATATCAGTAACATTGTTCAAAATATTTTGTGAAAAAATGAATAAAAAATATTAACTAGTAAAATATTAAAATATTAGTAGATTTAGAGAACTTGGTTGTGTTGATAGTTTTTTGTGTTTTATTGTTTTTGGTACTTGGTTCAGTTTTGAATTTGTTATAGAACTCAACTCACAGATAGTAAGCACAGATAGTATTAATAAACCCTAAGCTGTAACAAAGGGCTCTAAATGTGGCCTTGACAATGCACAGCATACTGAGAAAGGGGAAATTTTGCTTTATCATTTATGGCAACTTAAACAGTAAACAGATGCAGTTGTGGTGTAGTGGTAGAGTGCTCGCTTCATAAGCAAGAAGTTCTGACTTTGATCCCTATCTCATCCCTGGTAGTACCCTGCTCAAGGGTACTACCAGGGATATGTTGAAGATCTTTTTCCTGTAATAATCACCATTCACTGTTGTAATACATAATACATCCACTTTTGGTAATACAAAACATGTGGGGTATTAGAAAGTAATTGTACACCCTATAGTTTCCTCTACTAAAACAATGTGTTTTGACATAATCCTTACTTATCCTAATATATATATATATATATATATATATATATATATATATATATATATATATATATATATATATATATATATATATATATATATATATATATATATTATGGTGGCCCTTGCCTGTATTGAAATTTTAGAAAGTGAAAATGTTGCACCTCCCAACCCCTGATCCTGTTCCAAATAAGGAACTGTGCAAAACTTCAGCTCAATGAGACAACTGCAAGGCGACCCTTAAACGCCTTTAAGTTGGAACATAATATGTATAATGATTAATTCCGTTCATAAGCAACATACTCTTGTCTATATCGACCATGTTCTTATTTACTACACCAAAAGCTATAAGGCAAAAGCATTTTCATGTACAACAATGACGTCCATAGAATCAAAACATAATGTGAACCAATGAACCTTGAACATTACTGTTTCATAAGACAGGATTTAGTAGCAGTTAGGTACTTTTTACGGTCTTACGGTCTTTTTATGGAAAAAAAATTATATAAGTATTTTTACTAATATATATATATATATATATATATTTATATATATATATATATATATATATATATATATATATATATATATTAGTATATGAACGATGGCAGGTGAACTTTCACTGTCGTTACCATGACATATATATATATATATATATATATATATATATATATATATATATATATATATATATATATATATATATATATATATATATATATATATTAGTATATGAACGATGGCAGGTGAACTTTCACTGTCGTTACCACGACAGATATATATATATATATAAATATATATATATATATATATATATATATATATATATTAATATATATATATACACATATATATATATGTATATATATATATATATATATATATAAATATATATATATATATATATATATATATATATATATATATATATATATATATATATGGGTAATTCCATTTTTAACTTACGTTACACACGCAACAAATATTTGAAATAAACTGTAAATTAAACATTTAGCTATTTTTTAGGAAAGCTGTTTAAAGTTTAAATGTTTTGAGTCATAAAATATCAAGCAACAGTTTCATTATCTAATTTATCATCATTGATTTTATTTTTTGCTGCAAACATTTTTAAGATACAATATTTATATTGAATTTTAAAATTTTTTTGATATGAATATTTTATATATTTTTAACTTTAATAACAAGAGTGTATATATATATATATATATATATATATATATATATATATATATATATATATATATATATATATATATATATATACATATATATATATATATATATATATATATATATATATATATTTATATATATATATATATATATATTTATATATATATATATATATATATATATATATATATATATATATATATATATATATATATATATATATGTTGTTAGAAAGGTAGTTGAGACTTTTTTTCTTGGTCTTAGGAGAAGAATCACCCTTTTGTAGATCTCCGTTTCCAGTACCTCTAATATATTTTATCTTATTAATAGCTACACTTCTATTCTCTTTAGTATTAGAATACAACAATGTTTGTAGTATACACTCACATAACTCAAGTTTTGGTGGTAAATACTACTTCTAATGGCGCAAACCATTTTATAACCATGAAATTGATCTGCAGACAAGTCATTTATTGTGTTATCATCAAGAGATATGAGTGGATTACTAATTTTAATAGTTTCAAATACTGGATTTATATCTAGATCTGTAGTCAGATCAAGCCCAATAACTCCAGACCATTTATTGTTAGTTTTTGTTTAACCTAGATTTGATATAAGATGCCTCAGTGGCAACTCATTTTGCTGGAGCTGACATATAAGCCAAACAAGCTTTTTTCCTAATTTTGATTCTATAAGTTTGACGACTCCACCCTCCCAATTAGTGTTTACATTTGTAGAGTCTCCACTAATAGCCAATAAAGACATGTCAATACCTCTCTCAGTCAACCTTTCAACCATTTTATTTGCTTTAATCTCTGCATGTTTAATACTATTTGTTGCTTTCTCAGGAGTAAAGTGAAATAAAATTCCATACGAACAGAGTAATGTTCTTCTTTCACAATTACTGGAAATTTTGCATTTGAGTCATCAAGTTCAATCATTTCCTCGGTTTGATCAATTCTCCCATCAAAAAATATGCATTTTACTTCTCCACTTTTTGCTATTTTGTTAAAATACTTACTAAGATCAGAAATAACTTTTTCTTGCGCTCTCGAAACTTCACCATGTTCAATACCTAACTTCATCAGATGCTACTAATCCTGTTTCAATAAGTGTTGCTGTAGCAATTGCAGCTGTGGCACATGCAGACACACCATATTTGTGTGAGGAGAATTTACATAGAAATAGAAAATAATTTTAAATAGAAAATCGCTATTGACTAAGTTAATATATATATATATATATATATATATATATATATATATATATATATATATATATATATATATATATATATATATATATATATATATATATATATATATATATGTATATATATATATATATATATATAAGTTTATATATAAATATATATATATATATATATGTATACATATATATATTTATATGCATATATATATATATTATATATGCATATATATATATATATATATATATATATATATATATATATATTCATATATATATATATATATATATAAGTTTATATATAAATATATATATATATATGTATATATGTATATATATATATATATATATATATATATATATATATATATATATATAAGTTTATATATAAATATATATATATATATGTATACATATATATATATTTATATGCATATATGTATGTATGCATGTGTGTATGTAATTATGTATGTATGTATGTATGTATGTATGTATGTATGTATGTATGTATGTATGTATGTATGTATGTATGTATGTATGTATGTATGTATGTATGTATGAATGCATTTATAAGTATAAATACTCAAATAAAAAACAAATTTATTTAAAAAAAGTTATACCTTACACTATTTATAGTTATGTGTGAAATATCTAAGGTATTGTAACACTTTTTTTTTCTGATGGTTTCTCTAGCCAAGAGGTAATTCTATATTAGTAATATCATCATTGTTATCATTTAAATAACTTACTTTTTGATTGTTAATCTCATTTGACTTGAATTTTTTTTTTTTTTCCAGTTAAAATAACATTGCTGTTTTTATTTTCAAAACATTTTTCTTGCCCTTTTCTAAGTAATCTTTTGAACTGTTTCCTGGTTTCAAAGTTATCAGGTAAACCAATTTGAAATTTGCTAACAGTTCTAGTTTTAACTCTTTAAAAATATATAAACTTAACGTCAATAGATGGTATTTTGTACTCTTTGATACATTTGCATTTATAATGAACTTCTTTACCACAATCATTAGAACAAATAAAATCATCAAATTTTACAATTGGACATTTGCATACTAGTATATCAAAAAGTTTATCAAGTTTTTCTTTAAAATTCTTTGTTTAGCTCCTTTTATTCTTGCTGAAGCGTTCTTCCACAATGTCACTATTTTTTCACAAGTTTTTTGTCAGTAATTAATTTAGGTGGTGTAAGTTCCAAATACACTCGACCACTGGTGTAATAAAGCTGAAAGTATATCTTTGGTCATCTCTTTTACAGGATAGTTTCTTTTTTTTATGTCTTCGCAGCCCTCTCTTAATAAAATTCCATATCTAATAATGTCTGTTGGTTAGTAATTCTGAATCTAGAAACTGTTTTCCAGTACCAAATGCAACACTAATTTGTGTACTAGTACTTAACCTGGTTTTGGTGCCATTTTTCTTCCAAGTGATGAAGTATTTAAAGAGATTTTATTATTGTTTAGTAATAATAAAAAAATTTTTAATATTGCAAGAATAAAAGCAATCGATTATATATTATACATATTAAGTTAAGTTATTATACAAAAATTTTTCAAAACATTTTATACATATTAAGTTAAATAAATTCTTTATAAACTAAATGCAACTTTGTTTTGTTGCTTAAAAGTCTGTTTTTATTACAGACAGTATTGTCCAGTAACGTCATTATTCCATTTAAAAGAAAACAAAAGCCATTTATACTTTCATAAAAAGGCTAATCATCTAAGTAAATATTTTTCTGATTTAAAATATTTAATCAGATTTAGATTCTCCATAAAATTTCGCAACTTTTACTTATATCCCAAATTTTATTAAACCATATATTTAAAAAAAGTCTAAAATTGACGCACCCTTAAAGCAAATAAATCTTTTTTTTTTTTTTTTTTTTTTTTGAATGCCTATTTATATAATTCTAATTTTTATTTATTTATGTATATTTATATGACGAAATAAGAATCAATGATGTAATTTCTTTTATTAACAAAAAAGTGCCAGAACTTTAGTAAATGCATGTAGTTTTAACTTACGTTACACAAATTTAAAATTTTTTAAATCATCTAAGTAAATATTTTTCTGATTAAAAAAATTTTTAAATTTTTTATTAAAATGTTTACTTAGATGATTAGCCTTTTTATGAAAGTATAAATGATTTTTGTTTTCTTTTAAATGGAATAATTGCGTTACCGGACAATACTGTCTGTAATAAAAACAGACTTTTTAGCAACAAAACAAAGTTACATTTAGTTTATAAATAGTTTTTAAACTAAATTTTGGAAAAAATAAACTTTATCATGTTTTTGTTAACTTACATACATGAAAATTGCAAAAGTTCTTTTGTAATTTTTTTGAAATATATATATTTTATAAAGTATAAAATCTGACCAACAACAATTAGAACATGTTAGCTACATTCTCATAATAATTTATTTTCGATTATGCAAATAAATTCATGGTTAAAATAACATTTTACTATGTCTTTTTGTAAGATGCGACAATAAGAAAAATGACTAAAATTAATTTTAGTACTAAAGGTTTATTTTAAACTAACTTTCATGTGTTTACATCAATATTAATTTGCTAAAAGTTGACGAAAAATAAAATAAAATTTGACTGCTTTTTATTGTCCGCCATAGAATTGCCCATATATATATATATATATATATATATATATATATATATATATATATATATATATATATATATATATATATATATATATATATATATATATATATATATATATATATAGTTTCCAATATAATGAAATTTAAGACTAGAAACAATAATTTTATTTGTGTATGTAGTTTTTATTATATTGGTAATTTTCCTATAAGATAAAAGTTTATGATAAAAATGAAAACACTAATTTATTTAAATGATTTTTTTACAAACTTTAGGATGTTGATATCTCTAACATTCCTACAACATTTAATCTACTTGAAATATATGGTATGTCTCTTTTAAAAGAAGAGAGTTTAAGATACCATTCTTGGAGAAAAATTTCAACTTCTTCAAATTTGTACAAAATTTTAGTTGGGACTGTAAAGGGTGCTGATAATATTATTCAATGCATGGGATACAAAGAAAAAATAAAAAAACCTAATGGAGACATTTTAGTATTTCCTTTAGAAGATAAACCTAATTATAGCATAGTAATGGATTTAGTTATAGATTTGTTGATTGCTAAATATGAAATAGATTTTTTGTTAAATCACAAACATCCTTATTTTGAAAAATTGCATATGACTGGTATGATTCCAGAGGTCTACTTTACTTACAATGTGTCAAATACTAATCCATCCTTTGCTGTTGAGCAACACGGTTCATTAGCCTTTCAAGCTCCAAAGAGTTTGGAGTTTGCTTTTAACGAGTCTTTATCTCATGAAAGTTCATTAGTTAGTTCTAATGTAAATATATCTACAGGTATATTAAATATTTCTGCTTGTTTTATAAATAATGATTATAAATATTATTATTAACAAAGTTAATGAATAATTAATAATAATGAATAATTAATAATAATGAATAATAACAAAGTTAATGAATAATTAATACATATATTTAATTAATGTATATTACATATAGTAAATTTATTGAAAAAAGTAGCATTAACTTATTGTTTTGTTTGTTTTGAAACCGAGTTGGTTTAATAAAATAAAGCTATAAAACATTTTTTTCAACAATAGGCTCCTTTTTGTGTTCTAAGTGCAATTGCCATTTTATTGAGCTGCCTAAGTTTTGTTCAAATTGTGTACACCAAATGCAGGATCACCAATCAAATAATAGAAATCAAACTAGTTTCCAGTTTCCAGATCAACAAAATTCAATTAAATCAGAGCCGAAGCAAGAACTTGTGGAAAAACCACCTTTGTTGTCTTCTTTTGAGGTTGGGCAAACAAAGGAAACTAAAAAGTTCACCATACCACAAGAGTGGAGTTGTCAGTATTGTACGTTATTGAATGATATATCTGTTTCAGCTTGCCAAGCATGCGAACAACCTTCACCCAATCAAAAAAAGGTAAATATATTTGAGTAATATATTTAAAATATATTGTTAAAAAGTCATGAAATCAAAGTTTAGGTAATTTGTTTACATAATATATTATTTTTTATTTTACTAATTACGAATTAATCCACTATGATGATGATGGCAATGATATGATGATGGCAATGATAATGATGATGATGATGATGATGATGATGATGATGATGATGATGATGATGATGATGATGATGATGATGATGATGATGATGATGATGATGATGATGATGATGATGATGATGATGATGATGATGATGATGATGATGATGATGATGGTGATGATGATGATGATGATGATGATTATCATCATCATCATAGTGGATTTATTGATGTAATTTTTATATTCTTTGTTGTTTTATAAGGTATATATTGAACATCAAGTGTTTTGCATTTTACTGATACCAAGCTAATCCATGATGATTATGATAATAATGTTGATTATTGCCATTATCTTGATGTTCTCTTATTAGTGCTTTCTTATGTTTGACAGTCTCCCATCATGCAAACACTCTTTCAATATTTTTTAATATCTATATTTAAATAACTTGAGCAACTTCTTTAATTAAGTTAAAGTGTTTAATTATCTGTTAAATAATTGCCTTTTAATTGTTATGTCTCTACGTGGTGATAACCAATCATCTTCACCTTTTGACTCTACAGAAAATGCTAAGGTAATATTTAAAATACCAACAACATACAATACAATATATGGCGCTTTATTAGACCTCACTGTCTGAACCTCTGCCTAAATAAGTTAAAAGTAAAATAAAATAAAGATGTCCTTAATGCTTTTGCTAAATAAAGTAATTGATTTTTTAAAAACCATTGCTAGAGTTGAAACAACAATTCATTAAAATATATTTATAAATAGAATGTTTAGCAACAGAATTGAAATTTGTTAACACACTTTTCACAGTTATGATATAAAATTTATGCCTGCGCAGAAATGGTAAAAATATAAACAAATATTTTTCAACCGTGTTTACATTGAGATTATTAAATAATGCTGAGATTTACTAAGCAATTAAACTGAACCAATACCATAAGTATTTTTTTCATGTCTTCAAGATCTTTTTGACATCTGTAAAAAGAAAGAGAACCTTTAACTTGCCCCATGCTGTGACAGAAGTGAGATCTTTTTCAAACTCAAATGCCCCCTAGCAATCAGAGAGTGTTGGCTTCTTATCAAGACAAAAATAAATGGTAGTATTATCAAAGAACAATACCACCTTGGGTGTGAGAATATCTGAGAGATCGTTAATGTAAATTAAAAAGAGTATAGGGCCAAGAATTGAACCTTGAGGAACCACTGAAGTTACAGGATATGAAGAAGAGTGCTGTCCATTGTGGACAACTTTTTACTATGATTGGTTAGGAAGGATTCAATAATCTGAAAGATGTTACCTGATACACTGTAAGAAGAAAACTTATGGAGAAGACTAGCATGCCATACTTTATTAAAAGCTTTAGAAATGTCAAGAGCAATAGACTTAATATCTCCATCTTTATCTAATGCATGATAAAACCCATCGGTTGTTACTGTGAGCAAAGCAGCTGTAGAATAAGAAGATCGAAATCCATATCGATGATCAGAAAGTAAGTTATTAGATTCAAGAGATTAAGTGTTTGTTAATTAAAGATTCAAAAATCTTGCTTATGATAGGAAGTAGACTAATGGGACGGTAATTAGACAAATCAGATTGCTCTTCAAAATTTTTAAAAATAGGGATAATAGGTACTGCTTTCCAGCAGGCTGGATAACAAGACTCTGATAAGCACTTGTTTAATAGCTTTGAAAGTATAGATGACAGTTCCGGAGAACACTTCTGCAAGACTATAACAGGTATTTTGTCTGGACTATAAGCTGTAATAGAATCTAAACAGGAAATCACTTTAGATACAGAAGCTGGAGTGATACAAATGTCAACCAACGGATCAACCTGTTTGTTGGCTAAATGCAACTAGTAGAATCAAGTCAGTAGAACGCAACTAAGTCAGATTTAAGTCAGATCAGGTTATCCTGCTACTGGTAACAGGTAACCCAGTACAATCTGTTTCATGTCCTGCTGCCTTGTAGGATACGCCTTTTTAGGCAAAGGCTAGGAGATACCAACTCCAACTTAAAACACCCCCTGCTTTGGGGCTCTTGTTTGAGTAAAGGCTAGAGATGGTGTCTCGATAAAAATACTCATCTTGGGCAGATGATAAATGCACTCGGCTACTGTCTTGTAGAGGGCCTCCTAGGCAAAGGCTTAAGTGGTAAACCGATTCTATCTGTTGACCAGCCTCGCACCCCTTCTTCATCTATTAGGCTGGCGCAGATGTATTTTTAATACATTGTTTCCAGTTTAGGATGTTAAATGCTGGATCTTCTTGACTCAATGCATGGGTTTTGCTTGTGTCTCTGTTTTTATGACTAGGCAACTCATTCTATTATCTTTTAATGAGGGTACAGCTCTAAAACTCAGTTTTATGGTTATGAGGCTGGCTGGTAGTCAGGTTTCCTGAACTCTGTGGTAGCTCTCAGAGAGGTTGATTCCATCAACAGCTGAAGAATATCAAAGTATTAACAGTGCCATGTTGGGCATGGATGGTGTCCCTGTTTGTACTTTTGATGTGCATTGCGGAGGCCACATTTGGAGCCCTCTGTTATGGCTTAGGGTTTAATAATAGTAATGAGGCAATTGCTTGGGTTATTAAACACTGCTCTGAGTACTATCTATGCTTTGAGTCAAGTTCTTCAATCTAATTTAAAAATGAATAAAGTACCAAAAACTATAAAACACAAAAAACCATCATCATCACCAAGTTCTCTAAACCTATCATTCACTAATATTCGTGGTCTTCGAAGTAACTTTTTTTCTGTTGAGTCTTATCTCTTGCAAAGTTCACCAGACCTACTTGCTCTTTGTGAGACTAATTTGAGTTTGGCTGTCTTATTTTGCAATCTTAGTGTTGATGGTTATCTTCCTTTAATTCGTAAAGACTCCAATAGTCACATGCTTGGCCTCGGCATTTACATTCGTAAGAATTCACCCATTTGTCGTGAAACTAGGTTTGAATCCACAGACTATTCTTTCATGTGCTTTCATTTAGCATCACTTCACTCTATTGCCTTTCTCTTTGTTCTATATCGCTCTCCTTCATCTCAAGACTGCACTCTTTTTGACGTTATTTCTGATCATATTGACCAAGCCCTCTCTCTTAATCCATCAGCTAATATAGTTGTTGTTGGTGACTTTAATGCTCACCACTCTGAATGGCTTGGCTCTAGTGTCAGTGATTCTGCAGGCATTAAAGCCCACAACTTTTGCCTTTCTCAATGCCTAACTCAAATAGTCAATTTTCCAACTCACTTTACAGACAACCTGAATCATTTACCTTCTCTTCTTGACTGATGTCTTATTTCTGATCCTAGTCCTGTGCTTAGTTTCTTCACATTCAACCTTAGGTGCTCCTGATCACAGTTTGGTCTCTCTAAAACTAATATCTAATTCTTCTTCATCATCTGAATCCCCCTATCATGGTACCACTTATAATTACCTTAAAGCAGACTGGGATTCTTTCCATGATTTTCTTCGTGATGGCCCTTGGGTAGAAATTATTCATCTTCCTGTCAACAAATGTGCTTACTACATAACTTCGTGGATTCAGGCTGGCATGGAATCTTTTATTCACTCTCGACGATTCCAGGTCAAGCCTCACTCTCCTCCATGGTTTTCCTCACACTGTACTGCTGCGATTGCCATTCGAAACTGTTACTTTCATATTTATCAGCAAAACAATTCTCCAGAAAACTGACGTCTGTTTATAACTGCTAGAAACTATTGTAAAAAGGGTTTGTCTAACGCCAAAACCTGCTATTCTCAGGTCATGAAATCTCGTATCTCATCTCAAAAATTAGCCTCTCGTGATTTCTGGAGAATCTTTAATAATATCAATAATAAGCGCAAATCTTTAATTCCACCTCTCTTGTATGGTTCAGACTTTGTCACCTCACCTAAAGACAAAGCTGAATTGTTTGCTAAAAACTTTTCATCAATATTATCTCTTGATTTCACCAGTTGCGTTCTACCTGACATTGCAAACAAATAGATTGATCCATTGCTTGATGTTCATATCACTCCAACTTCTGTATCTAAAGTGATTTCCTGCCTAGACTCTTCTACAGCTTGTGGCCCAGACAACATATCTGTTATTGTATTGCAGAGGTGTTCTCCGAAGCTGTTGTGTATACTATCAAAACTATTCAACAAGTGCTCATCAGAGTCTTGTTTTCCAGCCTGCTGGAAAGCGGCATATGTTATCCCCATTTTCAAAAATTCTGGAGAGCGATCTGATTCATCTAACTACCGTCCAATTAGTTTTTTTCCTATCATAAGCAAGATTTTTGAATCTTTAATTAACAAACAGTCAATCTCTAATCTTGAATCTAATAACTTACTTTCTGATCATCAGTACGGATTTCGATCTTTTTGTTCTACAACTGATTTGCTGTTAGCAAACCAACTTTACAAACAGTAATAGCTGTACAAACAGTAATAACTGATAGGTTTTATCGTGCATTAGATAAAAGTGGAGAGGTTAAGGCCATCGCTCTTAACATTTCAAAAGCTTTTGATAAAGTTTGGCATGCTGGTCTTCTCCATAAGCTCTCTTCTTATGGTGTATCCGGCAACATCTTTAAGATTATTGAATCCTTCCTTTCTAATTGTAGCATAAAAGTTATCCTCAATGGACAGCACTCTTTTTCTCTTTCTGTAACTTCAGGGATTCCTCAAGGTTCTATCCTTGGCTCAATAATCTTTTTAATTTACATTACCGATCTTCCAGATATTCTCACATCTAAGGTGGCATTGTTTGCTTATGATACTACCATTTATTCTTGTCCTGATAAGAAACCAACACCCTCTGATTGCTGGGGGAAGGGGGGGGCATTTGAGCTTGAAAAGGATCTCACTTCTGCTACAGCATGGGGCTCACAGTGGCTGATGAACTTTAATTCAGATAAAATTCAATTTTTTTCAGCCAATCGTTATCGCAATAATTTAGATCTTCCTATGTTTTTGAACGGTGATGCAGTGGATGAGTCATCTACTCTTCATCTTCTAGGATTAACTCTTACTCCCAATCTTTCTTGGAAACCATATATCAAATTAGTTGCAAAATTAGCATCTGCTAAGGTTGCATCTCTTTATCAAGCTCGTCACTTCCTTACTTCGAATTCTATTCTCTATCTCTATAAATCTCAAATCCGGCCTTGTATGGAATACTGTTGCCATATTTGAATCTTCTAATGATGTTTTTCTCTCTTAGACAAGGTGCAAAAACACATTGTAAACATAGTTGGACCTGCTCTTGCAGCCAACCTGCAACCATGATCACATTGTCGTAGTGTTGCTTCTCTTTCTCTTTTATACAAATACTATAATGGGCAATGCTCTAAAGAGCTTGCGTCTTTTGTGCCATTTATTAAAATTCATTCTCGTGTTACTCGTCATTCAATTGAGTCTCATCCTTTTTCTGCGACTGTTCCTAAGTGCTCCAAAAATGCCTTTTTGTCAAGTTTTTTTCCTCGAACATCAGCTCTTTGGATTTGGCTTCCTTCATCATGTTTTCCTGATTCATATAGTTTGCAATCCTTTAAGTTGTCCGTCAATCGTTATCTTGCTCTACAATCTTCATCTTTTCTGTTTCAGTAACTTCCAACTTTAATTAGTGGCTGCTTGCAGTCTTGTAGGAAGCAAAGATGTTTAAAAAAAAAAAAAAAAAAGTTCTATTGAAATCAAGAGATGATATTGATGAAAAGTTCTTAGCAAACAATTCAGCTTTGTCTTTAGGTGAGGTGACAAAATCTGAACCATACAAGAGAGGTGGAATAACAGATTTTCCCTTTTTATAGATAATGTTAAAGATTCTCCAGAAGTCACAAGAGTCTAATATTTGAGGTCAAATACAAAAGTTCATGACCTGAGAATAACAGGCTTTGGCATTAGACAAAACCTTTATACAATGGTCTCTAGCAATAATAAACAGATGTCTGTTTCTGGAGAATTATTTTGCTGATAGATATGGAAGTAATGGTTTCGATTGGAAATTGCAGCAACACAGTGTGAGGAAAACCATGGAGAAGATTGAACCTTGACTTTGAATCGTCGAGATGGAATAAAAGATTCCATGCCAGCCTGAATCCAAGAAATTAGGTCAAAACACATTTGTCAGCAGGAAGAGGAAAAGGTTTCTACCGAAGGGCTATCACAAATAAAATCACCAAAAGAATCCTAGTCAGCTCTAAGGTAGCTGAAAGAGGTTAGATAAAATAGGGGTTGTTATGATGAAGAAGAATGAGGTAATAGTTTTAAAGAGATCAAATCGTGATCAGATCAATTCTTATGTTCTTTCAATTTTCATAAGGAAACGTATTCAGACTTTATACCACCTTTTGTAGTTTTATCTGTTTTTCACACAAGTCAAATGCAATTAAATTGATAGAGCTTTTAAAATTAAGAATTACTTTTATTTAATTAATAACTTGGTTTTTAATATGACAACAATAATCTTTTTACCATTCTTAAAAGCAACATGTATCCGTCTTGGCTTATAAATAAAATTCTTATCTTATCAAAAAAACTATTTCTGCTAGTTAACATGAATCCAAAAAGTAAGAAGTCATGAAAAACTACTTTACACATCTTTATGTTTTTAATATATTTGTTCATACCAAAAAGAGTTTAAACTCTATCATTAAAAAAAATATTGTACTCTTTATTTTGATTTTTACCTCTTTCATAATCTCTAATATGTTTTCACCAAAGGATCCTCTTCCTGTAGAGTTTAATTAATTTGTTGTTTATAAATTTGTATGTACTCCTGCATATACAAATTTATAAATAACAAATGTAATTCCTATTATTTAGGCAAAACTACTCCCCACCTTAAAATGCAAATAATTGAACAATCTAGGAGAAACAAAAACTCACACACTTATAAACATCTCAATGCTAACAATAATTGTTTTGGTAATTATAATATTGACTGGTTTTTGATATTGGATTCTGCCTTCAATAAATTCAAGGTAAAACTTAAGAAAAGTTTAATCATTGAATGGAAAAACTCAGTAAAAACAGTATAAGATATCTCTTTTTACATTACAGTTACCATTACACTATATATATATATATATATATATATATATATATATATATATATATATATATATATATATATATATATATATATATATATATATATATATATATATGCACATATATATATACATATTTATATATATACATATATATATATATATATATATATATATATATATATATATATATATATACATATATATATATATATATTTATATATATATATATATATACATATATATATATATATATACATATATATATATGTATATATATATATGTATATATATATATATATATATATATATATATATATATATATATATATATATATATATATGAATATATATATATATATATGAATATATATATATATATATATATATATATATATATATATATATATATATATATACATATATATATATATATACATATATATATATATGTATATATATATATATATATATATATATATATATATATATATATATATATATATATATATATATATATATATATATATATATATATATATATATATATATATATACAGGGCTCGAAATAAGCTTATGGCGAATGCTTTTCATGGTTTGTTTTATTTTTTGGTTTTTCATTTTTTATTTTTTCTAATTTAGCATTTTTTTGGCATATCTTAAAAGTAATTATTTGTCTATGTTTTTTTATTAGGGTTTTTAAGGTAAAATTCTGTTTTGAATAGAAACATGATCATTTGCTCTTTCGCGCAGAGATTTCCATTCAACGTAAAGTACTTTGTATTCAAATTACTTTAAATTTCTGCGTGGAAGCCAATATTAATTTAAAAGGTCTTTGAAGCAAAAAGTTTAATTGGTATAAGGGATCGTCCATAAATTGCATAACCCAAACTTTCACAGTAAACAAAGCAAAAAAGATCAAAAGTTTTCCCTCGCAGAGTTTTAATTTAAATAAAAAGTTTAATTAGCCCATTAAGTTTAATGAAAATCTCAGCGTAAAAGAGCTTAATATCTTTTACTTCTGTTTTTAGATATATTTTACGTTGCATAATTTATGGACGATCCCTAAGATGTTATAGCGAATTTTTTCTTCATTCTTTTTTTTTAAAGTACAACATTGTTTTTATCTTTATTTTTAAAATATTGCACCTTATAATTAAAAATTAACTTATAATTAAAAATTTAAATTAATATTTTTATACAATTTTATATTAATAATTTACTAATTTAAGTATATTAAAATATGTATTAATTTCTTTTTTGTTAAAATTTTTTTTGATAGTTAATCAATGCTAATTGAAACCAGTAACTTTTTTGCTTCAACCTTTTTAGCTTTAACGATCCTGAACTTTTTAAAGTTAAATTTACTTTGATTTACTGAATGGATAAAGTACATCACAATAAATTTACTAATAAACTAAACCAAACAACCAGTTGAGTTACTACAATAACTCACAGATACTCAAATATTATCTACTATATTAAATTAAAATAAAACTTTAATCTACTATATTAATTTACTTTAGTTGTTTTTAGCTATTTTTTTATAAAAAAATCGAATTGAACAGAAGAATTCTTCAAAAAAAAATTTTTTTAAGTCTCTTATTCAAATATTTTTGCCATTAAAATTTGAAATTAAAAAAAAAAATGTTGAAATTTAAAAAATTTTAACGTTCAATAATTATAAATTTAATTGCGGCAGTGTCCGTAATACCCAGTGGCATAGCGAAGGTCATTCCTGAAAGTTAAATGTATATCTAGCTATAGTAACAATATCAGATTTATAACATAGTGCAAGTGAGGAAGAAAATTTTATTTAAATTGTAAGCATTTTGAAAAGTAAATTTTTTTTTTGTTTCTTGAAAATAGTTTTTAAAGTTGAAACATTCTATTGCAAAAATTAAACCAGTGAATATTGCAAACGTTAAAACAAAAATTAAATTATAAAAAATTTAAGATAAAATATAAAATGCTTTTCTATCCGTTCAAGGAAATTTTTTTGCCAAAAAAATTGTTTAAGCATATACTTAAACTTAACGAAATATAAATCGGTTTATTAAACAAAATATTTTTCTCACTTTTTATTACAAAATAATTTGTACAAAAAAGATTGAATGAAAACATTGACTTAAAAACCATTTAAATAAAAAAATTATTTATACTTAAAGTTTTAATAGTACGTTTGTTATACTCAGATTTTTAATAGAAAAAGCAATAAATTATAAAAATGTGGTATCTAATGTTTTTTTGCTTTGACCTTACTTATTTGTTCTACGGATGTGCATATTTGTGCATTTTTTAAAATTAAACATTTATATCTATTTGATTTGTTTTATTTTAAACATGTTTTATGTTATTAATGTTATAAAAATTTGTCTTTATTAAATTTATTAAGTTGTTTTATGTTAACACAATCTTTGCAGTTTATTTTTTGTTGTTTTATTGCTTTTTACAATAACAATTCAATACTCATTAAAAATAACACGTGTTTTATTGTCAGCATGAACACATTAAATAGTTTTCTACTGCTAATTAAAGTGCTTTAAATGTTGTAATTTTTGCATTTTTAATAGTTGTAATAGTTGCATTTAATAGTTGCAATTAATAGTTGCATTTTTACTTTTTTTTTTTTTTTTTTTTTTTTTGTATTATTCACCTCCCCAAGGCCCGAAGGGGACCACTACAGTCGAGGAGGATACTCATTTTTTTTATTTTTTTTTTTATTTTTTTTTTATTTTTATTTTATTTTATTTTTTTTTAGTCGTTATTCGTGGTGCAACCCTCTCTCAACTCTTTAACTCCGAAACACAAACCTTGCCAAGCAAGGCCGCTGCGCGGAGAAACCGCTGCGCGGTTGTTTACTTTTACTTTTTTAAGTATTATGTAAAAAACAAATACTTAAAATTACTTAATAGTTTTAAAAATATTATTTACTCATTACACTATAACTGCAACTTAAATTTTAAATTATAAATTAAGCTTTAAATTATAACATAAGCTGTAAATTATAACATAAGCTGTAAATTATAACATAAGCTGTAAATTATAACATAAGCTGTAAATTATAACATAAGCTGTAAATTATAACAGTAACTTCAGCTATTTTTAACCCCACCAAACAAGAGTATTATAAAATAATATTTGAATATGAGAGAAATTAAATATGAAATATTATGTTAAAAAATAACAATTACGAACCAATGTCCAAATGACACAATTTTATACTAATGCAACCCCCCCCCCCCTCTTTTCTTACTGCAAAGCAGTGCCAGGGATAAAGGTGGAGGGGGGGGGGGTGGCTTTGTAAAAAGTTATTTTTTCATGATTAGATTTTTATGTGTTAATTTAAGCCCTGATATATGTATATATGTATATATACATACATAAAATTTTGTATGTATATATGCATATACATACATAAAATTTTGTATGTATAAATGTATATATACATACAAAAGATCCTGGTAGAAAAATAATATTTGTCTACTAGGATCTAGAGAAACTATTTTATTTCTGTTAATAAACCTTATCTCAGTTAGTAAACCTAAAAATGTAGATTTATGTTGCTTTAACTATGCACTCCAGCCTAAAATACAACAACAGTGACACCATCCATTTTTAACTCCAATATCACAACATGGCGCTATTTATACTCCAATATTTTAAAGCTTTTAATAGAATCAGCTAAGTTCAGAAAACCTCATTGTTAAACAACCTCAAAACGGTTTTGAAACTGAATTTTTTGCTTACTCTTAAACATAGCTACTTTGAAGGTCTTCTACAAAACAGTAGCAGGGCGCTGTTTACATCTTCCCGAGGTTAGTATTTTTATTGAGACAGCAATCTAGCTTTTAATTAAGTAAAAGCCCCAAGGAAAGAAACTATTTTATTTTGTAGTTGTCTTCCCCTAACCTTTTGCTGAAAAAACTCTATAAGTAGCAGGATGATTCCAACCTGATATTTTTTTATATGAAGGTTGGGCTTTTATGGAAAATAGTATTTTTGTTGTGTTAAAGTTAAAAGTTGAGAATATGAATAACAAAATTTTAACTTCATAAAACATATGAAACCTATATATGTAGATATGAAACCCGTATATGTAGATACAAAACCCATATGCAAACTATTTTGTTAAATATTATATTATGAAAACTCCCAAATAACTCCCCATTATTTTGAACATTTTTTTATGAATATTTAAAGTGCAAGTTAGAAATTTTTTTGTTTGTTTGTAACTATGAATGAAACTTATTTCCAAGTGAAAGGATAAGTCAACAATAGTTTGGAATTGTTTTAACACTGCAACTAATTCAATTATTTTGAACCAGGAGTTTTTTAAATAGAAAAATGTAATTTTGTTAACAAATTCTTTTTTTTTTTGTTTGTAACTATCTATGAAACTAATTTCCATTCACATTTTTTTGATCTACTTGATTTTTTTTATACAACAATCAGTCATCTCTGTTTGAAATTTGATGACAGCGCACAAAAAAGCGATGACAGAATAGTCATTTTTAAGTTAGCCTGCGCGATTTAAAAAATTCACTTTTTTCTACTATTTAAATTAAAATACTCTTTTTAATTTACATTAACGATCTTCCAGATATTCTCACATCTAAAGTGGTATTGTTCCCTGATGATACTACCCTTTATTCTTGTCATGTTAAGAAGCCAACACTTTCTGATTGCTTGGAGGGGGCATTTGAGCTTGAAAAGGATCTCACTTCTGCTACAGCATGGGGCTCACAGTGGCTGATGAACTTTAATTCAGATAAAACTCAATTTTTTTCAGCCAATCGTTATCGCAATAATTTAGATCTTCCTATGTTTTTGAACGGTGATGCAGTGGATGAGTCATCTACTCTTCATCTTCTAGGATTAACTCTTACTCCCAATCTTTCTTGGAAACCATATATCAAATTAGTTGCAAAATTAGCATCTGCTAAGGTTGCATCTCTTTATCAAGCTCGTCACTTCCTTACTTCGAATTCTATTCTCTATCTCTATAAATCTCAAATCCGGCCTTGTATGGAATACTGTTGCCATATTTGAATCTTCTAATGATGTTTTTCTCTCTTAGACAAGGTGCAAAAACACATTGTAAACATAGTTGGACCTGCTCTTGCAGCCAACCTGCAACCATGATCACATTGTCGTAGTGTTGCTTCTCTTTCTCTTTTATACAAATACTATAATGGGCAATGCTCTAAAGAGCTTGCGTCTTTTGTGCCATTTATTAAAATTCATTCTCGTGTTACTCGTCATTCAATTGAGTCTCATCCTTTTTCTGTGACTGTTCCTAAGTGCTCCAAAAACTCTTATTCGTCAAGTTTTTTTCCTCGAACATCAGTTCTTTGGATTTGGCTTCCTTCATCTTGCTTTCCTGATTCACATAATTTGCAATCCTTTGAGTTATCTGTTAATCGTTATTTTGCTCTAAAATCTTCACCTTTTCTCTTCAGTAACTTCCAACTCTAATTAGTGGTTGCTTATAAAAAAATACATTAATAGCAGAAAGAATGCTTTGAATAAATACTAGATGAAATAATTTTGAAAAAAAAAACTGGTAAAAAAAAGCGTTTTTCATAAAAGTTGAACAAATAAACAAAAATGTTTTGTTGCAATTTAAAACAAACTCTTTTACTTTTTTGGCGAACGCTTTATTATGCGCTTGCTAAAGTTTTTGCAGGTGTGTGGGCGACCGCAAAAAGACTTTAGCACAAAAGCCCTGGCAAAAGACTGAACATTAAATATTTTAATATATTATGTTTTGTGTGTTATATTTTAATGTATTGCATTTTTATGTGTTATATTTATACAGAGAATTTGTTATTAATAATTGAGATAGTGTTATATAATAAATATTTTATTTTTAGAGTAGCTTTGTCTGACTGTTCAATTTATATTATCTTTTTTTTTTTTTTTTGCATATTCGCTTTTACAATATAATCTTTGTTCTTGCAAAATCTTCTTGCTATATATTCAAAAATTATAACTTAATTGTTACTTGTTATATATTGGTGTGGGTACAAACTGAGAATTAACAGGATATCTAAACATCAAATAAATGAAACTTTATATTTGCATCTGTGTCTATGTATATAATGTTAAATTTTGCTTAATTTAATCTTAAATAAAGATATAAAAATTTGGTCTTATTGCATATTTACCATTATTATAATATTATATCTTTTATTTTTTATTATTCAAATATCACTCAAAAAAAATTAATGTTACAAAGATACCAAAATTTGTTAAAAAAAAATTTGATATTAATTTTTATTTAGATAAACGAAGCTCAAACTTCACATATAGAGGACAAACAATGGATAGAAAATGCATTGAAAAAACAACGTCTTATAAAGGAAAGCAGGGAAGAAAAAATCAGGCAAGAGAAAGAGCGCCAACGTCAATTGGTAACTTCCACACAAAATAAAATGAAGCAAAATGCATTAAAGATTGCAAGTATATTTTACGTAAGTGATACAAGTTTATGGTTCGTTGAAGATGATTTTAAATTTATTTTAAAATGTTTCCTTGACAACAAATTTTAACAAATAAAAATATCAATAAGAGTTTATATAAAAAGTTATATTAAAAAAGAATTTTTAAATTCAATTTTTTTTAATATGAGTATAAAATTCCTAAATTATTTATATATTATTTATTGTACTAATATTTTATAGCAGTTTAATATATTCAGGTGTGTACACTTGTACTTTTGGCTGGTCGTCAGAGGGGCAACTGAATTTAAACAGTTTGTTAATTTTGATTGCCTTTTGACTTTTTGAGTTGCCTGTCACTATTTTTTATAAAAAATTTTGAATTCAGCGGTATTCTCACATATTTCAGTTATTTTACCTAATAGAGCTAATTGTAGACTATAAATATATTGTGTAAATAAAAGTAATTTTGTAAACTATTAATAGCATTTATTTTTTTACTTTCAGTTAAAGCACAAGCCAACATAAACGAAAACATTTTTTTCACCTAAACTGAGCACTTACTTTATAAAAAAATAGGCAACCATTTTACAACTAATTCTTAGCAAGTATAAAAAAAAAACGTAGTATAAAATGGTATATAACAATACTAAATGAAAATACAAATAAGTTAAAAAATTATCATATATCATTATCTGTTGTTAGAGTGCTATCATCTTCATGATTGCTATTAGAAAAATTAGTGGTGGAAATGGTATTGAGCTTGCACTTGTCCAAGTTGCCATTATTTTCTTTAATAATACCCACTCTGTTGAAATATTTCCAACATCTACTAGTTTATATTCAAGCTGTTGGCATAGCATTTCATCGCCTTTTTTAAGGGTTTTATGTTACTGTCTAGCATGTTTTTATGTGACTTTTTGTAGTGAAAAAGTTGCTCTCCATCCATTCAACAGTGTTGAGCAACTCATCCGTTTCCGCAAACATATCTGGTACATTAGAGCATTGTTTCAAAATACACTTCTTCATGGATGTCACAATGCAAACTTGAGCTTCGTATTTTATCACTTCATCCAAATTTACAATTCCATATATCAAGCGCTTCTTCTACTAAAAATCTAATTTTCTGGATTTCTTCAAATCTTTCTAAATTGCATATTGCATGATCCAAGTGGAGACTTAACTTTATGCATTAAAACGTTTTTTTTGTGTGTGTGTTACCTGTAAATAAAAACATTAATGATATTATTATTTAAATATTATGTTTACTAATAAAATATATAAATTAATTTTGATTTAAAAAATATATTTAAGTTTATTAAAATTAAAGTTAATGCTTGGGTTTAGCTTAACCGTCAAATATTTTTAAAAACACTACTAAATATTATTCAATATTAAAATTTTATTTGTACTTAAAAAAAAATTAGCTTATCTTTATCGTTATTGTTTTTTCGGTTTTTCTTCTTCTAACCAATCATTGATATTGTATAAAGGTATCGCTTTTGAAAAGTACTCTTTTTTAAATAAATTACTTATAAATTAAAAAAAAATTTGCGCAAAAGTACATTACAAAATTTAAGTCTATTTTATTAAGACACTAAAATAGTAGTAGTTGTAGTAGTAGTAGTAGTAGTAGTTGTAGTAGTAGTTGTAGTAGTAGTTGTAGTAGTAGTTGTAGTTATAGTTGTAGTAGTAGTTGTAGTAGTAGTTGTAGTTATAGTTGTAGTAGTAGTTGTAGTAGTAGTTGTAGTAGTAGTTGTAGTAGTAATTGTAGTAGTAGTTGTAGTAGTTGTAGTAGTTGTAGTAGCTGTTGTAGAAGTAGTTGTAGTAGTAGTTGTAGTAGTAGTTGTTGTAGTAGTTGTAGTAGTAATTGTAGTAGTAGTTGTAGTAGTTGTAGTAGTTGTTGTAGTAGTAGTTGTAGTAGTAGTTGTAATAGTAGTTGTGCGGTAGTGGTGTAGTGGTAGAGCGCTCGCTTCATAAGCGAAAGGTTCCGAGTTCGATTCCCACCACGTCCCTGGTAGTACCGCGCTCAACTTGTTTCTCCGCGCAGCGGCTTTGTTCTTCAAGGTTCGTGTTTCGGAGTTAAAGAGTTGAGAGAGGGTGATAACGACAAGTAGCCTCCTCGTCTGTAGTGGCCTTCTCGGCTTTGGGGAGGTGAATTATTAAAAAAAAAAAAAAAAAAAAGTTGTAGTAGTAGTTGTAGTAAAGTAGATTTCGCTGAAAAACACTGCAATCCACCAAATTGTCCCGAACTATTTCCTATCGAAAGAAATTGGGCTCTTGTCAAAAGAAAACTAAAGTTCAATGTAAAAGAAACCAAAAAAATTAAAGACTTTAAAAATAAATAGATAAGAACTACCAAGAAAGTCCAGCCGAAGACTGTGCAAAAGCTGATTTCAAGTCTAAAACGCAAAGTGCGTGTGTTCTCACGTACAAAACTTTCTAAAGTGGAATTTAATAATAATAATATATGTTCTTTTAAAATATATATAACATTCAATATCAAAATACAATATTTAAGTAAATATCCTTTAAAATGGCTGCGCAGATTTTTTTTGGTACATGTCTTATTGTTATAAATACAGCAAGATTAAAAAATTTCAATCTTGCTGCATTTGTCTTTAATCCCCCAAAACGACACTGATGACAGCGTACTAAACCACTGAGCGATCAATAATATGCTGTTAGAAAAACAAACTTAATTAAAAATCAAAGAGAAAAACAAACCTAATTAAAAATCATTTATAAGCCCTAGGTATGCTGAAAGGGTATGCATGTTAATTTTTATTCACTTAAACAATTTTTTTAAATGAATTATTTTACGCAAAAATGTTATAGTAAACAAATAGCAGGTATAGAAATGATCGGTGTGGAGTAGATAAGTATAGAAACGGTAGATTTGGGGAAGACCCATATCCGGAAAGCTAGGGTGTATATATTAAAAAAAAAGCATAAAAAAGGTCAGTGTGGAATAGACTTACAAAGACCTGTATTTTTATGGGTCAGATCATCTAGTATTAATTAATATAGAGTAACATTTTATGTTTTAATAAATATTTGAATTTAGTAATATTTTTAATATCTAATTTGAATCTCTTTGTGAAATAAACAACTAGATTTAAAATGGTTAAATATAGTTTAAAAAAAATATTGAAATGGTTTCAAATCTACATGAAATATGTATGGTTTTTTCAATCTACATATATGGGTTTCATATCTACATATATGCGTTTGATATCTGCATATATAGGTTTCATAATACACATATAGGTTTCATATCTACATATATGCGTTTGATTTCTACATATACAGGTTTCATAATACATATATGGGTTTCATATCTACATATATGCGTTTGATATCTACATATATAGGTTTCATAATACATATATGGGTTTCATATCTACATATATGGGTTTCGTATCTACGTATACGGGTTTCGTATCTCCATATATAGGTTTCATATGTTTTATGAAGTTAAAATTTTCATACGGCTAAAAACACTCTAAGTTAGAGAGCAGCTAAATTCGAATTTTTTCTTTCTAAAGTCAATTTTATTGAACGACTTTTAAATAAATAGTTCAAAGTGAGAGCGCAGCAAAAATATCTTTAACAAAATTATTGTTTATTTTAAACATTTTTCTTGAATTATTAAATGTTATTTATTAAACTTTTATATTACCAAAACATTTAATAGCAATAATAATTGTTTATATTACAATGAACGTATATAATACTTCATAATAATTATTATATATATATACAGGCCTTGACATGTATATATATAATAATATATGAATACCACACTCCTCTAAAACGGTTTACAGGAGCAATTTATGGTTCTCAGAAAAGTATAATTTTTTCACTCTAAAATGTAGTTATCATTGTAACTAAAATAGAAAACACAGTCATTTAAAAAAAAAACTAATTTTGTAATAAACTGTAATGCTTTTTAAAAGGCATGGTTGTTGCAAAAAAATATATATCTTAAAGAGAAGTAATATTTATTTGCATATTAAAAACACTTTTAAAAGTTTTAAAAAGATTTTTTAAGTTTTGCTGAAATATATATATATATATATACTAATAGAAAATATAGAGTTATTATGTTTATTTTAGGTTTTTAGTTTTTTATTGTGTGCTTAACAATGCCAATAATATGATATTTTTATTATCTTATTAAATGCTTAATATGATTTTATAAATTTATATTATTTTTAAAACATTTCAAAATAATTTCTATTTTATTTTTAGCTCTTTTTATATTTTTTTATATTTTTATTATTTTAAAAATATATTTTTTATATTTTTATTATTTCTTCAAGTTGATTTGTAACTTAACCATAAAAAATTTTTTAACTACATTAAGTTCTTCTTCAAGTTGATACGTTTTTTTATTTGTAAATAAATTTAGCGAACTAAATTGAGAAAAATTAATTATTTAATATCAATGGATAATAATATATAATTGTTAGGTCATTGCATATTAATTATCATTAATTTGCGCACACTTGGCAAATGCGTAAAAAATTGTTTTGATTAAATTCAATAAGCATCTTTGATGTATCTAATAACTTATTAACTAGAATAAACATTATTTGAAAATAAAACTTCCTTATAAGACATATATCTCTTAAATTTGATGTTTGTCATTAAAGATATGAATGTCAATGTTCATTTAAAAAAAAAAAAACTGTTGCACCTTGGCTTGTAACAAGAATAGAACCAAATTTTGCATTTAATAAGTAATTTTTTTGATGAATAAACAGGTAGCTTGTGGAAACCAGAAGCTCTTTTAAGAAACTGTTTAGAAGAGCAGCTTATATGGCTTGCCATGTTTGTTTTAGGAAAGCTTTTCTTCACTTTTGCACTTATTTACTCCTGCCGAGGTCTATATAAGTATATATATATATATGTGTGTGTATTTGTGTGTATGTGTAATACCTCTGAAAAAATCTACACACATTAAGAATAAAGATCATAGTAGACATAAAGTGCTGATCAAACAATTTCTTTTCAAAGAACTTAGCTTTTGATTTTTGTGCTGCGCTGTAGTCTTTTTCTGAGCTGATGGTGTTGTAACTATGAATATGCACTTTGAAATTAAAATTACTAAATTAATTAAATAAAAAATAAATATAAAATTGCCTAAATTATTTAATAGAAATTTTGATAGTGATTTCCTAAAAATAATTAATACCACGCCAAAAATAGTAAGTAAAAATACATCAAGATTATCAATATTATCAATACTTATAATAATACTCAATTCTTAAAATATCTTTTACATCATAAACTTTGCATGCATTACAATACTGCAGATATAGTAGTAGAATTTCTATGAAAGATGAAGAGTTGCTCGCAAAACAGTTCTAGAATTTGGAGTTCCTTAGACTTGCTTGCTGCATCTTTTATATCTCCGTCCAATTAGAACATTTGCGCCATCCATAGTTATACCTACCATTAGTGGCATGTACTATTAGTCATTTATTGTCGTCCGGTTCCTCTTCACTTAAGAAACCTTCAAAATCGCATTTGCTGTTATTGTTGTCACTACCGCTAAATAAGTAGGATATTTCATCTTCTATGTGTGCTTATTCTTTTCTTTCAGATTCATCTTCTAGACCTTTTATAGTGGTAGCTATTGCTACAGGCTTCTGTGGAGGATCCCATTTCGTTTCGGTTTTTAAAAGTTTTAATATTAAGGCTGTCAGTTGCATTGAATTAGGTGGAGATACATTGTCTATTGATAGAAATCGAGTTTTGATATTTCCATTAATTAAACAGCGCAGGTAAATAACCATTTGCTCCAATCTATAGGCATCAATAGATTTGTCTGCAATAATGCTAGAAATTTAATGGTGGAGATATGCATTCGGAGTTCATTTAAAAAACACCTGATATTGCCATTCCAAAATCTACTCCTCCTTTTCTTTTGTGATATGTTCTCCCAATATTTACACCTTTCATTTTATCCAATCTTACTAAAAACTTGTAATCGGACAACACACCATACATGTTTCAAAAAAAAAGTTGCAAGTGTATTTTTTTTAACTTCTGACAAAGTTGTTTTGACCTGTTGAGCTTTGCTCAACTTGTTATGTTTTTCTTATTCAAAGTTTTTTTGTCGGTCCATTGCGTAGATGTGCTGTGTGTTTATGGGTTTGCAATTCTTAGTAACACTCTCAATTTTATATGATATAGCACTGAATATAAATGGAAACTGTTTAAACTCTTTTTTGTTGGAGTGTAATTTTCCATTAATCGTTTGGAGTTATAATACTTCTGCTGGCAATTTAAGCAAATCATGACATCTTCGAATTCATTGTTCGTCATACCGTTTTTGTTTTTTTTGTGTGTTCTTCGTTTAATTCTTTTAGTGCTCCTTGTTTAATTCTTTTAGAAACCTTTCAATATTCTTTGTTGCCTTTTCTTAATACAACTCCGATATTTTGCTGTACCTAAGCCAAGATATTCTTTTAACCACAATGCTGAAATTGTTCGAATTCTTTTGTTGTTTTTTTTCATATTGGCTTTGACTATCATCACTGATTGCGTTGGTCATACTAACAGGTTTGAGTTTTCTTTTATGTGCTGTGTAAAAGGTCAGTGCCATAATACTAAATAAATGAAACTATTATAAATAATAACATAAAATTTAATCTTATAATTATCATGATAAATTACACGATGAACAATGAAAATAATCAATACAACTTAGTTGAAGTTCTTTAACTTATTTGTAAACTCAATAATCAACTTAATTGTAAACCAAATAATCAGAACTGAATGTCTATTTAAACAAGTTTTAGAGGTCGTTTGAATTAAAATATATTGTTCGATGGTAAAATAAATCAGTTCTAAATAATTGCAGGCTGTCTGGTCTTACAATGATTGCAGGATCGGAATTGCCAAATGTAATTTTTATGGCGTCAGTTCAACTAAATCTTTTGTGGCCAATAGTAACTAGTTTTCAAAAGTTTTGTAATTGTTTTCTGGGAACACAATTTAAAAAAACACGATTTTCCAGGCGCAATTTACAATCATTATTTATTCATTTAAAGTCCACTTCTTTTATTTCAGTGTTTATTATCCGTTTATGACATGAATGTAAAATTTTGGCAATGATTTAAAATGTAGTTATAAGCATATGAATTTCTACTTAGTTTTTTTTTTTTAATGCATCAAAGTATTTTTTTTGACAAATATTGTTGTATTTTTTTATCTCCTAATTTAAAAAATCCTTAAATAAAATTTTGTAAAAAAATAATAACAAAGTAGTTTTTTGTTTAAATAATAAAACTTTTTAGTTTTTATTAAGGAAGCATTTTCTAAATATGTTTAAATGCTCATATAAATTTCTTTTGTTTTAATAATAATATAAAATGCGAAAAACAAACTTTCGCAATGTGATTTTTAACATATAGTTTCACTGTTATTTTAGATAGTTGCTTAACTTTTTATAGAGTTTTTTGAATAAAAAAATAAAATTTGAACTCCAGATAAAAATTATTAGTTGCCCTACTGGGCAACTTAATTGCATCTAATGACTATTTTTAGTCACCCTTTACAGAATTTGGTCATCTGGTACCATCAGGCAACCATGAGTGTAAACCCAGATATTACACACCTCAATATTTGCTTAATACATATAGTTTGTGTTACAAATTTTTGTATTGGTTTTGTCTATTTTTATTTAAAATAATAACTTAAAATAAATGACTAATAATATTCATAATATTAAAATAATGTTATATTAATAAAATATTTTATATAGTTTTAAAATAAAGCAATCATGTCCTCAAAAATTGTATACCTACTAAATCAGACATTGCTGTGCTTGTCTTTTTTCTAGTTTTTATACCACTCATTGTAAATTATCTCTTTTACTTTGACTATATAATATTGGTGGGTTAAAACAGATCAAAATACTAAAGCGAAATACAAAATATTTATATTATATAAAAAAATATAAAACTTTAATTATTGCTTATTAGTTATTGCTTGCATGAAAATGTATTTACGCTTCAAGTTAATTTTCAGGTCAATAAAGTATAGCAATAAATAAATTTTTCAATAAAGACTTATTAATAGCAGCTTTATTTTAACAGGTTTTTAATTTATATGCTTTCAAGCAAAAAAAATACCAAGGGCTAAGTGTTTATTATAAAATAATATAAAATGCCCCATTGTCTATTCCTTTAGCTGTTGACATATGGAATCTATGACTTTTTTCACTATTTAACTGAATAACTGCACAGTTATCTAAAACACAACAATTCATTGTCATAAAATAACATTACAATCATTTTCATAACATTTGTCTTAACAACAATTTTCATAACATAACGTTACAACCATTGTCATAAAACCATTTTCATTGTACTAAAATGTTTTGCTGGTGGCTCTTTATTTTATACCATCAAGTCAAATGTTCGATCACATTACCAGCCACAATATCTGCATAGATTTTAATCAAAATAAAATCTATACAGATGTATTATTGTTGACATACCTACATCTGAACAAGCTATTAACATTTTCAGAAAAAGTATTGCACCCACATTGCATCCAGTTGAGTTCACTTTAATAAAATAAACACTTTAAGAACTTTTTGAAATCAATTAGTTTGTGATGTCTGGAAATAAATATCTTAAATAAATATCTTAAATAAATAAATTTATTTTGTTAAAAATCAATTTAAATTTAAATCAACTTTTTTTTATTAAGTATAAAAATAACTAAATATGAAAATCTTCAAATTTAGTGGTTTCTAGGCTTATGTGGCATAAAAAAAAAAAGTTAAAGAAAAGTAAAATTATTTACATGCAAGTATAACAAAAGTTTGTACTATAAAAATACAATATTAAATTACTGAAATATTTTCACACACTATGTTTTAATTTGATAGGTTGCTGAAAATGTAGGATTTTCAGTTCAGCTTTGTGAAATGGCATTAAATTGTGTA